>NC_083637.1:3824140-4171640 GCF_963576545.1 Limanda limanda | reverse complement strand
AGGAGGTCGGCAGCGTAGGATGTTGATTAAATCATGGACATCGGCCATTTTGCTGCTCTTTTGTTCTGCTTTGCCTGTAACAGCTGGATCAGACCTATTTCCAGCCCACACAGTTACATGTGCCATCTCTCCTCAAATCTCATTAGACGGCGACCGCGGCGTTCACATTCATGAGCAAACAAGCTGCACTGGAACATCATCATCCACAGGAAAATCTATTTTCAGAAGTGCAGAGCCTTTCCAGAGCCGCATTTCACGAAACGCTGTTTGTTTTTTTGCGTGAGTGAAACAAGTTGAAATCAAATAACAACAAAACTCATGCGCTGGAGGGTCTTTTTCTTTAAATGTCACAGTGTTTCATGGTTTTGTTAACATGATTATCTATTGTTAGAGTCTGGTAGCGCATACGTGGAGCCACAATAAGCTAAATGAAGGATACATTATTTAAAAAGGAATAAAAATCTCCATATGATGTTTTTCATGTTTTGTTCCTCCACCAAGGAAGCTATATGTTCGTTGCTGTTTGACAGTAAGATTACGCAAAAACTGCAGAACCAATTTAGATGAAATTCAGTGGATGGGTGGGACACAGGCTAATAAAGAACATATTGACTTTGGAACCAGGTTTTATTAAAGGGGTGGATCCAGGATTCTTCTTCTTCTCATGACTGGGAAGTCAAATAAAAGCTGAGGAATCCCTGGAGCCTTTGAATGACCAGAACCTGCAGAGGAGCGGCTGCCAGGCGAAGCTGAAGGTTGACGAATGCCATGACCGACTTTTCTTGGCTAAAGGCAGTGATGACTGTCTGCAGATGTTTTCCTCTGCTCCGTCATCTGTTGGCTGGATGCAGCTTCTCATGCGTCGGGTTAAAGAGTTCTCAGGTCGATGCCGGGGATAGTGAGGAGATCCTCTACGTGTCCGAGGAGTGTCGACCCTGGGATGTGGTCGAGGGCTGGAGGAGGTCCGAGGAGGGTTTAGTAAATAATGCTCGATTAAACTGGAGGTATGAGCTTTTATGAGACAGCAACAGTCTGTGACATAACCTGAAGTGAGCCATATTAAAGGAAAAGGTCAAAAAAAGGGTCTCAAACACCTTAGCTTGGTCTCAATTCAGGGGCTGCATCCCTTGGAGGTTGCTTTTGAATACTGACTAGTTCGTCCTGTTTTAAAAGCTCGAGGGATCCAATGGATGGATCCTTCATGGGTGAGCCTGTCCCAGGAATCTGTGCAAACTGGTGACAAAGCTAACAAGGTACATATCTGGATGGTTGAAACGTAGATAACCTAACAAGCTGGTTAGACAAATAGAAAAACCTTCTGTAGACCAGACCGTCTCATCCCTCTTGACACGCCTTTCCCATCTTCCTAAGACTTAGGGTTAGTAGTAACTACTACAACTTAGCTGGACACGTAGATGTGGAAACAATGATCAGTTTCTGAGGAAAAATAAAATAACAAAGTTTGCCTGAACCACAGTGAGCAACCAGACATGCTCCCCTAGGCTGTTGCCCATGCACATGTAACGGTGTAAATATGTTGTTATGTAAAATCCTGTCCAACTCGGAACTGCAGTCATAGTTTTTTTATGTATTTCTTTTATTTTACCTGGTTTATCTTATTTTGAAGGCTCACAACGGAAATTCTGGGGATTAGTGGGGCGCACCCTTTTGCCTGAGTAAGTTGTGTCGCTCTGTCTGTCAGTGTTTTAGTTGATATTGGTTAATTTAGTGTTTAAAACGTGTTTAATAATATGCAACTTTTGTAACTTTTCTTTTATAGATGACTGTGTCCTTTTTGTTGTTGCAGGTATGTTGTTCATAGTAGTAAATTGTAAATCTATACAATCACGTGTTAGCCAGATGCAGATTCCCCAGAACTGAATGACTGTGTCCTTTTTGTTGTTGCAGACACAGAAAATAAAGTTAAATTGTTTCACCAAGCCTGCCTCACGTGAAATGAATGAATAGAGCAGCAGTGAAAAACACAGACCGTCACACACAGATCTACAGACCTACACAAACTTCCTTTTGGTCCCTTCTCTGTGTGAAATTGGCTGTCGGACGTGGGTGCAGTTCAGAAAACGAGACCTTGTGTCTAATATTCAACTTCTGATTTGAAATCAATCCATCCACTCCACAGCGGAGCAGAGTGATTGTTTGAATCTGTCACGTATCGCTGAGCTCAGCATGAATCATGAGCCAGCGACTGGACCTCTGCACCGAGAGCAGGGACCTCTCGTCAGAAAGAAAATGATTCAAGGTTTCAGGCCAAGTGAAAAAAACGCCCTGAGATGAAATTAAAGTATTGGGCAGTTCCAAACGACCTCTCTGACCTCACAGCCTCCAGTAGGTCTCATTCACTGGAACATATTTCACATTGCACAACCGAGCAGCCGTTTATCACACTCTTCACAGCTGCTCCAACCACACAAACACACTTGAGTGCAAATCTGTTTTAATTAATGGTTTGAATCAATGACAGATATTCACCAATGATCAGTGAGAGAGAGAAGACTTTGACCTTGACTTGATCGTGTACGTGTCGCTTGTTTGCTTTTTTTATATTTAATACATCACGTCTTCGTAAACAGGTCAAACTGTAATCATAGTCTTCGCATTAACACTGCAGCTATGGCTTTTAAGGATGTCTGAGTGTGTGTATGTTTCTGTGTGTGTGTGTGTGTGTGTGTATTTGTGTGTGTGGTAATAACTGTCCACAGCAACATGAAATCCACTTCATCTCCATCGAGTAGTTTACTCGCTCTCCCCGGGGCTGCTAGATTAAAACATCTCCACTGCACTCGCTGAACCGTGGAGACCGGCCTCGCAGTGAGAGCAGTGTCCTCGTGTGCAAGGAGATTTACAAACCAATTCTTCACGGTTTGGGGAACCAGCGCCGTGGACGCAGGCTCAGATGCATCGTGTTTATCTTCATGACTCAAAAACTGACACATGCGCTGGAAGTGAAGCAGCAAAACCAGCAGAGAGACAAAGAGGCACAAGTTGCAGTCATCGTTTTTTAAAGAAACTTCTTACCCTTAAAAAAAGAGTAGAAACAAATATGATGCAGATGTTTTGAAGCCTTGAGTTGAATATTGTGTTCAGCACCATCTTGTTTTTTTAAATGAGTAACCACAGGAGGAGGAGCAGGGGGTGGAGCCTGACTGAGAGCTCGAGGACACTGCCTAACTTTCCGAGATAATTATCTCAAAACCACAGAATTTTTTTTTCCAAGTGAATGCAATACGCTTCCATAGAATATGCTTCTATTTATAAGAATGATAGTTAGTCAGGTGACATAAAAGAGAGGAGGTGGGAAAACCTCTTTTTTCACATAAGACTCGAAGTGTGAACATACATTTCCTTTGTTTTGTATTGAACCATCCAAACTACCAGTAGAAAGTCGCTGGTTCAGTTTTGATGTCGACCTCTTGCTCGTCTGTAAAACCGTTAAAAAGCTCTATTGTTGTGTTGCTGCTCTTGTGTTCAGGATTTTTGGTGTTGAACAGGAAACTGCTGTAAAGTGCACTTTACAAGCAGCATTCATTCGGTCGCCGTAGCCTTTTCCACTGCTGCTGAAGTGGTGAAGGTCACATTCACCTTTTTCTCTCACTCTCACTCATCTACGGCCTATTTCAAAAAGCTCCATTTTTGCAATATGCACCTTGTGTGATGCTGTGAGTGGTTGTTTTCAAACCCTTTTTCTGTTTCCCAACCATAGACAGAGAGAGGAGCTTTTAAAGGAGACATGTGATGCTTTTTTCAGTTTGTGTGTTGTTCAGGTTTGTGGATGAAAACATTCTGCAAAGTTAAAAACCCTCAAGGACACGCAGCCAGGAAAAGTGAGAGTGGAGACCAATATGTCCTACACAGGCTGGAAGTGGTTGACCAATCACGGCAGAGTGGAGCAGCTGGCCAATCATAGCAGACTCTCATTTATCAGGAGGAGGGGCCTGAAAGAGACAGGAGCTAAAACCAAAAGTTGGCGACAGAGGCTGAAAAGAGGAGCTGCAGTGACGTGAACATTAGAGCATGTTAACCTTTTTAAGTAATAACATAACATGTATTAATGAAACATTTAGCAGGTTATTACGATCTGTATATAAATCATTAAAGGGTTTTCTTTTATGAACTTGAGATAACAACAACTTGAAGTGTAGACCTCTGGGTGGAGCAGGAAGAAAAGACAGGAGGTCACCGAGTGTCAGATCGATTCATTTCCCTCAGGAACAACGTGTGAGCCTAGGGCGGCTGTAGCTGAGGGGTAGAGTGGTCGTCCTCCAACCTGAAGGTTGGCGGTTCGATCCCCAGTCTGAACCATCTGCATGCCGAAGTGTCCTTGGGCAAGATGCTGAACCCTCAATAGCCCCCCATAGAATAACAAAGTGCTGCAAGTAGATGCACTGTATGAATGTGTGTGTGAATGGGTGAATGTGTAACTGTACTATAAAGCGCTTTGAGTGGTCTTCATCAGACTAGAAAAGCGCTATATAAATACAAATCCATTTACCATTTACGTCACAGCGATCAGTCCAACACTCTGGAAAAACAAAGTAATTACCTGACGTTGGCGACCACGCAGCCAGAGCGATGAGATGGATAAAAACAGCTGCCTGCTCATTTCACTTTCTCTGGACTGATTAAGGTGAACGGTCGTCCCCTGAAACCAGCAGCTGTGAAACCCCAGCGGTGACATCTTGTTCTGCCTCATTCTCTCTCTCTCTCTCTCTCTCTCTCTCAGGGACACAGAGAGCGAACGTCAGATCCAGTTCAACTCGTTTAACGCAAACAACCTCACGGGTCAAATCGGATGGTGATGAAGAGGTAAACACCAGCATGCAGGGCCAGCTTCAGGGGCGCTGCAACAATGTGGGAGAAGCAGGCAATTACCCAGGGGCCCCAAACTGAGAGGAGCCCCCCCGGAAGACGGGTGATACTGTTCGTCCACAGACAGTTTTGTGAGAATCCCTTTAAATTCTACAATCATCTCTGAAGACTGCAAGGGCACGATGGTCAGAAACTTCGTAGTTCATTATTGTTTATTGTTTATTTATATACAGTCTGCACTTTGCTCAAAATGTGTACGTTAAAAGAATAGTTTGAAAATTGTAATGTGTGGTTTGGTATCATGTGTTTCCTAGGTGTTGAAACAATCCTGGCCAATTAAATCAACACCGTGTCAATTTGACTGAGCAACAGCGCCCTCTGCAGCCACAAGTAGAAACTAATCCTGTTGGCCTGAACTACACCGAACTCCATTGTTAATTCTTGATATTTTAAAAGTCTCCTTGTTGAATATATTAGATAAACACTGGGTTTTTAATGACTTTTAACTCATCTACAGTTCGGCTTCACAGTTTAAAAGTCCATATTTTTCAGTCTATATGATTATGAAGCTGTTATGTCAAAGTAGAACGTTTCTTAAAATGTACGAGACGTATTTTATCTAAATCGTTGAAATAATCTTAAAATTTCAAGATTTCTAGTCAGTAACTCTCAAGCGTCCGCAGCCTCCATGTTATGATTCAGATCACTGACTCGTTTGTGATTCCTGCCTTCAGCTGTTTATGAGCTTTTTTGTTTTATGTACATTTTCAAAAGGTAAAAAAAAGAAAAACTCTGCTTAGTATTTCCCTCCTCCATCTCTCCCCCGCTCCCCTGGGCCTCTCCCCCCCCCCCTCTCCTCCTCGGCACTGATGGGTTGAACGGCTGACGGCTGTGTGTTTTCGTTGCGGTCGAGATGTATCTTGGGAGACGCGGTTACACCGGGAGAGAGAGGGAGGATGTGGGAGGAGGAAGAGGAGGAGGAGGGTGTGCAGAGGTCCAGCAGGAAACAAGTGAGAGAGACGGAGGAGAAGTGAAGACAGGATGAAGAACGAGGCAACACTTTAAAGCACATGTTCTCTCTACAGGCGGAGGCAGAGCTGGAAACTCTACTTTCTGTGTTTCCTTGCCTAAAAATAAAAAACTTTCTGCAGCTGAATAGATGTTTTGGCAGAAAGTTTGTAGTTTTGAAAGTAATAAAGTAAAAAAAACGATTTACCATTTAACGAAGAGGGATTTGGGATTGTGCATTCTGGTGTTTCAGTCAAATGTGATAGGCAAACACAGCATAATATGTGATGCACCACATGGAAGCTGCAAACTTCTTAGAATATAAATGCTCATTATTATATTCACTCATTCAGTCCCTCCTGTGTTTTCTCTCTCTTGCTCGCGCTGACACACACTGACACACACACACACACACACAGATTGGAACATTTGAGCACATTGTGGAACCCACGTGTGCGTCACATCAACAACGTGAGCACGAGCGACACTTGTGGTTCAGCTGGTTTATGAAGCATCAGGACACATGAAGGTTTGAGCCTGTTGCTTGGACGTTAAATATGACCCACGAACTCCAGCTGACATAACAGATCCTCAAGATTTAAACTTTCTTTGCCACAGACGACCTTGAACTGTTCTCCTGGAACCCGTCACCATCGAGGGGGTTGTGTCGATTCCCGAAGAAATGCAGGAATGTGAGATGAAACCTTGAACCTTTAGCCAGGAGAAGACCCTGAATCATTTTGGGAATCGTGTGCTGCTCACACTGAGGATCCTTTGTTATGAAGACTGGGAAGGAGCCGGCCTTGCCCCTGTAACGTGAAACCACTTGTGTATTTATACTCAGGTTAATAGGGATCACGTGTTTTATTGTTTTCCAGCTGTGATGCTCATGGCTGTATGGGGACCAGTACCCCCCCCCCCCCCCCCCCCCTCCCGATGCCACGATGCTATTTATTTTGGTGGTGTTGTAAAAGAAAGAGGAAAACAGAAGGGAGTTTAAGGATGTATGCTTTTCCTGCAGAAGAGGGAAAGAAAGCGAGCAGAGAGAAAAACAAGAGCCGACAAGAAGGAGTGGATACTTAGCTCGAGAGCTTTGAAGTACATGTGTGGGTTTTAGGTTCTGAGAAAAGCAAAAAATTAAATACATAACCATATGGAAAATCACAGTCTAACATTAAACACCCTCGGGGGGGGGCACAGGGTGATTCATGGTGAACAGCAGCACTGTAGTTTCAGAACGTTGAAGTAGGTAAACATAAACCACATCTCTGGAGAAAGAGAAAAGAGAAAAGAGAGATCAGACGAGAGAAACTCTGGCTGAAGAGAGAGATAATAAGAGACAGAGAGATGGAGACGCCTCGTTAGCTTTTTCTCCGTTTGTGATCGAGTGCATGCGGAGCGCTGATTAGCCTGACCCACATTCCCTCCCTCGGAAAGTCGTGTTTAATCAAGACTGTGAACGGCTGCGGCTCATCGCCACTGAATGCAGTTTAACACTGTAAAGAGGAAGTAAGGGAAGGGGAGGGGGGAGGAGGAAAAGGACTCAGAGCCAGACACACTCATTTGGATCAGTTTAGAAAGTGAAGTTTACAAGTCAAACGTTTTTTATATCAACTGGAGGATTTTCAGCATTTTTTGTAGAAGGCTCAGTGTCCACAGAGATAATGTTATTCTGGATAATAATAAATTCCTCCTGAAGCCAGAACACAACAAGACTGTAAATAAACCATGGAGAGAGACAGAGAGACAGAGAGAGAGAGAGAGAGAGAGAGAGAGAGAGAGAGAGAGAGAGAGAGAGAGAGAGAGAGAGACAGAATAAATCTGAATACCAACCCCATGCTACATAACACAAGGTTTAATAATCTGAATTGTACGACTTTAAAAGTGTTTAAGTATGTGAAAAGATTATGAACTAGATTTTTTACTTCCATCTCGCTTTAAAACATTTTTCTTTTCGAGACACGTTTTTGTGTCACGCATCGTTTGTAATGTCTCTGTGTTGTCGTTCTTTCTCAAATCCACAGAAATCAATGAAATAATAACAATAATGGAAACACCCCAGTCAGAATTGGACTCTCTGATTGTCTCTGTAGTGTGAGGGATAACGTGGTGTCTTAAGGGTTATTCTTTACTTCTACTACTTCATCTTATCTTCAGTTATGGGGAAGAGTAAGTTATTAAAGGACTCTGATGTTCCTTCAACATCTGTTGTGCTTGACAAACATCATAAACAATCTGAATCTTTCATCAATCCGCTGAGGCTTACTGTTAAATTGGGAAAGAGTTTAAGAACATAGAACTGGGGCATGAGTGAGAAGAACCGTGGGAGGCTGAGGAATTCAAGGCAGAACATGCAACAGCGGAGAAAAGGTCCAGAGGGAGAAGTAGATTCGTCTGAAAAAGACCGAAAAGGAAGGTGACAGCACAGTGAAAGGGGAGAAGGCGACGAAGAAATAAAAAGAATAAAACCGAGAGGAAGACGAGGCAGAAGGGCGAGCGAGAGGAAAGAGGATTCAGAGTTACTTCAAAAAGATGAAAAATAAGCAATATAAGAGGAGGATGTGAGGGATGAAAACACACACAGACCCCAAATGACCCGCTAAGCCACATGATGGAAAACTCCATCATGTCAAGCTTCAGCTGAAGAGACGGAATGAAAAGACTTCAGTGAAGTGAGGGAGCGGGCGGGCGGGGAGATGACAGACGGACAGAAGAGGAGAAAATTGGATTGAGAAAGCGAGAGAAGAGATGAAGGAAAAGAAAGATAGAAAGAGAGGCTGAGTGAGAAGGAGCTAAAGTCAGATAAAATAAATAAAGTCTGCTCCTTCTCATAGTTTCAGTCATAATTCCAGTCAACGGGTTATAAATAATCACACAAGTTGTGTCATAACTTCTCATCCAGTAGTTTTTTTCATTGAATTAAAATGAAAGTTCATTCCATGAGAATCCAAAGCCGGCCTGGTGCGATGGAGCTTCAGCAGAAAGTTCACAGAGGGTTGATCCACGGTTTGTGTGACTCATAAATCCAGAGTTATTGGAGACAAGGGGACGACAAAACATTTTCCTTTTCCCCTCAAATGCAACGGAAACAAGTCAGAATTAGACTTTATATAAAAAAAGACACAGGACGGACACTGAGCTCCACTTATACAACCTGAGCACTTGGTCCAAAGTACACAACTCAAGTGTCCAAAACACACGTCTGCTGGTTTAACAGACAGACAAAAAGGTTTCTGCACCAGACATGAGTCACACGTGTGATACTGTCTCCTGATTGGTGCATTTCAGACACAACTGGCTGTAAACCAATCATCTTCCTTTCTCTGTGCACCTGCTTACAGATGTGGGCCGCTGGGCGATGATGCAACACTTCTGACCTTCTTTAGCCAGAATGAAACAGATGAGTGAGCACTTTATATTTCCATGTACTGATGCTGCATGAGAGATTTACACAAAACTACAGGTATTTCTATGTGTGTGTGTGTGTGTGTTTGTGTATGTGTGTGTATGTGTGTGTGTGTGTATGTGTGTGTGTGTGTGTGTGTGTGTGTGTGTGTGTGTGTGTGTGTCTGTTCTGCTCAGCTTTTAAACTGGTTTATTGCTCACACTCTCTCACACACACAGATATACACAAGAAAGAGAGAGAGAGAGAGAGAGAGAGAGAGAGAGAGAGAGAGAGACTGCAGAAAGCACATCTGACTTGTATTCATTACACGCACACACACACACACACACACACACACACACACACACACACACACACACACACTCCCCCGGCCTTTCCCTACATCTGTCTCTTCTACCACGTTGAGTTTCTACGTTTCACACTGAGCTCAAAGACAATTCTGTAAAAGTTTTACATCCATGCAACCAGCTACCAGATGAAATGTGAATATTTTGGACATGTGAAAGGAAAACCTCACTTACTTCTCTTTACAAAATCAGATTTGGAAGACCCCCTCTCTCTCTCTGTAAAGCCCCCCCACCCCCAGTCTCAAACTCCACATCAAATGAGCGAAGACATGAAATCCACATCTGCAGCCAAGTCCTGCAGGAGACTCAGATCCTGCAGGAGACTCACATCCTGCTCGGCCTGCTGTTGCTGACATGCATTCATCCACTGGGAGCCGAGGGGAATGGGAACGGGACCTCGGAGAGAGAGAGAGAGAGAGAGAGAGAGTGGGGGGGCGGATTAACGTGGAACATATGGCGGCCGCAGGAAGCAGGAAGCAGAGAACTCCGATCACAGACTTAAAGGAAACTGACGAGCGGTTCAAGCCAAACGCTCGTTCTGCGTTTAGGAAAATGTTCTGTAATGATCGGCTTTGAAGATCACAGGCGTCCCTGGTGGAATCGGGACTAAGATGGAGTGAGTGATACCTGTCGATCCCCCCCGCCCCCCCCTAGTGGCGTTTAGCTCACTCATCACTGTGCTCTGGTCTTTCTGATGTGTGAGTGTCTCCTGACATTCTGAATCATCCTCAGACGAATCGCAGCACGAAATATAAAAAGTATCTTTGAAGTTCACAGGGTTTTGTAACTTTTGAGTTGCTGAGTTCCTGAAATGACTTTTTCATATTTATAATATAATTTAGTCAAAGGTGTTCCTTCTTTTAAGGGATTCAAATCATAGACTGTAAATAAAGATGGGCAACAGCTCCCCAATTGTTGAGCCAAAGGGTCTTGATCGCCCCCTGGTGGCCGGCTGCAGTGTACGTCATAAACTCCGCCCCCATCTCAGCTGAAATTTCAAATTCTTTTTTTATGTAATTTTAGGAATAGTTCTTATAACACTGGTGTTCGTTCAAATAGAAGTTTGGTTTTTATTCGAAAACATATGCGAAATGACTGACAGCTGAGACTGACACGTGATTGATCGAGAGAGTGAAGAAGGAGTGGGACTACGGTAACCACGGTTTCACAATCACAGATGAAAAGACGCATTTGTCGGCCACGTACTGAAGGAGCCTGTGAAATGGTCGCTCCGCTGTGACGTCCTCAGATGAAGCCTCTGAAGGACGAAGCCTCTGAACTGAGAAACAAACCTTCATCATTAATAATAGATAATTGGGATGATCCTTCCAGCCAGACTGAAGATTCCAGTTACAACCTATTATACTTTGATGAATGTCTCTCAGCGTCCTGCAGACGTGAGAGTGAATCAGAAGATGAATCAGGAACTGTGTATTTGCAGAAGAACCCTGAGTCTCCCTGGTCTCCTCCTGTGGGAGAAACACCAGCCACTCCCTGAACAGCTCAGGTCCAGGCAACCACAAACTCAAACAAACTGTTAAAATCATATATTCAAACACATTACACAACTCCACGCCCTCCCTTCATGACACTTTATATGGAGAGTTTGATTTATGTGGATTATATAAAGACTTTCTGCTTTCAAGCTTCCTGTTTGGCACAAATCCGGTGTTGAACTCTTGAACTCGTGGGCTCAGCAAAGCACACAGAAGAAGGATGTCTCCATAAAGATCCATTCTTTATTCTGTAGTGGAGTTTTACTGAGGTTGAAGCTCCTGTTCTGCATTGAGTGACTTATTAAGACAGGCTTTTATTTATTTTATTGAAATAGAGGAATGCAAACTGCTGCTTTTGCTGCTGCAACACACAGATCAACACACAGGTCAATATATTTACTGCAAAGGTTAGTCATAAAACATTCTCAGACATGAGTCAACCAAGAAAGCAGCAGGAGATTCTCAGTTCTCCAGTTCACTCGGTGCAGAAAGAACAGGACGTCTTCGTTGGATTCTGATTCCTCTTCTTCCTCCTGATGTTTGTTTGTTTCTCTAGTTTTGCGTCTGTTGTTTGCCGGAGAATTCACCACGAGCAAGTGAGCGTCTTGTCCAACATTCACCCTCTTGCGGTGACTTCTCTGGGCTCAGTCAGACGTTCTCTTCTCAGTAAATCCAAAGCTACTGCGAGTTGTATTCTCTCAAACTGCCCCTCTGGGTCATTTCAGGAGAAACTCTGGCGTTCAGGCTGCAAACAGCTCAATTGTTGTTAAATTGAGTTGAAGAATCTTTGCAGAGGTAATCTACAGAGCGTGTAGGAGTCCTGACGTCTCCGGGGCCTCGGGGGGGCGTCTCACACTCTTACCCGTCAGGACATTATGTTCTCATTACAGAAGTACAAGTTCTTTCACCTCACACATGAGATTTCGTTTTGATTCTTTGTGTGTTTGCTCCACTTTGTCATTTCACCTCTGAGCAGAGCGAGCCGACGGGAAACAGGCCGAGCAGAACACGAGGGGGGGGGGGGCAGCCCCGGGTGAGAGGAGGGCAGCCGAGGTAACGGAGCCCGAGGAGAGGGAGGGATTAAAGAACAGCACAAAGAGAGATCAGGGAACATTTAAGAGAAGAACTTTACAGATGTGCAGAACCGAGGAAGAGAGATAAGACAGCGACAGGTCAATGACATCATCCCTGGGTCCACTTGTTGGATCGGTGTTTCCAGGACATTAACCCCCCCCCCCCCAGGTTCATGTTTTATTATTCTGTTTTACCTTTGGGGATTTTTACTTTACGATTCATCTCTACTGACGTTTATTTAGTCGTATAATTCCCAGATTATTCAACAACTTGTACTATACAGAATGTACTGTGGATTGAATATGAGTTTATATTTATATATATACGTAGCAATATACTCATATTATTTTTGTTTACTATATATATTTGCCTGTAAACATATAAACAGTCTACACTCATCCTGTGCCACTGCTCTTTATTCCAGTTTATATTTATACAAACAACGTCTGTTTTATAAATATATTCTGTATTTTTCATTTATTTATTTATACGGATGCATTTTTAATCTTGATTTTCTTCTCTTCCCGGTGAGGGAATGATAATGTTTTATCTTATCTTATCTTATCCTTACTTCTTATATTATACTGACTTATCTTATCTTTTCTTATTTTATATTATGTTATCTTATCTTGTCTTATCCTGTCTTATCTTATCTTGACTTCTTATCTTATACTGACTTACATTACCTTATCTTATCTTATCTTATCTTATCTTATCTTTTCTTTTCTTTTCTTATCTTATCCTGTCTTATCTTATCTTATCCTTACTTATCTTATCTTATCTTATCTTATCCTGACCTATCTTATCTTATCTTATCTTGTCTTATCCTGACCTATCTTATCTTATCTTTTCTCATCTTATCTTATCATTGCTAAAAACCTTTTCATATCCAGTCTATGGTTAAAACACAAACCTCTACCAAGGCCAGACAGGAAGCCGTGCCTGAGACCACCCGAGACCCCCTGAGTCAGATCCCTGTCTGCAGCGTTCACCACAGTAACATCTGCTGAGGAGCAGTCACGCGTCTGAGTGATGTTACCCTGTGTTTACAGATGAGACATTTATGTGGAGCGTGTAAAACATTAACTTTAACAAGCAGATGTGTTTTTTCTTCCTATCATTCTTCACTCTGCGATAGGATGTTTCTATAGAGCCGGAGACGGAGGATGAGATGACAGGTTTATGCAGATGACGGATATAAAAGAAGATGTGCAGCACGGTGTGATTCAAGGACTCCAGTGGGGGGTTTATGGGAGGTGGAAGGTAAGGGGCTGATAAAAGGAGAAGAAGAAGAAAAGAGTCAGAGAGATGGAAACTTCTCTGATGGGATGAATAAAACTCCTCTTAGTCTGGACTCCCTGCAGGAGCAGTGATGGATGTGGAGTTTGAGGATGGATGGATGGAGGGATGGATGGATGGATGGATGGATGGATGGATGGATGG
This sequence comes from Limanda limanda, assembly GCF_963576545.1. Lineage (NCBI taxonomy): Eukaryota > Metazoa > Chordata > Actinopteri > Pleuronectiformes > Pleuronectidae > Limanda > Limanda limanda. Next base: position 4,158,039 of record NC_083637.1, on the reverse strand, counting down.
AGGAGGAACAGATGCTAAGGAGGAGAAGGCAGGAAGGGAGGTGAGGAGATGAAGGACATTATGGAGGGAGTATGGAGAGAGAGACGTGTGTGTATGTGTGTGTGTAAAGACAGAGAGGGAGGGAAGGAGTGTGTATGGAAGAGAGGGATTGAGAGAGAGAGAGAGAGAGAGGGAGAGGGAGAGAGAGGTTTAGTTCCTCCTCTGAGTCTCACACCAGCAGTCTGTCCTCCTCTTCCTCGGCTGCAGAGACTCCAGCAGGTAAGAGAAGCCTCCTGCACACACAGGGACACTTTCTGAGGACATGTCCAAATAAGAGACAAGAGGTGTAAAGGGAAAAGAAAGAGAGAGGGAGGAGAAGAATAAGGAGGAGAAGGAGAAGAAGGAGAAGAGGAGGAAACACCCGGCGGCGCGTTTGCGTGCGTGCAGAGACGTGTAGAAGTCTAGAAGTTATTCACAAGTCGCCAACTCAGCACCAGTGTGTGTGTGTGTGTGTTTGTGTTACTAAGTTGCGTGCATGTATTTATCGATACATGCACGATGTTTGTGTGCGTGTGTGTGTGTGTTGTTTTGTGTGTGTGTGCATGTTTTGTGTTTTCAGCGCGGACTGCAGGCGCGTTCCAAACTGATGCTCTGGCTCTGTTGTAGACGTGGCTCCCTCAATGATTTCATTATGTTGTTACACGTGTGTGTGTGTGTGTGTGTGTGTGTGTGTGTGTGTTCAGTTCGTGTGTTATCAGGATCATGGTGCAAATTGTGGGTTGATGAGGTAGAACTTTATTTAAACTACATTCAAAAGAACTGACACACAATCTCAGGTTACATCGAATCAAACTGACCTTTTAAACAATTTAGTGTGGTTTGTATTTGTGAGAATGTTCTGTTCTCTTGTGTTGATGCTGCAGAGCTGAAGTTGTGTTCATCCTTCCTGGTTCATCTGACATGAAGTCAACATAAAACAAAACTGAATCTGCTTTATTACTGTACTTATGTATCATTACGTGTGTGGCTCATACATAAGTTTGAATGATTTATGGTTTCAGAGTCTGTTAAGCTACCTACACCCAAGTTCACAACTTTTCAAAATAGCAGCATTGTGATCAGCTGGATATAAAGCAACATTGTGCTTTTACTTTGTAGACAAATTGCCAAAGAGGAAGTGATTTTATGAATATTGAGATCCGTTCCAAATGGTGAAATACAAATAATCAAGTTGTGAAAATGATATGGCGGCAGTTTTGACCTGAGGTTCACCAGTCGCCAACCGCTGCTGTGGTTTAGCCAAGGACATAGAAGAAGTCTCAACTTTAGATATATAAAGATAAGTTTATGAATATTAAACTTACACTTCGACACTAACTTGGTCATTTAACAACACACAAGCCAAGTGTGAAGCCGATGAGATGAACACTTCTCGAGATCTTCCTTCCACACACAAACAGAAAGAGGCAAATTCATTAGTTGTGTGTTAAATATTGTGTTATCCTCTCATTGCTTTAAATAGTTTGCCCCAGATTAACTTGTAGAACAATCTGTAACTGTGTCTTAAAGATGCTTAATGAATAAAGTTCATTCTTTTTTCAGGTTGGGAATCAAACACACAAACCCATATGTGGCACATCCAGCTTGTGTTGAAGCGCTGATCACGCTGTGTCTAAGCATGTTTGACAGATGACAGAAATCCGCGTGTCAGCATCAGAAGTTGATACGGGGAAAAAAAAGCTTTGTGCCAAATATTTCATAACGTGGAGAATCAGCAGATGTTTTATGCTTGAGTTCTTTTGGCAAAGAAACACAGGATAGTATAACTGTCCCCTTCTCTTTATAATGTATGTATAAGTTTCTGATAAAGTTGAAACACTCAATGAAAATTATTTTATAGCCGTATAGCTTCTATTATTTAATGTTCACAGTCCTCAGTGTCGAATGGATGGAACATAAATCAGTGAGTTTCCTAGTGAGGTTTCCTAATGGTCCCAGTGCTCTGGCTCAGCAGCTTCTATTACATCAGCACTTTTCTATTTTTAATTCAGAGGTGCTAAGCTGCCATTATTGAAAGTTTGAAAGTTATTATATTAAACGTATCATCAGCTTCTTTTAAAACCTGTCTGTTGTTTTTAAATATGTCTTTGGTGTGTCTCTGTTTTAATCTGACCGATCTGTGGAGAACAGCATTTCTCTTCCAGCGTTTTATTATGGAAATTCTGGGTCTATCAGCTAACGTGATGACAACACAGACCGTAAAGATGGATGACACATCTCCACTTCCTCCCACGACCCAGAAATTAACCCAATACAAACTTTGACTCGTCCCAACTCCCAACATGGAGGAGACAAGATTCGTCTGTCGTTGCAGTCATTGCAAATTAACAGCGATATGAGGGTCAAGTAAAGAAATTGGAATTAATGATAGAACTGTTTCCTCCGACCTGAGCCTGACTTTGATAGTGAAGCAGCAACAGTTATGGTAATGTTTTATCATCAGAGAAATATGGAGTTTCATTTTCTCACAGTTGAGTTTCATCCATCATCTCACATCGTGCTCATCCGTCTCTGTGAAAGCTTCAGGGACTCTCTCTCTCTCTTATCTCCCCCGGCCTTCTCTCTGCTGTTTACTTTTATTCTTTAGCTTCAGCTTTCTTATCCAGCCTTTTGTTTTTCGTTCTCTCTTCGCTGTAGATCTCTTCTCGGATGATTAATGTCGGCATGTGTGGAACTGGAAGTGAAGACGCTTAACTTAAGGATTGATGACAGGAAGCTGAGGGAGACAAGAACGAGTTTAGTGATGAAGTGGAATGAGGGAAAAAAGTCAAAGTCATGTTTGAGTATTGTTTTGTACAAGTGATACTTCTTTTTAAAACTCGAGCACAAAGAACTGGGGCTTGTGTGTGTGTGTGTGTGTGTGTGTGTGTGTGTGTGTGTGTGTGTGTGTGTGTGTGTGTGAGTGTCATAAGCTAACTGAGGAGACAGAGTCATTTGAGGATTGAAAGTCAAGTGTTTGGCTAATAACAAACCCCGGCTATCGTCTGATGACAAATTATCCTCTGGGGAGAATGTCCAGTATCTTTTGGGGCTTCCTGTGTAAACAGTGGGAGTTTAGAATCCTTCTTCCATTCGCTGGTCACTGTTCAGCCAAAATGTCGTCTGGACATTAAACAGGAGGCTGTCAACCCCTAACTCAAACTCATTTCTCACACCTCAGTCAGACTGTAATCTTTTAGCAGCATATGCAGATGTATTAAAAAGCATCTGCTCCAACTTGATTGCTCAAAGGCTGCTGACCCGAAGATCTGTTCCCTCCAGGTTCTGCAGATTCACATCTAGAATCTGTTTATAGAAGTGAAACAAACAGTAATTATGGTTAATGTCAGAGTGAGTCTTGTGGAAATGATTCTAGGTCAGTGTAATGTCCTCCTAAGTAATAGTAACACAACTGTGGGTGTGTTTGTGTTTGTTTGTATTCCTCTCGTGGGTAGAGGCGGCTTTTTAAGGGTTAAGTCTTGTTTTTCGGTGAATTACGGCTACAAGTGGTTTAATATAAGGGTTTGGACAAGTTGAGGGCAGGGATGTGGTGTGATGGTTAAGGTTAGGATAAAGAAAACATTATCAGAAGACCTTAAAGGTCCACACACCAGCTGACGCTCACAAAAACTTTTAATCACATCCAAAGTAGAGTTGTAAAAGCTTCAGACATCCGAGGAGAAGCCACGTCTGAAGAGGGGCCGGCTCCCAGAGCAGCAGCATTTCTTATCTCCTGCTTTTCTTCCTGGTTTGTTGAGTTTGGACGTGAGTGCTTTCATAAACTTCCCAAGGAAAGCATTATGTCAATGAGTTGTTCCCCACTGGGATAGTGTGTGTCTGTGTGTGAGTGTGTGTGTGTGTGTGTTTGTGTGTATGGGGGGGGAATGTAGATAAGGCATTCCTAGGGAAGATCAGCAGCTTATATCGTCCTTGGAAAAGTGTGTGAATGTGTGTGTTTGTGAGAGAGATTCAGAGAGCATCGAATAACTGCTGATGTTTTTATATCCCATTCACTCCAGGCGTGTCTGTGTGTGTGTGTTTGTTTGTGTGTGTGTGTGTGTGTGTGTGTGTGTGTGTGTGTGTGTGTGTAAGGTCATATGCATGTTTTTTACATTTTACAAACCTCTGGATCCCACATACGACACAAAAACATAAACTTTCATCTCCAGCTTTGACCTTCAGTGAATAAATGAAAGTAAACTCGGGGATTTCCCTCAAATTACCTGATTTTACACTTTGAGGTGTTTTAAGTCTGTTGGTTGTAATTTACTTTTTCAGTGTGAGTGCTTTCTCTTAATCTGACACGTGGAACGAAAGATTTCCCACATTTTTCTCGAAACCTTTCAACAGCTGCCAGGTTATAAATGTGATGAATTCATGCTTATTAAGAATGAAGCAGAAGTGTTAGCTGGCTCACACGTCCTGGCTGCTGCACTTTGATCAAACTGAGACAGCTGTTGCTGCAGAAACTTGCAGCTCTGCTACTTTTACGATGGATTTCTCTGACGGACTAAACATGGGCAGAAAACCACGAGTCTTCCATCAGCGTTTGGGATTTAGTGTCAGTGTTTTAAACTCTTGAGTTGAGGAAACACTCACAATCAAACATGTTTATTCTGGAAATATCTTGACACTTGGCCAGTTTTCCACAGGAATGGAATAAAATACACAACTAACTAACACAAAAAATGTTGGTTTTGGTTTCGTGGCTTTTCATTCTCGAGCTGGTCGGACGTTCCTCTGGAGAAAAGAGTTGAACTTCGAGACCTTGGAGGCGGGGTCAGTGGCTGAGGATCCCTTCCTTCGATTGGTCTTTTTGATTGCACTCCAGTCGAATAGCTGATCTAACAGATTTAAAGACCAAATGAAACTTTGGTGGCAGCTTTTCTTTCTCAATCTGAAAAGGTGACCTGCAGGAATTGAGCCGCAGCAAATAGAGACTCAGTCTGAAGAAGCTTGTGGCCGAGCTGCTGCTGCACAAAGAACCGTTCACCTGTTTATTCAAAGTCCAGTGAAGCTCGACTGTGTTCGTTGTTATTCCCTTGTAGACGAATGTCGCGAATTCGCCTCAAAGGTATTGGAAGCACTCAGCCGCCATCTAGTGGTCGGAGAGGAAAATACATACTAGCCACTTGGGACTGTGCAGCAAAGTTATTTTGAGGTATTAAGCTGTATTTGAAATACTGTGATGATGGAATGAACAGCAGTGATTGTACAGAAACATATGGTGTTATTCAATTTCAAGCAAAAATAGCATCAATATAATAATCTACATACCAGAGACTGGAAAATTTGTTAAATTACGGTTATGTCCCATTATGCCTAATGTCGCTAATTTGCCTCATACCTACATTTTATATCTATTGTATATGCTATATTGAAATTAACAATCTCCACTAAATTTTGCATCTGTATGACACCCAAAAACACAAATATTATTTATTTTAATAAATGGAAATTAATTCAGGCAATAAGGGGTTAAATTATGGTTTTCAGAGTCACACGGATCCATAAGAGTCACAAGTCTTCCATCGCTTTATCTTGATATGATTGTCCAATTTAACATTCTTCTCCTTTAACTCTGACACTTCCTCTTCTCTCCTCCCTCTCTCAGGTCGTGACAACCATGATGGTTTTGTGCCTGAGGCTTCTTCTGCTCCTCCCCCTGGTTTGCTGTGTCCCCTCCCCCTCTCGCCCCCCCTCCAGACTCTGCCGACGCTGCTGCGACCACATCGAGCCGTCGCCGGCCACCGGCCAGTACCAGCTGCCCGAGGTCCGCACGGTCATCAACATGACCATCCTCAAAGGTGACTCACTAACCCAGGGAATCCACAGGTCGTGAAACCCCACCTCCTCCATGTTAGCAGAGTGGACACATAGCAAACTAATAACTCATAGTCCAGGTCAAATCTTTTCCCCCAAAGATGGAGTCATTTTAGGAAGTTCTTATCACGCTGGCATTTGTTCGAGTAATAATTCTTCTGATAAGTTTGGGTTTAATTATGATTATTTAATGCAATAAAAACATAATGATTGACACTCGCCACTGACTCGTGATTGGTTGCAGAGGGCATGAGTGGCACCTTGATAATTACTGGACAGACTCTAATCAGTGTCGCCATCATAAGATCCAGTGAAAAAGAAAAGAAGCTGCATCGTCCGTCTGTATTTACAGTCATCGAGCATTTCTGTGTGATTATTTATTTGTATTTATTTTGCATTGAAACCTCTGTGAAAAGAGAAAGAGGCAGATTAGTGTGACAAGAGATTAGATAGACAATCGTTTTCGACAGCTACACAGTCGGAGAGTTTTGTGAGAACATGTGTTTTGAGTTTCGGAGACGTCTCAGCCAGCTTCCATCTGATGAGTCATCACTCTGTTGTTTAATCTGCTGGTTCGTTGTTAGGTGAACATGCCAAGTCCGTCCTGACCCACCAGCAACCCCCCCCCCCCCCCAAACCAGTCCAACTGCTGGACCACAATCGAGAGAAATATCCTTCTGTTGCTCTCTCTCACACACCAGATACTAGCACTCACATAGTTTGGGTTAATCAAGGCTTTGTTACACCACAGAGAAACAATGAAAGTTTCCATCAGAAGAACTTGGGTCCAAGTTTTAATTTCTTGGACACAGTTGGTTTTCCCAAAAATACTTTCCACTGAGCCACAAACTCACTGCACTAAGTCGTACAAAAATCATGAAGTCCTGATAAAGTTGAAGAAGGATTAACTTTCCAAAACTCCATCACGTTACACCACATGTCATTGACTTCCACTTTGTGCAGTCAACATTTACAAGGTGGCCATCTTGCCCAAGGACACTTCGGCATGCAGATGAGAAAGACTGGAATCGAACCTCCGACCTTCTGGTATAAAAAGTAGTTTCCACTGTGGTATAAAAATTGTTTGTTGGCAAAATCAAGTTGAAGAAAGACTCTCACTCCAAACTCCATCAGCAACTTTATTTATGATCCCTGAAGGTTTGAGTGATTGGTTTGAGGTTGAGGGCAACTGCAGGAACCAGGAAGTAACTTCTCTCAAAGTGGACACTTGAGTTTTACTGCTGCAAAGACTGAGCAGGAGGAAGAGGAGGAAGAGGAGGAAGAGGAGTCACCAAGCGGCCCCGTGTCTCTGACTTCAGGACGAAGGATCAGTTCCATATACGGCTGTAAGAGCAGAGGTGGCTGCTGAGCTGCTGTTTGTGGAAAGAGTCTCCTCTTGGGTTTTTTATGTGGGCAGACAGATCCCTGTGGATGTGTGTGTGGGGGGGGATGATGGATCATGGTGAAGGAGAGCAGCGCTCAGGCCTCTCACTGTGGTTAACTCCACCCGGGCGGCGCTCATGTCCTGCCTGAAGGGAACAAGGCCGCTTCCTAGAAACAACAACAGAGATGTGACGAAAGATTCATATGTGGCTGATGGTTCTGAATTCACCAAGTTGATTTAAACAGATTTATTCAGCGCTGCATGAATGGAAATGTGTCATCCCTCATATAAAATGGTCACTTTCAACAGTTTCAATAAGCTGCAAAGTTTCTCAGTTTATTGTCGAGGGAATGTTTTCACAGCTCTGAGGCGTTTTTATTTGTTTTACAGCTGCTTCATTGAGATGTGAGGATGGAGTTTAGGAAGTGTCACTTCAGTGGGTGGACGTTGGATCAGAAATCATTTTCAGAGCATGTTGTCAGGTCATATATGAAATTTAAAACCCAGACGAAGCATGTTGAGCTGTTGTAAGGAAACATTGTAAACAAGAGGCGAGCAAATAATCTACACTAACACTCATAGTATATTATATTATCTATTGTATAGTCAAATACTTATATTTATACCTCTACTATATATCATATTATATCATACTCTTTGTATATTCTTGTATATACACATATTTATACATGTGTACATGTTATTATTATTATATTTACTATTATTATATATACTGTTGCTGCCATTATTACTATATACTGCTATTATATTGGTATAATTACTATCATATATAAATATATATTTTATTGTATTCAAATATACCGGCTGCTATGACGACTTAATTTCCTTTCAGGGATGAATAAAGTTATTTATCTATCTATCCATCCATCCATCCATCCATCCATCCATCCATCTATCTATCTATCTATCTATCTATCTATCTATCTATCTATCTATCTATCTATCTATCTATCTATCTATCTATCTATCTATCTATCTATCTATCTATCTATCTATCTATCTATCTATCTATCTATCTATCTATCTATCTATCCATCCATCCATCCATCCATCCATCCATCCATCCATCCATCCATCCATCCATCCATCCATCCATCCATCCATCCATCCATCCATCCATCCATCCATCCATCCATCCATCCATCTATCTATCTATCTATCTATCTATCTATCTATCTATCTATCTATCTATCTATCTATCTATCTATCTATCTATCTATCTATCTATCTAACTGTCTGTCTGTCTGTCTGTCTGTCTGTCTGTCTGTCTGTCTGTCTGTCTGTCTGTCTGTCTGTCTGTCTGTCTGTCTGTCTGTCTGTCTGTCTGTCTGTCTGTCTGTCTGTCTGTCTGTCTGTCTGTCTGTCTGTCTGTCTGTCTGTCTGTCTGTCTGTCTGTCTGTCTGTCTGTCTGTCTGTCTGTCTGTCTGTCTGTCTGTCTGTCTGTCTGTCTGTCTGTCTGTCTGTCTGTCTGTCTGTCTGTCTGTCTGTCTGTCTGTCTGTCTGTCTGTCTGTTTATCTATCTGTCTATCTATCTATCTATCTATCTATCTATCTATCTATCTATCTATCTATCTATCTATCTATCTATCTATCTATCTATCTATCTATCTATCTATCTATCTATCTATCTATCTATCTATCTATCTATCTATCTATCTATCTATCTATCTATCTATCTATCTATCTATCTACCTATCTAACTATCTATCTATCAATCTATCAATCTATCAATCTATCTATCTATCTATCTATCTATCTATCTATCTATCTATCTATCTATCTATCTATCTATCTATCTATCTATCTATCTATCTATCCATCCATCCATCCATCCATCCATCCATCCATCCATCCATCCATCCATCCATCCATCCATCCATCCATCCATCTATCTATCTATCTATCTATCTATCTATCTATCTATCTATCTATCTATCTATCTATCTATCTATCTATCTATCTATCTATCTATCTATCTATCTATCTATCTATCTATCTATCTATCTATCTATCTATCTATCCATCCATCCATCCATCCATCCATCCATCCATCCATCCATCCATCCATCCATCCATCCATCCATCAATCTATCTATCTATCTATCTATCTATCTATCTATCTATCTATCTATCTATCTATCTATCTATCTATCTATCTATCTATCTATCTATCTATCTATCTATCTATCTATCTATCTATCTATCTATCTATCTATCTATCTATCTATCTATCTATCTATCTATCCCTCTCTCTATCTATCTATCTATCTATCTATCTATCTATCTATCTATCTATCTATCTATCTATCTATCTATCTATCTATCTATCTATCTATCTATCTATCTATCTATCTATCTATCTATCTATCTATCTATCAATCTATCTATCTATCTATCTATCTATCTATCTATCTATCTATCTATCTATCTATCTATCTATCTATCTATCTATCTATCTATCTATCTATCTATCTATCTATTTATCTATCTATCTATCTATCTATCTATCTATCTATCTATCTATCTATCTATCTATCTATCTATCTATCTATCTATCTATCTATCTATCTATCTATCTATCTATCTATCTATCTATCTATCTATCTATCCATCCATCCATCCATCCATCCATCCATCCATCCATCCATCCATCCATCCATCCATCTATCTATCTATCTATCTATCTATCTATCTATCTATCTATCTATCTATCTATCTATCTATCTATCTATCTATCTATCTATCTATCCATCCATCTATCTATATAACTATATATATAACTATCTATCTATCTATCTATCTATCTATCTATCTATCTATCTATCTATCTATCTATCTATCTATCTATCTATCTATCTATCTATCTATCTATCTATCTATCTATCTATCTATCTATCTATCTATCTATCTATCTATCTATCTAATAATTTCCACCAATATATCTCATAAACGAAAGAAGCCATCTTGTGCCAAAGACAGAATTCTTCTCGGATGTTTCTGTCGTCATCGCTCATCTGCGTGTTCTCTTTTCTTCTCAGGGGACAAAGGAGACAGAGGAGATAAAGGAACACCTGGGAAGCCCGGTCTGGAGGGCACGGCCGGCTGGCGAGGACCCGGGGGTCCCAAGGGCAGCAAAGGTCAGGCGGGCTCCCCCGGCGACGCCTGCAAGATCCCTCACTCCTCCTTCTCCGTGGGCCGCAGGAAGGCCCTGCACAGCGTGGACTACTACCAGGCGCTGGTGTTCGACACGGTGTTCGTCAACCTGGACGAGCACTTCAACATGTTCAAGGGCAAGTTCTACTGCTACGTGCCGGGCATCTTCCTGTTCAACATCAACATCCACACCTGGAACTTCAAGGAGACCTACCTGCACCTGATGCACAACGACAAGGAGCAGGTGATCCTGTACGCGCAGCCCAGCGAGCGCTCCATCATGCAGAGTCAGAGCGTGATGCTCAACCTGGCGCTGAACGACGAGGTGTGGGTGCGGCTCTACAAGCGCGAGCGGGAGAACGCCGTGTACAGCGACGACGTGGATGTTTACATCACCTTCAACGGATACCTGGTGGCGCCGAGCAGCCAGTGAGAACCCGGGAGTAACCAGCAGATCGGTAAAAAGCTCCGGGTCGGATTATTTACTTTTATCCACTTTGTCCCAAGACAGAAGAACTTTACAGGACGTTACAAGTTTGGTGCTTTTTTTCCTCTCAGCCTGGAAAGAAACATACGTAAAAAATGGACTTCCCGTAAAACACATTAGAATCAAAAGGAGCAATAATTAAGAGGAAAGCTAACGAGTCACACGATTAGGAAAGAATGTTGAATCACTTCCTTTTGTGCCAGAAATACAATGTTTTTCCTTCTTCTGTGCTGAGCTGCTTCTCCTCTCACATCAGGGACTTTGTGTAAAGTTCTTTCACTCGTCAGGAATCATAAATCTGTGCAATCGTTTTTTATATTTGTGCTGAGATGAGCAGTGAGATTGAAATGTGTTTGCAGAGGCTGAATGTACACATTCAATTCCTCGGTGCCTTTCAGAAGAACAGTTTAGAGGGTCAGTTCAGCCGTCCTCACTTCTCCTGACAGAGTGTGGTCAAGCAAATAGTTTAAATTGATGTTACATAATAATTTATCCATGCAGGAGATTTTAAAAACCATCCCTCACAGGCCCACGACCTCAGAGGCTTGTAAATTAGCTAATTGGATGGAAAATGGTGTCGGATCAAGTTTAATTATTTCTATAAATGAGTATTTGAAACATTAAAGACATTAATGTGGTTTCAATAACTTTAAATTTCTCCCTATGATATTTCGATTACATCTTATGTCATTTTTGGACTGACCCTTTAAACATGAACATTTCCTAACATATCAAAGAATAATAAAAAACAACTTTGGTGCTTTATTATCAGATGCAGGAATGCATTATGGTTCTTGAAGATGAAATGTCATGTATTGTCACAGACGTCAAGCTGCAGAGCAATGATTGTAAATAGTTGTATAATAGCTCATATCTGTGCGAACACTTAATGCTGTCCGGGCTGGACTGTGTGTGTTTGTGTTTTTATTTCTCCTCTTTGTTTTGCATCACTCAAGCAAGACACTTGATTAGAAGAAATTAAAGGTTTTCATCATTTTCCAAAGAACCAGACGCCTGTTTCTGCCAATCACACGTCACACAGCACATGGTCTCTGTCGTCATTCCATCCCTGACACCAGAGAGCAGGAGTTGTTTCACCATGGAGCCGGGAAATGGTTTCTGTGATTTAACCTTTAAAAAACTGGCCAATAAACAAAACCAACTGGAAGAAAGAGAGAAGCATTCCAGCTCCATCTGCTCGGCCACATCTCTCCCATTAGCTGTAAGGCCGTCCTGGGGGAGTTTGTGCTGGAGGGAAAGCAGACGGCAGCGTTATAAATACTTTAAGCTCCGAGTGGAGATCTGAGAAACTCTGCAGGGAAACAGAGCAGGACACAACTCAACAGTTTCCTGGATCAGCAGCTCAGACCAGTGGGGGGGTGTTCCAACATGCACAGTAGGAGAGATGTTAGTTCAGATGAGCTCAGGCTGATTCAGATCACTTCATCATATATGTACAAGTAGGTCAAATGAAATGATTCTTTTTCGTTTTGGTCTAGTTTAGGTGAGTTTTGTCTTTTTAACAGAACATTTAAACATTGGTTTGAAAACTAGATTAACAGCAGAAAGAATAGTTAAGCAGGTCCAACAGTTTTCAGCAAGATCCATGAATTATTCAGAGAAAACTGGGAAATGTTAAATGTTCCTGGATTTCCTGACACAAACCGAGTTCTGTGTAATCTTGATCACAAAAAAACAAACAAACAAACAAACAGAGGAGAAAAGAAAACCTCCTTTCAGCTAAAAATGCTTTATGATCAAATCCAGGTAATAAATCAATCAAACTTGAACGTATAAATAACCACAAACAGAAAGTTTCCAGCTCAAACACTTTATTCTGTATTCAAGCTTGATTTGTTGCCCATTAAAACTAACTACACACACTTACCCCCCCAGTCAGTTAGAACAATCAACTCATTTAACTCCACTTTTACAGGAACGATGAAAACCAGCGGACAGATGAAGCAGTTTCACTTTAAAATCACCTGTAATTATCCCTGCTGAGCGTTAAACACTGTTTTACACAAACAAACCAACACACAGACTGTTTAACACAAAAAAACCCAACACACAGAGGGTTTAACACTGTTTAACGCTGACTAACAGAGAGATGAGAGGATAAAGTCACAGTTCCGGGCTCTGACTCGGTTCTTATTAATGTAAATATGTAAATTCTATAAAACAATTTTACATGAACAGGCTTTTCAGAGGTTGCAGAGTTGACAGATTCAAAGTTTACATCACCTTCTACAATGAGCGTCATAAAAAGCTAATTTATTTACAACTCGTACTTATTTTGCTGGAATAATTTGATAAAACGTTTCGCTATTTTTATTTATGTGGTGGTGAAGCCTCATCACTGAAACATTTAAAATGAGCGTGTAGGGCAGATTTGTTGTCGGTTTATTGTTATGAAAACACATCAGCAGCATTGAATAGAAACAGTGTGAGTGGATATTTGAATTGTCACTTTCTCGTTCAGGTTCTTGTCACAGATGTGAGATGTGCAGCTGAACACTTATCCCACTGTTTCCATTTATTTTTAAAAAATGAAAAATCTCTGGATGAGACTTTTGTCCCAAGAAGAAAACAACAATCGGATAATATGTGTGTTGCAGAGACAGTTTCCAAACACTGTGAGAATGAAACCCAGGTGGTCTCTTCTCCTCTCTTCTCCTCCTCCCTCGTTCACCTGTGAGCCGTCCTGATGATGGATCTCTGACAGGTTGAAGCTGGGGGCCTCAGCTGCAGCTTGAACTCTTCACCGCTGCATCGTCGACATTCTGCAGCTTCTATTAGTTCAGGTTAAGTATGTGGGTGTCACTCACAGACACAATTACACCAAATCACTGTCTGCACACTGATGTGTTCGAAAACAGCTGGAAAGAATTGGAAGACACGAAAATGGACGATATCTCACGTCAGTTTTTCACGTCTCTGAGACAAAACGTATAAATCAGATGCTCTAATAGTCAGAACATGAATTCTCTTGACATTATTACATCACGTTTCATTATGTGCAGATTAAAACAGTCAAAAAGACGAGGCCTCATTACATTGTGCAGTTGTGAGGATGTCATTATGTTTGTGTCTTAAAACCGAAAGAAAGTGCAATGTTCAAATAATTTTGATGCAGTATTTTGCATGTTTTTTTAATTTAAAAATAATTTAATATGTTTTATGTGTTAATTTATCAAAATGTGTTGAAGAAACTTGTACGATTTGTACATTTATTTGACACAATTTCAGTAGTTTTCTCATTCATCAATGTTTATTGACGTATAAAACCTTTTAGCTTAGGCTGCACAGAGATTAGTGATGTGAAGCGTTTGAAGACACTCAGAGAAATGAAGTAAGACTCCAGATGTAAACATTGGTGGATCCTTTTCCACTGTGGAGGTCACAGGTCGAGCATTTGTCTTCTTCCTGAACGTGGTTTCTCACGGATCTACAGCTCGACTCTCTCTCTCTCTCTCTCTCTCTCTCTCTCTCTCTCTCTCTCTCTCTCTCTCTCTCTCTCTCTCTCTCTCTCTCTCTCTCTCTCTCTCTCTCTCTCTCTCTCTCTCTCTCTCTCTCTCTCTCTCTCTCTCTCTCTCTCTCTCTCTCTCTCTCTCTCTCTCTCTCTCTCTCTCTCTCTCTCTCTCTCTCTCTCTCTCTCTCTCTCTCTACACTCACAGACCTGCAGGAGGAAGCTGGAGCCCGAACCTGGTTAACAAGAGCCACCTGCTGAACGGAGGAGGTGCAAGTGGAAAACAGAGCAGAAGGAGTTAAGGAGGAGAAGCAGCATAAAGTTGAATCTCTTCTAATGAACCAAAACTAACATGTTGATAACGATAGTCTGTAAAAGCAATGGATAGGCGGGGGGGGGCATGAGATTTACCGTGGATCAGATAGAGACAGTATCAGTGCAGCTTCATGAGGCCTCCTGCATTCCAGCTCTTATGTAACTGATGCAGAGGGGAAATTGGAGGGCGTGGCTGGAGTGGCGCGGGGGGGGAGGGTAATGATGACTGGTTGTTATGAGCCTATGAAGACAGTTTGAAGCCTGTTTAATTTAGGTTGGGGGGGCGGGAGGGGGGTTTTGAAGGCCGAGCCTCGAGGCTGACAGTTGTTCTCAGGGGTCGTTCTGAACCGAAACCTTTTTTCTCGCAGATTAGAAACAGGAAGCGGCGCCGAGTTCTGAGGCGGCGCTCTCCCTAATTGCATCCACATGACCTCTGACCTCGCTCATCAGAGGGAGACAGCGCTGAGGGAGAAAACAGGTAAGAGTGGGAAGAGGGGAAGTTTATGGAAAGAAAGAAAAGTGGAAGTTATATCAATCAGTTCCTGTCAATTTCCTCAAATCACATAATTACATCTCCTTAAAAGCAGAAAATCCACAAAGATATGAATCTGTGAAATCTACAGTTTCTACATCTACACTCAAGAAGTGCTGCATGAACAGAGCAGGAGAGAAGGAGAGAGAGAGAGAGAGAGAGAGAGAGAGAGAGAGAGAGAGAGAGAGAGAGAGTGAGAGAGAGAGAGAGGGAGAGAGAGAGCCAACAAACCTTTTATATAACCTCCAATGTAAGCAACAGCATTTCTACAGCTGCAGAGAGTGTGTGTGTGTGTGTGTGTGTGTGTGTGTGTGTGTGTGTGTGTGTGTGTGTGTGTATGTGTGTGTGTGTGTGTTAGCTTATGGACACACACTGAGGTCATGTATGTTGGCCTCACATTGCAGTTGTTGTAGCGGAGACCGAAAAAGACCAAAAAAAGTTGCATGAGTATTTAAAGGATTCGTTCCAATATGTTAAAAATGAAACAATCTGTTGGATCGGTCCGAGAATTGAAGTCACTTTTGTATTTATCTGATTTGTAGAAAAAATTTACAATTAGAGGCTCTTTCCCAGATGCAGGAGACATTATCTTTTACCATTGATAAGACTTAACAGCTTCAAGCAGCCGTCACACATGCACCGAGCTCCAGAGGCGCTCAGCGGGTTCTCTGACTTCCTGCCGCTGGCCCCCTGGTACAAAGCCTGCAGACACATGAGGAGCTGATGTGAGACGCGGCAGGAGATCCTCTGCAGGACCGACTGTGAGGGAGTGTTCATGACATTTCTGACAGCAACAAAAGGAATCAAATGTATCTGGATGAAAGAGAAGAGAATTGTCCAGAGAGTTTGTGGTGATGAGCTGACGCTGGAGTCGACAGGTTCTCCACAGAGTCCTGCCTGTGAATGTGAAAGCTATCGGCTCCTTGACCTTTGACCTTTGATTACCAAATCAATTCATCCTTGAGTCCAAGTGAATATTTGTACCAAATTTGATGAAATTCCGTCGAAGCATTCTTTTGATATCGACGAGCAAATTGAAAACACTCTGTCTCCAGCCACTGGTACAAGAATTCTGACTTTGTCAATTTAAATCATAAATATGACTTGAATATTAAATCAGTGTATATTAAATGAAACATATTTCAACTCCTTCTCTGTTCTTTTTTCACACTCATATCAAAGTGTCTCTATTTGTCTGTCATCACTCACTCCTCCGTGTTTCTCCTGTAAAAGCTTCACTCACTAATAATTGGCTGAAGGCCTCAGGAGAGCTCTGCTGCTGCTGCTGCATCCAACCAGAGGGAGGGAGGGGGGGTACATGGAACAGCCAGACTCCGCTCCTCGCTCTGCTGCCTTCATCTCATCTCATCTCATCTATCCACGAAGATCACGAGTCGAGCAGAGACGAGCGGATTCAGGTGAAATATGTTCCCGAAGGACAGATATCTGGAATCCGCTCACACTCGACAACCATCAGGTCGATCTGTTGACATCAGTCAGTCGAGGATTCTCTGCTGATGAGTCAGAGAGTCGAGTTTAACTTCTTGAATTCTCCAAAAACAGTCAGAACACAGTTAACAGCCGTATAACACATCACTTTAGTAGCTACGTTAACTACGTTATCTACGAACACAACATGTTCTCACACTTCCCGCTCCTCCCTCTGTTAGTCCCGCCCCTTAACCAATCATATCGTGAGAAACGTAAGGACTCTCTGAACGGACCAATCAGAAGAATGAAACACCTGCAGCTGGTTTGTCTGTCAAACTTCCTGTTGAAGGATGTTTTCAACCAAACTATAGAAAAAATATATTCATAAAGTGACGTAAAATACCTGTTTATAGTGACGTAACATTCAAGACATCTACAGCTATTTATATATATTTTATCTATTTACTTTTAGGGCTGTTATTTTATGTATAACTTCACCCGTGGGAGTATGCCGAAGATCTTTGTAAACTGAGGGATGATTTTATTTTTTAATATACTTGTATACTAATGTAGTATACAAGCCCAACCGTTTTTATACTATGTATATCTTAACTCTTGGGCTTTAATTCTATGTATAGTTTAAAAAACACATAGTGAATAACAGAGAAGACAAACAGAGATTTCTGGATATATTGGATTCTAACGAGTCTCTTTGTTTATTCTCTTCTCCAGAAGAACGTCTTAGAGGCCAGAGAATTAAAAACTTTGAAACAATAGCAACATTTTGTGGTAATAATAAAGCTGGAAAATATTTTCTAAAGCCTGAGCAAACAACATACAACAAGTGGATTAGTAACCGGATCCCAAACCGGCTGCCGACGGCGTCTTCAGCTTCAGCTCCTGACAGACGAGAGGCTTCAGGAACTAAGTCCACCACATGTTCTGCTCTGTCCTGATTACTAATGAGTATTTGTGAAAGGTAACAATGATAAAGATACAGACTGGATATAAGAATAACCCTGAAACCTGTATTCTCTCAATCGACCAGCAGAGGGGGACTCCACTGGTTACAGAAGTAGTTTTTGTAGAACTCGTGAGAAAATGACTTGATTTATATCGTCAGTGAACGTTTTCCTGAGAAGTTTGTCCTGGTTTACCTGCGTCTGTTCAGTCATTACATCTGGGAAGTAGAAACAAGGCCGGGGTTCTGTGCAGGAAGTCTCCGGGGGGGCCGAGGAATCGCCAGAAAAACAACAACCATCCTTTTCACTTTGACTTCTCTTCCCATCAGAGGCTGATTAAGTCGTTTGCCTCTCCCAGCCAGAGAAAGCTGCTGACAGGGCGAATCCTCCAGGAGACGGATGAGACGTCTCCTCTGATCCCGGATCTGTCCCGGTGCTTCTCTCTGGGCCGCAGAACAAAACGCCGACGCCTGAACACCACACCCCCCCCGAGAGTCACAGCTCTTATCTGCTGCTGGCACGGAGCTGATTCTCCACTCGATGGAAACATCTGTACCAGTGTGTGTTTGCTGCAGAGTGTGTGGGTCCTGGGAGGATGATTGTGTTTCTACAAATTAGGAGTCTGGTTTTGACACAGAAAACAATCAGGCCCAGTACGGTGCTGTTTTTATTTACATCATCCCACTGTGTTCTCTATCTTACAGCCTGTCGAGTGAAGGTCCCACTGGAAACCACCTGATCTCATTCCAGAGGCTGCTCCATATCCAGAGCTGCCACAGCCACTCCACTCTGCCCAGTGACCTGCTGCCGGCCTCCAGTTAGTTATTTATTTTTGGTTTGCAAATTACAGAGTCTGAGTTCCACTGAACACCGCCCCCCCCGGTGATTTCCAGAGGAGCAGTGTGACCCGAGAAGCTGCTTCTGGACTCAAGAGTCTGAAAACACACATTGAAGTGTGGAAATATGAGTCAAAATATCCCAGATATGAACATGTGCAGCCAGAGTGGAGCACCTGGGGGGTGGAGCCAAGGTAGTGAGGACACGTGATCAACCAATCACGAGTCAATCATGACGTTTCTCCGTGATTTTATAGAATCAAAAAATTTAAACCAAACATAACGTAATCATCAGCGCTCGAACAAAGATCAGTGTGATAAGAACTAACTACAAGTACAAGAAAAATGTATTTGTCATGTACTTGTACAATCCTGAATGCCCCCCCATAGAATAACAAAGTGCTGCAAGTAGATGCACTGTATGAATGTGTGTGTGAATGGGTGAATGTGAAACTGTACTGTTAAGCGCTTTGAGTGGTCATCATCAGACTAGAAAAGAGCTATATAAATACAAATCCATTTACTTTGTTTATTTTTGTCCGTGTCCCGTCCGTTAACACGGAGGCTAGATCTATGGTCTGTACTGCAGCCGGCCACCAGGTGGCAGTCAAGATGCTTTGGCTTCACTTCACAGGAGCAGTGATTTCATCCACCCTCAGGCTTTGGTCTTTACCTGCAGGTGAATGGAAACGTTAGAAATGAAAAGCAGCTCAAGAAATGTGTTGTTTGCATCTTAAATTAAAACACTTTCTTTAGTAAGAAAAATTAAAAAAAGTAAACCACCTCCTGCATGAAACTCACAGACACTGCACTTCTCTTTCTACTGCTTGTTATCTGAAGGATTCAGAACCATTAACACCTAAACATCAGTGTGATAAAAACAACTTAAAATGACAACTTTGGTCCATGTCCCGTCCACTAACAGGGAGGACACAGGGTTAACGTCAGCAGCCAGTGACCAGTCTGTGGCTTCACTTTATGCGGCCCTGTCCTGTCGTCCATGTTTATTTACGGCCTGTGGTCGGGGACACATTCTGGGTTCAGCCTCTTCTCCACAGATTCCTGGAGATTCAGACTCGAGCTTCAGTTAAGAACAAATCTGCGTCTCGTGTTCCTCGTTTGACAGAAATGATTAAAAACCAACCTGTGGCCGTCATGAATATTCACCGCCCATTTCACGACCATCTGCTGAGGCGTCAGTGGGATGTGAACTATTCTTAGCGCTCTCCACTAATGGGACATGAACACAACCGGTCTCCTGCATTAGAATACAGTTGTCATGGTTTTTCCTGCTGCTCTAATATTCATATCTGTTTTTGCCAGCGTGCATATTCATGCTTCTCTGCAGCTGCATGTATATTTAATCTGTGTACAGTGCACGCAAGCTGTTTGCCTTTTTCCTCGACGTGTCCTCGGATATTTAAAGAGCTTTTTTGTTCGTGACTCATTGTCTCATCTTCAGAAAAACCAGAGAAGAACTTTCATCTGTGTGTGGAGGTTCCTCTGGCACCTGAACCGGAGAATCAGACGCAGCAGCTGGATCCTCACATCTGGGCGTGTGGTGGTGGTGGAAAGACGCTGTGGTTGTATTTTGTAGATATGTGTGTTTTGGTTTTTCACACTGCACTTGTTGTATTTTGTTACGTTGGGTTCTCGGTGACTCTTCATGGTTTCAGCCCAGTAACAGTCCCAGTGCACATGTGCTCCTGGAGCTTTACAGTCACCTGAGGTCAATTCATTACACGTTAGTAAAAGAGAAGCTGGTTTACAACTGGGAAACATTTGGCAACTGCACCGGGTTCAAAGAAATGTTCTGATCTGAATAAATCATGGTGAGGAAATTTGTACAATCAAGGAATAAAGGAAGAGTTGGATGGGAAGTTTGATTATTTATGTTTTACGAATATGAATCATTGACAAGCAGCGGTTTAGTTTAGTGTGAGACAAACCTTCAAGGCTCATTAATAAGGATGTCACCTTTTATTAGGGTTGACTTCAACACTCGACGTCTAACTCTCATCAACTAGTCTAAACTCGTCAAACAATCACTTTAACGACAGTAAAATAGCTTCTGCTTTATTCTTTTAACTTGTGGACGTGTTGTCAGAGTCGTCGTCATTTCGTCTCGAGGTTTTCACTGCGTTCGTTTCTTTGCTTTATTCTCAGCTCTGTGGTGAGGATCTGGATCAGGGAGCAGATCCAGGAATCTTCTTTAACTTTCAGAGATTGGCATATTTTCACCATTTTCCCTGCCGAGAATAATCATGAATCTTGGTGACAGAGATCCGGCTCATTAAGAGGACTGATGTCTTTGAGTGAGCAGCTTGATTTATTACAGGGAGGCTGTTGGACCTGAGTGAAGACAGAACCCAGGACATTTTGGCGCTGATCTGGATAAAGTGGCAGATCCAGGATTTTTTTTGTGTAATTTTTCATCAATTTCTCAGAGTTTTTAATGGATCTTGATGGAAAAAAAACAGCAGGTTTACATCA
Organism: Limanda limanda; assembly: GCF_963576545.1. Taxonomy (NCBI): domain Eukaryota; kingdom Metazoa; phylum Chordata; class Actinopteri; order Pleuronectiformes; family Pleuronectidae; genus Limanda; species Limanda limanda. The sequence continues at coordinate 4,137,115 of NC_083637.1, read as the reverse complement.
CTGATATTTATCCAAATAAAATTCTGTTTCAACAGTGAATTTAAAGGTGATTTTAAAAGGAGACTCTTATGTTTTGGTTGAGGTTTCTGGTATTACTGAGTTTCTTTCCAGCTTTATATTTCTTCACTTGGTTCATACACCTACTTTAAGTTATGTCCAATATAAGGAGCTCAAATTACCCTACACACTTTGGGTGCAATTACTTTTTCCCCACAAAGGAAAGAGGTAGATTATTAAGGATAACAGGGAACTTAGAAGCACCAGAAGGTTAAACCGAGGCCGAACTACACACATTTACCAAGCATTTCTCTAACCGGTTAACGTGGTTACGATTTAAAAGTCCTGAACAAAGCAGCTGAAACACAACAACACGTGTTTCTAATCAAACTTGTGAGTTTCAGACCCAAGCTGCTGTTTAGCTGAGTGAGAACATGATTCAGTGTGAAACCCGTCTCTCTGCCTCAGGACAAGTGAACGTCCTCAGGTCAAAGTGGATCTGGATCAACATGACGCTGAGAGATGCTTCCTAATGAGCTGAGGTCCTGTGCTGCAGTGCTGCCCTCTAGTGGGCTGACGTGTGGATGATGCAAACCACCGCAACCGAGTAACATCTGCACACATCAGCTGAATCAGAAACACACACACACACACACACACACACACAGGGGGATACAATTTTAAAATTAATTTATTATATGTCTTTGTCATAGAACTCATTACTTCTTGTTCCTGGTTAACATATACAGCCATTCATATAGAGAACACAGTTTGTTTTTTATTCATCATTTTCAATTAACTTAGAAATTTACACTCTTCTTTGTGACGGAACAGGAGAAAAATATCCTTTTTTCAAAAGTATCTTTTCTCATTTATACGTGTGTTTTTCCCCCCTGAGGGAAAAGGCCTTCCTCCTCCTCCTCCTCCTCCTCGTCTTCGTCACTCCCCTCTCTCTCTCTCTTCCATTTGGATGAACAGATGTGGAGGTAAGGGAACACCTGAACACACTGGCACAATGATGAACACGAGCAAAGGGCTGACGTGTACTGGGAGCTGAGCCACGGAACAACACACCCCATCGCTTCCTCCTCTCTCACACACACACACACTCACACACACACACACACACACACACACAGACAGACACACACTCTCTCTCTCACACTGTTTAACAAGGACCCAACAAAACCATTTCAAAAACACAAAAGAATCAACAAACCCCAGAAAACAACCCCAAACAATGATATAAAAAATAAAAAAATTATGTGGCCATATACAATCATTATCAGTGCAGGGGGACAGAGGGAGGCAGGACACACAGGTTGTGTGTTAATGTTTGATGCCACAACAGGTTGTGTGTTAATGTTTGATGCCACAACAGGTTGTGTGTTAATGTTTGATGCCACAACAGGTTGTGTGTAACGCTCATATGAAGCCATGGTGTCAATAACTAAAAGGAACAAGTGTAATATCCTTCCTTTGTCCTTTGCTGACAGTTCTTACACACAAAGGGCTACACCAGAACGTGGCTACTCAGGTAGGAGTGTGTGTGTGTGTGTCTCTGTGTTGGGCCTTTGTCTCAAGGACCACTACCTCATAAACTCTCATTTAGATCAATAAGTGCAGCAACCTGCTCTCTTTCAGAAAAAATGAATCAAAAACGTCCAAACCCGCGACATCTTCTCACTCCTCCTCCTCCTCTCAGTGTGAAACCTGAATCTACTTCTTTTTGTTTTTAAACACAACAAAGTGTGTAGAGAGTAAAGAGAGAGAGGGCTTTTACATCTGGCAACCCAGTGGGGGGGGGGTTGCTACGGACCTGGCAACCGGCCCTGCTGCTTAATTGGCTGCAGACAGAACTCCGCCCCGGGGACGTGAGGCCGGGTGGCAGCTCCGTGTCTGCTGCCAGTCATCTGTGTGTGTCTGTGTGTGTCTGTGTGTGTGTGTCTGTGTGTGTGTCTGTGTGTGTGTGTGTAAGCAACATGGCCTCCTGTGTCTGTTAGTCATTTGTCCTTTTTTCAAGGACTAGACAGACGTAAGACGGAGGAGCTGTTTGCTATGTGCGATATGTGAGCGGATAAGCAGGGCGCCTCCTAGTGGTCGCTGTGTGACGCCTGGCCAGTGTGTGTGTGTCTGTGTGTGTGTGTGGACCAGGCTTCACTAAGCAGCAGCAGTTTGTCAGAGTCAAATCAAGGTTTCAGTCTCAACCACCTGTTTCTGTGACGCACGTTTACAGAGAAACACGTGGAAGTGAAACATCTTCAAACATAAATCTTTAACTCTGTTGGTTTTTCTCTCACAGTTTTATTCAGTTTCACGATCCAGAATCAGATTTGTTATTTTTTGTAGTATCATGATAATTCACCGGTCTCTGAGGCTGCTTGATGAAACCGTCCCAACACAACAAACAGTGCCTGAAACAATTATGATGAAACCCGGCGTCAATAAGCATGAAAACATAAAATAAATCAAAACCCTGTTTTAAGAAACATGCATCAAGTCTGACAAGCAAACACTTCCATCTCCCGTCGGAACCAAAAATACACAAAAACATCATACATCCCCCACGTGTATTTATATATATATATATATATATAATTATCTACGCATAAAACAATAATACAAAGAAAACCACATCCCCCCCCGATAAGGTGCAATTCATAGTTTTACAGGCAGAAGAACTTTCTGCTTCTCAGCATGCAACTCAAATATCTTCCCCGAAAAAAGAAAAAGAATCAGCTTTTTCTTTTTTGTAAATTTTTTTTGTTTTTCTTTTCTTTTGACATCTTTGTCGATTTGGAGGCAAAAAAAAAACACGTGAGTGAATACAAAATAAAAGCATGAAACCAGCACCGGTTTGATGTGTGACAGACACACAACATTGATGAAAAGATGAGGACAGAAATGGCATTTTCTCTCTTTTTCTCCTTGTCTCTCTCTCTCTCTCTCTCTTGGGTCGGGTCTCCGGCCCAAACCGGTTCTCAGTGGCCGGGCGACGACAAAAATGTTTTTTGGTCGCACAATGGCGAGCCTTCATGGCCGTCGCACAACAGCGCGGCTCCAGACAGAGCAGCTACAGTGTCCGACTGTTTAACACAACCACAATCACACCACAGTTCACAACAACAACACAGAGGCTGCACTGTGTGTGTGTGTGTGTGTGTGTGTGTGGGGGGGTGTTACGTTGTGTGCACCTATGTTTGTGAATGTGTGTGTTTGTAGTTATCTGCCATGTGGGAACCGAGGGAAATCAGTTAGGAGTCAAAAAGGAGTTTATGTGATGGTGGTGAGGTCACGGGGGGGGGAAGGTGATGTCATCGAGGGAGGTCAGAGATCTGTGAGGTGGAGTCTCCTGTGGCAGTGCTCATGAGCTTACACACAATACACACACACACACAGACACACACACACGTCGCCTTAAAAAGACATTAAATATCAAGCTGCCAAGTGGATAAAGTTACAAAAGAAAAGTACAAAACAAAGTTAAACAGAAAAACAGAGACGCTCATGGCTCCTCCCTCCGTTCCTCAGACTTCCACCGGTCAACATTCAAACTTTGAAAGTAGAAAAACCCCAGAAGAAGAAGAAGAAGAAGACACGTCGATTGACTTCACATAAAAAGCATAAGTGCAAAAACAAAGGGAAAAAAAATAGAAGAGAGAGAAACGAGGGGGAGTTTCTGTGATTATAAGTAGCAGTCGCTCCCTCGTTCCGTCTCTGGTTCTGATTGCAGGGAATTCAACCCCCCCCCTGGAGGCTCGCCCTCCTTCACTCGCCCTCCTTCACTCCCTCTTCCTCCCTCCTCCTCCTCCTCCTCCTCCCTTCCTCTGCCTCTGTCTCGTTTCAGGGGCGTTGAGTTTCTGAGAACTGCAGGTGAAGGCTGAAGTTACAGAATCACAAACACAAAGACACGAAAAAAGGACGATTTCCTTGTGACACATTTGTTTTTATCAGTATTCAGTTTTATCTTTTGTGTGTTTGCATGAATCATCTGCATTCGCTCTCCCACTCGCCTTGAGGGACGAATAAAGCGTTTTGAATTAAATCGTTCTCAGGGAATAAATCACGTGGGCCTATAACTGTGATTAATTTGGTACGGATCAGATAAAACTGACTTTAAACTGTTTTTGAGCCAAAAAAAATTGGGTTTGGGCCATGTGCCATTTCACAGTTCATTTAAAAAGTAGAAAATACCTTGTAACACATATTTCTACTAGTTTTTGCACATTTTGTTGCATGTGTGTAGCTGAGCGGAGCATCTTCAGATCTGCGACAAGAGTTCACCGAGTCTAAAATGATTTGTTGTAATGTCGAACACAATGAAAACACATTTCTCTTTTGATTCCAAACACAAACATCTGAGCTGTGTGTGTTTTTCTCCACCAGAGGAAGGTGGCGTCTCTTGTTCTTCTATGCAACAATAACGATTTGGCCGTTGTTGAATCCGAGTTAGTTCACAGTCGGCGGGTTGTGTAGCCGCCCACACACACACAAGGTCCCACAGCACAGGAATAAAAGTGTCTGAGCTTTAGAAAGGGAAAAAGTTTAACGTTGGGGAAAGTTTATTCTCTCGCTGAGAATTAGATTAGAAGATTTATACGACTCACGGCGCTGCTGCCAAGAACTTAGCTTCGCTCGGACTGGAACAATCAGTCGTCCAAACACGAGAGAATCGACCTGAAGCTGAATAATAATAATAAAGTTCTGTCTGTGTTTGATACGGACAAAAGCAAAAGTGTAGAAACCACTAATTTGACATTTCTCAGGGACGTGTATATGTCCTGGACGGTTTCCTGATCGATACCATAAACTGTAGATAAGATATGACATGGCAGCTCCTCAAAAGTGAAGCCACAACATCTCCATTGCCCCCTGGTGGCTGGTTAGAGTACACATCATTAACCCTGTCTCCTTTTTAGGATAGGGGACAGGGACAAAACTACAAAAAACCTGGTTTCTGGTAAGTGAGATATTTTTGGCTTCATTTTTGGACAGAGGGAAGAAATGGAGATGTGTCGTCCATCTGTATTTAGAGTCACTGATCAGTTCCTTCCTTCTTAAATGCAGAACTGTTCCTTTAAAGTTTTAAAAAGCCTGAGGATATATATTTCATCATGATTGTTGCTTTTCATGAATATTTTATGTTACAGAGAAACACTGGCTTCAGATTTTAAATGAAAACGAGGCCTTGCTCAAATCACAACAATCCGCCACCTCAAGGGAAACGCACAAATAAATAGACAATAAAGAGACACACTGGACCCCTCCCTCCAGCTCCCGATGGCGTCGGATCCGCAGCCAGGTGTCGTCCTGTCTGCCCGCCCGACTCTTAGCACATGTACGTGTCGCTGTGTCGCTGTGTCCATCTGTCGCTGCGGCGCAACAACCGCTTTCATCTTTTTGATCTGCGCTGTCACAACATATGGACGCCTGGACCCGACTCGTCCCACATCCCCCCCCCCCGAGCCAACAATCTGTCCTGGAACACAGTCAGACGTGTTGTGACTCCTGATGTACAAACACATACGCTCACACAAACACACACACACACACAAACAGACACACACCTCCTTGATCTGCCGTTACAAACACACGTTCATCAGACAAAACGTGAAACATGTTAACAGACGAGGAATCGTGATTTCAAATGTTTCCGTTATTTCAGATTCAAAGTATTTTCCACGAGACTATTCCACGAGTTGTTTTCTTTTCTGAGCAGAACTGAGCTGCACCCAACTCGTTAAAAAAGACCCATAAACAGAAGGAAGGTTTTAATTCTCACTGGAAGAATCCAACATGTTCAGATCTTCAGCTTCCAACACTTTTCAATGTTTGAAAGAGTCGAGTGCAAACCACAGGATCGTCAGCATATATAGAGAGTGCGGCCGTCACAGAATTGCAGGGATTGAAACTCACATGACTTTTTAGGTCGGAGTTCACCTGAAGTCACCTGAGGACAATAAAGAATCACTCTGTCCAAGTTCCCTCATATGTTTCTGCCTCCATTCCAATAAAATCCACAGAATGTGAGTGGAATTCTGCTTGTTAACTCGAAGCAGCAATAATTACACGACTATAAATGTGTTACAGCCGAGGGACCAGGGAGAATGTTTCATTTTAGTGTCATCTGAGCCTTTTAATACAACTGGAAAGTATCTATAAAAGGAGGTTAAAGTTCTAAACTTGTGGTTAGCGACACCAATTTATTCCCAATCAGCGGCGACACGTCATTGCAGCTGTCGCAGTTAATGTGATTTTGGAATGTGGATGTTTTCCGTGAGTTAAACGCAAAGGAAACAGCAGCTTTCTGCTCCTGCTCTCCAACAGGAGAATTTACATTTCTGGATTTAACATGAAGCTTTCTAGAATATAAGACGACGGGTCAAACCTCAGGAGGAAGGTCGTACCAGGACAGATCGTTGGCACGTTTTCATCCCGATCTAAAGTTCTTCACTTCATCAACAGAACCGAGCAGTGACCTCAGCAGAACGACTCTTTTTCCTGCCACCCTCCTCTCCTTGATTTCCTGCCTGCTGCCAACGTTTCTTAGAAAAGATCAATTGGTGGAAGCCACGGGGGCTGGAGGGGGGGTGGTCCAGAGTAGTGAAGGCACGTAGTCGAGCAGCCAGTCAGCTGCTCCGTAAGCACAACAACAGATGGGGGGGGGGGGCAACACAGCCGGGCAGAAACACATCTGTACACGAGACACGCACATGTGCGGAATGCTTCAAATGTCAGACACATAATGTGTGTTTGTGTTTGTGCTGAAAGGACGAGAGGACCAACAATGCTGATCACTTCAGACTGATGTTTCACTCTGGATCTTTGAATGAGTCTAGTTGTGCGATAGATTAAATGATCATCAGTGATTTTACACATGAAGATTAACTGTTGTTTAATTCCCCCTCAGGCAAGAAGCTGCTGAGCTGCCTGGTGGGAAATGGAGAATCCAGTTTACGGAGGTTATCTCGGCTTCAGAAGCACCAAATTTTGCCTTAAAAAAAGAAAATCTGTGTCTTGTGGGGTCGTCAAGTTCGTAAAAGTCCAACACAAAGGTCTTGTCTTGTGTTTAAACATAATCTCTCTGTCCAGACGAGGACACAACAACGACTACAAGCGCAGACACGAGCAGGCCGAGCCCGGACTGGTCTCATCCTCCTGTCAACTGGTCTGTAAACTATATGAATGACAAGAGGCCCAAACAAAACATCCAGGTCAGTGTTGACGGGCCGGGACCCCCGAGGCCGACACCTGCAGCAGTGACCCTAAACAACAGACACATTTTTGAACCTGCTGTTGATTTCCAGCAGTGAAGTGGATATACTGAAAATGGCCTAAATCTACTGTGGCAGAAAACCTGCACAGAGAATAAAGATGTAAATATTTACTCGACACATCCCAGCACTTCCTGTTTGCTAATATCAACAACGAGCTGCATCCGTCCGCCTCCTTGAAAGTTTAGCATTTTTATAATCGCTTTATTTATGTTTTGTATTTTCTGGTCCAGTCGCCTGAAGCCTGCAGACGTGGTTACTGCGTTTTATTTGTTTGGGAGGAAGCGCCGGAGAAAACCTGATGGAATTAAGGAAGCAGCTTTATTTTGGTTGCAGGCTTCAGCTCTTTCCTTTCTCCGTATGTTATTGTCCGATTGATTTGATGAACGATCACGCACCAGGTCCAGTGCCGGACGTGGCCCCGCCTCCTATCGGGATAAATCCATCCCGGGCGCAGCGAGGCGGCAACGGCGCCGATTCAGCCGCTCGACATCACAACCTCGTTTTCACTTAAACTGTCACCGGTTTATAGATTTTCTCTTTTACAACGATGATGAGCTGCTCTCTTCATTCGCACCGCTCTTGTTTCATCACCAGCAAACGACTTCATCAGAGTGAGAAAATCAAAGCTGTTAGGGTCAAACTCACCCCCCCCCACCCCTTCCTCTAACCTGTGTCATGACCACATTTCATCCACCGGGGACAGCGGAGAACAGATTATTCCTGAAACGTGTTTACTTTTGGATCCGAGCCTCCATTCATCGAGCTTTTGGCTTTAATTCCCTTTCTCTAGTTTTCCAGGCCAAAGACAGAATCCTTTCCCATTCATGTTTCTCCTCCTGGCTCACGTTAAAAGTGTTTTTCTCTGCTCCAGTGAATCGTCTGCTCGCTGTGATGAGCCGTTTAAATCGATGCAAACACAAACAAGTGCTAAGAAAAGAGAAGTGCATGCTGGGTGATGGCGTCCGCCGCTCGCTGCTCGCCGCTGCAGTGACATCGACCCGAGATGATCTGTGTTTGTTGTGTAAGTAGAGTTATGTGGAAAAAACGGGTTTGATATCTCTGACAAAATCCGTTCTCCCTCTCTCGCTGCGCCTGTTATGTCGGCTGATGAACTCAGGCTGTTACGGATCTCAGGAATTCATCAGGAGGATCGTTGCCATGGCGATAACTGGAGCAACAGGCTGAGTGAAGTAACCCTGATTTGTCTTTCAGCGGGGCGAGACACCCTTATCTGGCATGAGTCACTGTCGCTCTCTCTCTAACACACACACAGACAGACACACACACACACACACACACACACACAGACAGACACACACACACTTTGAGTTCATGCTGATATGCAAACACACACGAACACTCTGGACCAGATGTGCAGCCCGAGTGCAGCCGGCTGAGCGTTGGGAGTAAACTCTGGTTAAACGCCTCTTGGCAGAGCTTAAACACAAACACACACACACACACACCCCCCCACGCCTGATGGGATTGAACCGACACCCCTGCGGTCACGCGGTCACATTTCTGAGATGACGTTTGGCAGCGAAGCACCGAGCTGTTTGTTTTTGTTTTTTCATATGGAAGCGTGTAGATGAGAGAGACAGAGTCAAAGAGACAGACACAAGTGTGTGTGTGTGTCTGTGGCTCTGAGTCAGAGGCAGACACATTTAGTTTGTCTGTTGTTGGTCTAAATTGTATTCTTTGGTCAGCTTGTGTTAACTAACATGAGAGATAGGAGCATTTAAGGGATTTAAAGCTGGGGTTGGTAATCCTGGAAAAGCAAGAGCAGGCAATACGAAAACAATATGATCGATTCATCCCTATACAGGCCTGCAGGTCTGTTAGTGACGGACAGCTCTGCCAGCCAATCGTTTCATTTGGTCCGATATGAAACGATGATCGCGTTGCTGCTGTTTTCCTCTTCTCCTTCGATGGCTATCTGGTCGTCAACAAATTGAATCGCCTGTGACTCACTCTCCGCACAATCCTTTTCTACCCGAGCTGCACAAACGTCCCATCGCTCCCTTTGCTTGTCTCTGCCTCTCCGTCAGTATCACCACCCCCCCCCTCCACCCCAGCATCCAGCTGCAGGCTCCGACGGGGCGGCTAAAGATATTGGCTCATCACTCATCATTACATCGATGTAATCATATCTGGGGGAGTGATGAAGTTGGAGGCGAGACACCAAACACTATGTTCTGCTTTAAGCACCAGTTGTCTGACTGGAGGAAGATTAAAAAGGTCTCGGGAAGAACCAGCGCAGCCTGTGATGCAAAACTATTTCAATAACAAATCACATCTCTAGAAGATGCTCTTCAACATCTGGATTCATACATCAGGCACAACATCTAGTTTAGGAACAAAAAGCAGGATTCATCTCTCCCTGTAGTCGCCTCTTCTGTTGTCTCATGTCAAATCCTATTTAAAGCTTGTTCCTCTGAGCCGCTCTGGGTTGGGTTTGAAGTTTGGCTCCCGGCACCAACACCGGACCCCGAGCAGCTGCCGCGTCCCACCACGCTGCCGCCCGGACGCAACTGTCATCGGCCTGTTGGCTCATCGGATTTTCCTGCAGCTCTGACCAACTGAGGGACACAAACACAGACGCTGAATATGCCAAACCTTTGCCGTGAGGTTTTTAAATATATTCCCAGTTCGCAGCTTTATCAACTATCTCTCCTCTGAACTTGTTATTTTCCGCTCGAGGATCCGATCACCTTGAAACGGTGTCTGATCCGAAGCCGAGGGATCTGTGAGGCCCAGGAAGCAGACGGAGTATTTCAGTCAATCTGCAATTAAAAGAGGAATCGTTGTGTTTGGCTGTTTTTCGATCAGAGCTCCACATTTTAGCTTCGGCTGTGATTTCCTTGCCCTTGACAGGAATGTAACCCGTCTTCCCCACTGGCGTTCAGCCCACGTGACCCACGCTCACAGAGGGAAGGTATGCTAACCCCACCGTGGACAGTCCGGGGGGAAGACGAGCGGCAGGAGCGCTCATGCCTACACGCTCAGACGATATAGTGATCTGTGGGCAGTGGGAATGCATTGCCATGGTAACGGCTGGCCTGTCCTATAGAGACAGGGCGAGAGAAATGAGGCAGAGCGGAGATAAACACACCCCTATTGTTGAATTCTTGCGAGGAATTAAGTGGAAATAGATACACACCCAACATGGAGTGTGAGAGCCAGTGCAAATGATTGTGTGTTGTTGTGTGTGTTGTGTTGTGTATGAGCGAGGGAAGCCGTTCCTTGAGAGAAAGGGGATGAAAAGGAGAATAATTGAAGACGGAGGATGAAGTACGCCTTGTTAATGAGGATTTAGCGAAAACACAAACAGAGGAACACAAGAAAATTAACAAACAAAACAGAAAGCAGCAACACAAAATAAAAAGAGGGAGAGACAACAGGAGAAACAGATCTGGAAGAGTCGGTTTCAGAGAGTGGGCGATTGGCAGCTGAGGAGGAGGAAGTGATATTTAACTGAGGGACCTGTTCCCGGCGTTGACCTCATCTGAACGCTGCAGCTCCTCGCCTGATGTGAACCCGCCCACTCATCCCAACAACACCCATCACCTGTCTCCGTTTTTCACATGCTTCTGTTTCCAAGGAAACAAAGTCATCTCTCGGCTCCGAGGCTGAACGGAGATCGTTCCCCCGGCTCCTCTCGGATTCTCCTCATCGGACAAACTGACGCTGGAGTTTCATCCGTCTCGCTCACGCCATCGACAGGGCCGTGATTTATTCGAAGCTGTGTGGGAGCGCCGGGGGGGGGGACACATTCTGCACACTCGACCCTGCATCATCCCCTCGTGCGTCAGCAGGCGAGAGCGTTCTCTGCTTTCCATCACCACTCTCTTCCTCCCTCGTTATCATCCTTTCTTTTCCCCCTGTCCCTTTTTGTCTTTCTCTCTTCCCCTTCACACCCCAAAAAACCACACAATAATGATACAAAGACACACACACCCTCACACACACACACTTCCTCACAGACACTCACACAGGTCTAAGGTGCATGTGGACGTGTGAAAACATGACCGAGCTGAAACGTCTCCACCGAGTCGTTCACTTGGCGATGGCGACTCCAGCCGGGCTCAAATGCGGTTTATAATTTTTTTTATACAACACAAACATAATATCTGAACGTGGTTGTGGAAGGAGGTCACCGAATTTGACAGGAAGACATCTGAAGGCGAGGGGGGCGGGGTTTAGTAAACACAGACAGAAACAGAAACCAGTCCTTCACTCGATAAGCGTGTCCTCTCCACAGGTTTCAAACGCCGGCAATTAATCCCTTGTTTGTCTCCTCAGCGTCCGTCCCTCTCAGACGGCAGCGGGCCTGTCCAATCAGATCGCTCGAAGAAAGGGAGGACAGGGGTAGGGGTGGGGGGGGGGTGACGAAAAGAGAAATAGCTTGACCCCTCCCCCAAAAAGGGAGGAATGAGGAAATCTATGGTTTTTGTTTATCCAGTGGTTGTATCCTCATCGTTAATCCATGGTGGATGTGATTCCCTTTTTTAACCCCTCCCCCAAAAAAGATTTTTTTTTTTAGAGATCTCTTATCTCTGCAACATCAGTGCTGCCTGGTGGAGATACATGTAGTATCCCTCCAAGGAGAGATGCAGTTCATCAGTACCGTTCCGTCCCACTCAGTGCCGAGGCCCCACCCGGGCCCTGCTAGTTATCTCACGTGTGTCCGCCCGGCCGACCTCCTAGCCCTCGCTCGGACCGGACACCCGGCTGTACGGGTTCTGAAGGAGGTAGCGGTACCTCTCAAAGTGCTCCAGCATGTACTTGGGGGCGTACATGTGCTCTTTGGGGTCCGCCGGAGGATATTCTTGCACGGAGCCGTCGAACCAACCCCCGGTTCGGATCAGATCCTGGATGTAGCTGAGATCTCGCTTGTCCTCGTAGTCTCCCCAGCGCGGGAAGTCTCCGTTCTGCGCCGACACCAGCTTGAAGTAGATGCCCTCGGGCGTGAAGCACCAGGAGCAGTGCCAGCCAGCGAAGTGGAAGGGGCTGCCCACCGACCACTGCACCAGGATGTGGCCCGTGTCGTTCTCGTACTTGCGGAACCCCGGCATGGTGTAGTACTCCCGGCGCCGCAGTTTGATCCCGTCGCCGTCGTACACGTCGCTGAGCATCCCCACCGTGCAGCCCGAGACCACCTCCAGAGAGCCGAACTGCTTCCAGAAGAATCCATACAGGGACTGGAGGTTGAGACAGGAGAGGAGAACAGAGTTAGAAAAAGGGTGTCAGCCCTATGTTCCCACAGGCCTATGTTCCCAGATTTATTTTTGATAAATTTGTCCCGATGTTCCCACAGCCCTATGTTCCCACATGTCTAGATTTTTCTGAAAATTAGGGTTAGGGTTAGCGATGTTGAGCTCAAGAGAGTTTGGAGGGTTAGGGTTAGGGTTAACGGTGTTTAGCTCAAGAGAGTTGGGAGGGTAAGCGATGTTGAGCTCAAGAGAGTTTGGAAGGGTTAGGGTTAGCGGTGTTGAGCTCAAGAGAGTTTGGAGGGTTAGGGTTAACGGTGTTTAGCTCAAGAGAGTTTGGAAGGGTTAGGGTTAGCGGTGTTGAGCTCAAGAGAGTTGGGAGGGTTAGGGTTAGGGTTAACGGTGTTTAGCTCAAGAGAGTTGGGAGGGTTAGGGTTAGCGGTGTTTAGCTCAAGAGGGTTGGGAGGGTTAGGGTTAGCGATGTTGAGCTCAAGAGAGTTTGGAAGGGTTAGGGTTAGCGGTGTTGAGCTCAAGAGGGTTGGGAGGGTTAGGGTTAGCGGTTTTGAGCTCAAGAGAGTTTGGAAGCTAGCTAGCTCCTTCAAATCGCCAGCTCTGGAATGGTGAACCCTTAACTACCAGGCAGGGGTAGAAATGGGGGAACTGTAGGAACATAGGGCCTAATTTTGTAATGAATATTAGAAATGTGGGAACATAGGGCTGTGGGAACATAGGGCTGTGGGAACATAGGGCTGTGGGAATATAGGGCTGTGGGAACATAGGGTTGTGGGAACATAGGGCTGTGGGAACATAGGGCTGTGGGAACATAGACACGCTCCCAGAAAAAGAGGCCATTCGTTCCAGTCACAGTCACCACAGCAGGAGACATATTACAAAGACGCCGTTACCTTGCGCATGTGGATGGCGAAAGGTTCTGTCCAGCCGTCGAACAGCTTGAGGAAGAGGAGGCCCTCGCGTGCTGGGATCTCATCGGCGTCGTTGATGACAAACACATCGTCCGGCCGGGCGCCGACCACCCGGGACATGCCGTTATGCGTCAGGAAGGTTCGCAGGTAGTCGTCCACGATCCAGCCGTCCTGCCGCCCGCCGTCTGGGAAGTGGTCGAGGAACACGTAGAGGATCTTGTGACGCACGTAGTCGTACGTACCGTTGAGGAGGAGCCGCAGGAAACTGGGAAGATCGCAGAGCCATTAGTTTCTGCATCGTTATAATAGTACGACAAATGGATTTGCATAATTCAGCCTATTTAGTGCATAAATACTCATTGTTGTTTATTGGATGTATTTTTCAACTGGATGTGACCTTGAGTAAAATGAATGGAGACGTTATGTGTATTGATATTGATTATAAGACCTATCAGGACTGAAATGTTAATTGATTTCACTAATTATCGCCAAAAGTTTGTAGAGAAAAACATCCAAAATGTATCTGTATGAATTCCATTGATATACAGTTGGAAAATGGCTGAATTACAATATAAGGAACAACAGGAGTGTTTGACAAATGACTCCTTTCAGCTCAGAAACCCTCCGTCCGTATGCAAAGTGACGGGAAGAACAACTCAATTAACTTGTTGCTCTGCGTGACGAAAGACAACGTGTTCCCTGACTGTAGCTTCTTTCATGCCGTGTCACATCCCATGATTGAACACACCAATCTCTGGCCTCAGGCCGGCGCACTGAGTCACTCGTGTCGCTCTTGTCATAATCAGCTGTAAAATTGCTCCCCAGGCGTTTCGCGTTATCGCCAAAGGAAGTTCATTGTCGTTGTTAGTCGGCGCACTGACACCCGAGAGGCGTGAAGGTGGCTGTAAACACAATCTGTGAGCTGTAAACACACAGATGCACCGGGAAGAGTCAAAGTGTGATAAAAAAATAAATTGCGATTCAACCTGAATATTTATGAAAACAGATGATCCATTAAATATCTCAAGTTCAAGCTAGAGCCTCAAATTAATTCCTTATCTGTATTAAAACACATGTAAGATGAGAACACCTTTGCCAACTCAAGCTTTGATAGTGGCTGCACTACAAGTCTCTCCACTTTAATCCAGTGTGAGATTTGCTGAGTCTGGATTTGTTTTGAATTTTACATTTTACAACCAGACTCGTCTGCTGATGCCACAGAGCAGCTCAGCTGAGGATTACACCTCTTCCTGAAATACACCTTGAACCTCGGGGCAGAGCTCGTATATAATTTCCACACATACTATTTCCATTTATTTATCCATCAATTGTAAAATATTTTCAGACGATTCCAATTGTTTGGCTAACTATTTATATCTCTGGCATTGCATTAGTGTTTTTTTACAAACTTTTTTCTCATCTTATTCTACAGAACAATGCCACGTGCACTCTCTCATGTGTGGAGACATTTCACCCCATCCAATGTAGAAGGAAAGGCTGTGTACATTTGCAAATACTGTGTAAAGACATATGTTAAGAATGACACAACGATGCAGAAGCATAAAGTCAAGTGCCCAAAGTTTCCTCAGGGCTCAAATCAGCCTATGACAAAACAAAATGTTTATATTTATGTCTGTATATGACAAGGTAAATACAGTTAGTATAAATTATCCACAAACTTTCCCGTATATTCCCGTTAATTGGAAAGTTTCCAACTTTGAATATTCCCGGAATTTTGCAACCCTGGACATACACCAGGAATGTGGGTCTTACCTCAGCGGCCGTCTCTCGCCGTAGGCAGTAAAGTTGGATTCACAGACGAGGAACAGATCGACGGCTTGGGCGAGCTCGCGGAAGCGCACGTGCAGCAGGTCGAACTCGTGGTTGACGTTGATGGCGTTGATCACCCTCCGCGGCGTCTCCCTGGGGGTCAGCCGCTCCTTGGTGGGCAGGTTGGAGTGATACACCATGGTGGGAACCCCACAGTAAGGTCCGTGCCACCCCGGCCGACACACACACTTCACCAGCCGCTTCCCGTTGCCCCTGGCCCTCGTCTTGGCCTTGGGCGCTATGGAGGGCTGCTGCTGGACCTCCAGAGGTTTCCGTTGCCCAGCACCCCCGGCCCGAGCCCCTTCCCCGGCTCCGTTGGCCGCGGCCCCCCCTGATTTCCCCGAGTACTCCTTGGGTGTAGCCACCTCTGTCCCCTGCCTAAAGCAAAGAGCCCCGGCTTTGGTTCGGGCAAAGTACGGTGTTTTGTCCTCTTTCAGCTGGTGTGTGTGTGTGTGGATGTCTCCCAAGAATTCCAAGGAGTCCGGCAATTGATCCCTGAGGGACCCCCCCCTGTGGTCTTTTCCAGCAAATGGGAGGTCATGCTCAGCAGGTTGAACTTGTAGGTTGGGGTTCTGCGGTCGCAAACGGTCCTCAACCCTCTCCTGGAAGTAGACGGAGAAAGGAAACTGTTAAGGACACTTCAAATTCAAATCAATATCAGTAAACTACATTTCACACCAAGGAACGACTTGATATTTAGGGCTGTGAGCTGCACACACAACGATGGAGGTGGTGACAATATTTAAAAGTTGCATTTCAGATGGTTAAACAACAGGATAAGAAACTGTTTGTGCTCCTGTGTACTGGTCTCACCCTCTGAAGCACCTCAGTAAACACAGACTGATGTCTCCCTGCTCAAATCCTGTTTAATGTGAATAATGAAACGGTTGCAGAAGTCTGTAAATTATTTATTCAAATACCGAACTTCAGCCAGCAGCCAAAAAGAATCCTGATTTGAAGTAACTGTGTAATTAAAGTGAGATGACGTGAAAGAGAACATCCCATCAAAAATGTATCATCAGGACGGACTCGTACTTACACTCCATGAAATTAGAAACTTAAATCCTCACTCTACCATCGAGACACGAGTCCAGCTCCTCCTGCAAAGAATTTATTAAATCCCGGTCTGAACGAGTCTGTCTTCATAATTGGGTTGTTACTCTCCCTCCCGTGTGCGAGTGAGAATCAGTGCAGGAGGAACCTCATCATTGGAGAGTAAACCACCAAGGTTGTGTGTAGTATTGTCGTTTTCAAAGTGCAGTTAGAACATTTGTGTTTGTCTCACTGTTGCAGATGAGCAGGTGAGAATGTAACCTTCTGTCAGGTGCATCAAACAAGATCAAAGATGAGTGAACAAACAGGCTGCAGTTCATGTTGAGCTTTACTGGCTCCTACAGTGAATCACTACATGACCATGTGACCTCCGAAAAGTGACTAGAGACTCGAGCAGTTCACTTTGTCTCAAAGATACAACGAAATACAATGGAGGTGATGAGATCATAAAAACGTGCATTAAGGACAATTGTAGCAGGGACAGATAAAAGGAGATATAGGATCAAAGCAATGTTCTATCGCCTGTCATTTTAAAAACAGGAGGAAATGTATATGAGTCATAAAAGCATTTTTACTGTTTCTTTGCACCTTTACTCGTCTAAATCAAATGAGTGGAAGGTAAAGTTTTCACGACAAACAAAGATTCCTTATAGAAGACGTCAGGTATTTTGCAGGTGTCAGCGACAGTAAACATTCACAATCGTAACGTGATCATAAACAACCAGTTGGCTGTATGAATGCTGCTTTTACCACTGAGATAATGTTTACCCTGATCCACCAGCGTATTTACTCAGGATTTATGGAGGTCAAATG
Source organism: Limanda limanda (assembly GCF_963576545.1). Taxonomy (NCBI): domain Eukaryota; kingdom Metazoa; phylum Chordata; class Actinopteri; order Pleuronectiformes; family Pleuronectidae; genus Limanda; species Limanda limanda. Next base: position 4,120,012 of record NC_083637.1, on the reverse strand, counting down.
CAGTCTCACTTTCTCTCTTCTGCCAGCGTCTCCACTAAGTCTCAGGATCTTGACGTGAGCACGAAGCGGCGCCGGCCTCATATTCACGAGATGGAGATAAAAAAACAATAAACTGTCCGCGCTGCATAAACACTGACTTTTAACACAGAGCCTGACAGCAGTTTATGATCAATTATTATATTATTAATCGTCCAACTTGTGCTATACTCCATACAGGTTTACAGGAAGAATTTGTTTATTTTACTCTAGAATATTCTATATATTAGTATTTTATTCAGAAAGTGAAAGAAGCTATATTTCATCTTGTGCTTCTATAATCTGTTTTGTTAATTGAGCAGGCCTGAACCAATCACGAGTCAGTCTCAGCTGTCAATCAAAGTGTTTGACTGCATCTTCATATCATCAAATAACAAATGAAAACCAAAGTTATCAGAAACAAAAGTTTGGAACAATATCAGTGCGTTAGAAACTACCAGAAAAGACCATCTTTGAGAAAATGTAATTCAACCTGTACTTTGACTTTTTAGTTTGGTGTATGTCCAATCTGCTAACATGGAGGAAGCCGAAGACATGATCGAGCAGCTTTGCCTTCATTTTTGGGAATGTGTCATGTATCTAACTTTATGTACAGTCAGTGGTTTTACACTACATTTAACACAGAGCCTGACAGCAGTTTATGATAAATTATTATATTATTAATCCACCAACTTGTGCTATTCTCCATACAGATTTACAGGAAGAATTTGTTTATTTTACTCTAGAATATCTTATATAATAATATTTTATTCCGAAAGAAGCTATATTTTATCATGTGCTTCTATAAACTGTTTTGTTAATTAAGCAGGCCTGACCAATCATGAGTCAGTCTCAGCTGTCAATCAAGGCGTTTGACCTCATTTTCATATCATCAAATAACTAATGAAAAACAAACTTATCAAAAACAAAAGCTTGGACCAATATCAGTGCGTTAGAAACTACCAAAAAGTGACAGAAACCATCTTTCAGAAAACGCTATTCAACCTGTACCGTGACTTTTTAGTTTGGTCTATGTCCCATCTGCTAACATGGAGGAAGCCAGAAGACATGATCGAGCAGCTTTTGCTTCACTTTAGGGAATGTGTCATGCATCTATCTTCATATACAGTCAGTGGTAGTACACACATTGTCCACTACAAGGTGACAGTGAAGTTTTACCTCGTCTTGAGAACCCCCCCGCTGGTTCTCCTCAGGCTTCTCCCAGGGGTACGGAGCCGCCGCCTCCTCCCTCAGCCTCATCTCCAGCCCGGCGCTGCTAATAACCCCACCACCTCCGACCATGATCCCACCGATCCCCAGACCCTTCCCTCCTCCTTCCCCGCCTCCTCCTCCGCCTCCTCCTCCTCCCGCAGCACCCGACGCGCCTCTGGCTTTGGCGTCCGGCTGACGGATAACCGGTAAGGGTGGGGCCTCTTCGGGGGAGGCGGGGCTGATCGGGGTGGAGGCCACGCCCTTCTCCCTCCAGAAGAAGCCGGAGACCATGATGAAGGACTTGATGTTGGGGTAGGGGGCGGAGAGCTCCCGCAGCAGGGAGACATAGTGCAGCGCCTTGTAGTAGTGGAGGAAGGAGATGACGCACAGGCCCACCGTGCAGAGCAGGAACACCCGGTGCCGCCGCATTTTCATCCTGCCAACACAGAAAGGAGCGAGAGAAATGAATAACAAGGATCTGACTAATGAGATTACAAAAAAACAATTTCCGTTTTTAGGAACAATCTCTTCATTCCAATCTGCACCGTTTATAGCTGTGGGTAAACTGTAATTAACCTCATAAGACAGTGGCCTCTGGGATAGTTTAGGATTTTAATAATTAAAAACAAATAAATCAATCACCACTTTTGGGATTTGATAAGAGCAGCAGTCCGGAGAACAGAAGGAAGACACCGAACATGAACCTTCTGTGATTTTCTGCTCAGGCTCTTGTTTTCTTTGCTAATTACTTGAAATACTTGTTCAAAGTTAAAGAGAAGTGAAGACTGTGAAGAAATAAAGAACCTCAGGGAAACAAGACTCTTTGTTCAAAGATAAGGAAATTAAAAATATTATTTTATTACCAGCTGTTTGACGAGAGACAATATTTTGGTTTAAAATTGAGATGGAACCACTGTAAGTCAGAAGAAATAGTGCCTCTGTACGTTCCACCTATAGAACAGTAAAAGAGCCGGTAGATGGTGGAGACCAAACCAGAGCTGAAATAAGAGTAACATTCATAAGGTGGCTGAAAACATGACTCAAAATAAAAGCTCATCTTTGCTTCATGTTTTCCTAACGTGGAAATAAGTTTTAATAAACTAATATTTCTGCCATGTTGACTTTACAGAGGTCAAAGTAAGGTTTACATTTTGTTGCTTCTCTCCTAAATCGCCATAAATCAGTGATAATCAAGTGTTAACCCATAAACCAGAAGTAACCATATTTGGAGGGGCAGGGGGGTGGAGCCTGACGGAGATCTTGAGGTCACTACCCGCCCACCTACACTTGTAACTTGCGTCCAAGGAGTATTTGATTGAGATGAGAAAATGTCGTACAATGCACTCGGTATTCAGGAGTAATCATGGTGTTCGAAAAATATAACATGACTCAAGACTAATTACACATAATCCTAATCCGGTCCTGTTTGCACAAAACTGCCTGATCCAATTCATCTTCATTTTCTCCAAGATAAAGAGCAGATTGAACTGATGAGCGTCGGTCCTGGCACCGAGTGGAATCTCCTTCAGAGAACAAGCGGTTTACAGTCAAGGAAGGGAAAGCACGATTTCATTTCTGCTCCCTAATCCATCTTCAAAAATGTTGGACATCTGAACACATTGAGCAAAGAAATAAAACAATGAGGTAAAAAGAGACGGTGCTGCCAGCGAGCTCAAGAAGAAGACGGCGGAGGAAGAAGAGGACAAGGAGGAGACGAAGGAGAAGAAAGACTGAAGGAGAGTGAGAGTCCCACTGTGGAGATGATTCCCTGTTCATCTTCAACAGGTTGTTTGGAAACTCCTGTTGAAACTCGTGTTAACATCCTGACATATCGAAGAGGAGTTTACAAATCAATTCTTCAGACGACGAAGCTGCTGCCAAGTTTACACTGCAGAACTTTCTAGGCTGTTGGATTCGCTGTGAAGTTTACATGAGACGACTCAGGAATCAAACACCAGATGTTTCAGCAGATGCAGCTCCTGGTACCTTCACCTGATAGTCAGTGAAAAGAGAGGCGGGAGGGGGAGGAGTCGAAGCCTCACTACTGTGACCAGGTCTTCACGGCTTAAGTGACGTAAACTTTCTATAATTGAATTTACACGCTAACGTTGATTAGTAGAATCCTGATGACAAACAGAAACTCATTTGGACAGATGTCAAACCGTCAAAGGTTATAACATTATTGAATCCTCTGAAGTATTCCGTTATATTAAAGCAGCCAAGAGAAGTTCATCAAAGTTTAAAACATGTCACTTCCTGTAGCCAGCAGGTGGCGCTGTATTGATGAGTCACTATTGATGTGGATCTGATCAGGGCGGGACTGTGAATGTGTGAATGAGGTTTGAGGCTGAAAGAACAATGCCCAGAGGAGTTATAATAAATCCCTCTTTTTTGGCGAATCATCAAAATGTCACGCCACGCCACGGTCTCACCTTGTGATGAAATCATATATACCGAGGTGGTTTATATCGCCATCTTGTTGAGAGGACATTCACAGAAGTTGAAGTTGATCTAATGAAAGCCCAAGGACAAGTTCATCAGACTTATTTGTCTGTCATGAGAAGACAATCAAACTTTTACGCCACGCCACGATCACACCGGGTGATGAAAACTCGAAATTCGAGGTAGTTTAAATGCCATCTTGTTGTGATGATAGTCTTGTCCATATGAGGTTGATCTGATGAAAAATGGCCACTAAATCCAAAATGGCGGGCTTCCTGTTGCGTTTTTCCCATTGCACTCAGACTTTTGTTTTGGTCTAGTAATGATACACCTGGGCTACGATTTCTATGAGGATCGGTGAAAGCTAACTGAGGGGCTTTTCCTTAGATGGCGCTGTTGAGCCATTTTGCCACGCCCATTTCAAATTACTCCAGAATACAATTACTTTTTGGGGTTTTGAATTTCCTGCAAACTTTGTTTCGAAATTGAGCGCCTAGGCCTGAAAAAGCCCAAAAGGGAAATACAAATCCTTCAAAAATACAATAGGGCCTCCCACCGTAGGTGCTTGGGTCCTAAAAAGGAAAACCGATGATTGAAAAAGTTAAAGAATTAAAAAATGAAGATAGATGAGGTGGTGGTGGAGTTTTCAGGCCTCACTCAACCTAATCCTCACTCTCACAGGCCCTAACGCTGCAGCTATAGCAGAAGTATCTATGGATATGATGCATTATGCAGTGATACTTCATCTCCCTGCTGAGATGCTGCTGAACACAATCCTACATGGAAGAGGGGAGGAGAGGTCAGGGGGAAACTGGGGATGAGGTGGAAGCTGCAGCTCCCGCTGTCACATCCGCTCTGCAGCTCCCAGCTCACTGATCTGTCATCTCTGACTCCGCTTCATGTTCACTCCATCACTCCTTCACTCCTTCACTCGTCTTCTCTCACAGCGCGGAACGAAGGACGAAGAGGAGGAACCGAGGGCCCAGTAAAAGACTCTCTCTCTCTCTCTGTCCTCATACACAGAGGGATGGAAAGAAAAGGAGAGAGGAGAAGAAGAAGAGTTTTCCTTTCTTCTTCTTCTTCACCAGAAATCTTTTAATGAGAAGCATCAGAGGGAAGATGATAGAAACCCCAATCAGGCGATGTGAGCTTAAAAATAAACTGTGGATTCTATCTCTCATCCAAACACTATATCAGCTGTTATCTGTGGTTGTCAGGACGACATGACAGCTGAGACTGACTCACTCTTGCTGGTGTTTGTCAACAGGAAGTTGATACAGTGGCTCGACCTCTGATCGCTACCGGCGACAGTGGGAGGAAGTGGAAGTGTTGAACTGTATATACAGTGTATGATTGAAGACATCAAGTTCTGAGAGGAAGATCCACGTGATAACCGACCGCAGAGAGAGAGAGAGAGAGAGGAGGGTTCACTCACTGAACGGTTGATACCATCTACAGTGAACTGACTGACAGAGGTCAAAGGTCATCCATTACTGTGCCTGAAAGAGACAAAGAATCATCAAATGCAGTAAAGGCCCAGAAGTCCTTTGTGTGGGTCAAGTGTTAAAGAAAATCCTGTGTTTCCCATAATGAAACTCAAAAGGACCTTTTGTTCGTTCTGGTAAAACATCGACTCATTTACAACCTGTGGCCCCTTTTTTAACGAAGTCTTTCTGATGTTTGAGGCCGAGCTGACGACACTGTGACATAATCAGGGTGAGGCAGAATGTGCAAAGCTCCTCTAGAGCCGAGGAAGACATTTACACCACTGCTCTTACAGGCTGTTCACTGGGCAGCAGCAAAACCCAACGAATGTCCAAACAGAAAGTTTTGTCCACACGTCAGATTCCCCATGAGCAGAATATGAGTTTGTAGAATGAATCTGCAGCTCATCAAAATGTCCAATGTGTGGCTGGTGTTAACAAAAAGACATTTTCACTCTGCTTAGAAAAGCTTTATGAGTTTTAGAAGTCAAAAAACACTGAAATTCCTTATAAACATCTGACGACAAGTGACAGTAGAAGTTGAAAGAAAAACGGGAAACTATGTGGTTAAACAATGGATTGAACAACTTAATTAACTAATTAGACAATTAAGGATTTGCTTCTAACGATGCATAACATGGCTTCCAGGCTTTGCACGTCCACGAGATAGAACGATAAAGGCTGAGTAGGATCTGTGTGGGACCTCCAGTCTGAAAGACCTGCCCCCCCCGCTCCGTCAGCGAGTCTGACTCAGACATCTCACTTCACATCTCCCCAGGTTTTCAGTTATAAGTGTCTGTGTCCTGCCTCCTGGTCCGAGTGCAACTGTTCCTAATAATAAGGTCACACCAGAGCTCTCCACCCGGCCGAGCCTCGGCCTCGACCAACTCGTCCTATCTTCATCTCCATCTAAATTCACATTCCTCTCTGCTGCTAAAAAAACCCAAAAAAAACACTTTGAGACAAATCTGTGAAGTTAAAAAACTCTTTAAAATGTGGCCAGACACGGGGGAGGGCGACACCCGCCCCCCTGGTGACGGGCCAGCCAATCACAGCCCGGCATGTGTTCAGCACTGGAATGCATTGAATTATGGGAGGAGGACGGTTTTTTTCTGAAATCTGCTTTTTGTGTGTTTTTGATTCAGGCCCGACTTGAGTTCCTGTGTTTATACAAGAGAGAGCTTTTATATGTGGGCCGTCTGATGTCAGAGGAGGTGGAGAGAGCCCCCCCCCAGCCCCCCCCCCACGGCACCGTTTATTTATCTTATCAAAGCGGTGTTACGTGTAGATTTCACTCCTCCAAAATATCACTCTCTCTCTGTCTCTCCGCACCCACTAACTCTGTCTCTGCGGGACTTTTTAGGTTATTGGTGCCCCCCCCCCCAGAGAGTTTAGAGAAGCCGCGGCCAACGGTGGACAAACACAAACCAAACATTTGGTTTGGAGAAGCTGAGACCGATTCCAAGTGATAAACAACCACAGAGAGAGAGAGACAGACTCCACGCCAGGAGTTCTCCCAACTAACTGCTATTAATTTCATCTGTGTGTGTGTGTGTGTGTGTGTGTGTGTGTGTGTGTGTGTGTGTGTGTGTGTGTGTGTGTGTGTGTGTGTGTGTGTGTGTGTGTGTGTGTATGTGTGTGTGTGTGTGCACTGCTGACCTATTGAACCAGTTCTACATCGAACACTGAATCTTGTCCAAGTATTTAAGAATTTGGGGCTGACAGAGGGAAGATGGAGGTGGGGGCTGGGGTGGGGGCGTCTGTCTATTGTCATGGCAACGGTTGGAGGTCACGCCACAGTATCACTGCTCAAAATAAATGCTGAGCTTTTTTAAAGAATTAGAATACACTTTAATACGTACATGCATAGATTATATGTCCCTAGACTCTTGTGCTTTATCAGCATGTTGTTGTCGACCATGTTTCACGCTTTAAAGTAATTAAAGTGGGATTTTGAGAGGTGACTGCATAGAGAGAACTTTGTTTACTGGAGGCGAACGTGCAGTGAACAGTCGACTCTTGCAACAGGAAACCTTTAGTTTCGATGTGTGGTTGTGATTTCTGGTTGGAAATCATTTAGGACTGAAACGAGAGGTCAGAGGGGTCGAGTGCTCCTACATCTGACAAACCTTCCAAACCTCAAAACACTTCAATTTAACCAAAGAGCTGCTGCTGAAACACATTGTGATGTTGTATGTTTGGGTATAAATCAGTAAAAACAGGAAAACAACTGTGAATCGAATCAACACACGAGTTTAGTGTTCACTAGAGTACAGATTTACACTCAGAGAGATCTGAAGTAGATTACAGTTATGACTGTAACTGTATAAATATGAGTTACATACCAATAAAGTGAGGTCAGACGGGTACAACTAGCCTGATTATCACCGCCTACGATGTGACTGAATGTGAAATGAGAAACATCCCTCATAGAGAGTCCCACGCCAACTTGTTCCCACAGAGGAGATATGAATATGAGTCCCTACATTTCTCCCCCTTTCATGAACTGCCCCGGCTACACAGCATGAGGGGGCACCAGTGAGCCACTCTACACACACAGACACACACACACACACACACACACAACCAGTACAGATTATACCAGTAACACAGGTAGAAACATGCCGGTACTCAAACAGAGGCGAGGTTCAGTTGACAGAAAAAGTGCACAACCCCATCATTCAGCAGATACATTAACATGTGCACACACAAACATGGGCGGACACACTGCAGCACGCACAATCGCACACTTAGTGGTTTGTGGCCGGAGTTGTTTTGCCGTATCAGCGAAACGGTTTCATAGGTGGAATGATAAATGATGCACTGCCTCTCCAGACAGTGCTTAAAGGGCCTTTATTTCATAAGGACTTTAAGGCAGCACAGCTTTGCACCGTGTGTGTGTGTGTGTGTGTCTGTGTGTCTGTCTGTGTGTGTGTGTGATGATGCTCTGAGAAGGGCGAGCCACCTCATCTAAATCCCCTGTTCTTCTCTCTCATCACACAGAAACACTCACACACGGTTTCACACGGGATCAGCCTCCTCTGCTATCGTCTCATCTGGACTACAAAGCGTCTCTCGGCTCTTCCCTCCACCTTCCGTCTCCGACCGGTCTGTTGATCTCACCTAACAAGCAGCCGGGGGGGGGGATATCCAAACACAACAAAGCGCTCGGGGCGCAGCAGTTACCGAGACCGACCGACTTCCAACCGCAAGATCACAAGCATGCGGCCCGATCAAGATCTCCGCTGGTTACGGCTCCAAAACTTGTGTCTCGTGGAGATAAAGAAAAACTCTTAATTGCAATTTGTGCGAGAGAGAAACTGAAATCTGAAAACTTTAAAATCAGACACAGACTCCCTAAACTGAGACATGTCACGTCCCTCGGCTGTGTTTACCAACGGAGCCTTTGTTCACGAGCAACAGACCGAGACATGAATCAGCTCTGAAACACAGGAGGGTGGAAATCCAGGGAAATAATTAAAATCCATAGTCCATGGATGAGTATTAGAGCCACATGAGGTCATAATATAACAAGAATAAAGTATCTTGAGGGTAAAGTCGTAATATGCAACAGCACAAAAAGGCGTTATGTCGTTTTGTTGCTTCCATTCTTGTTATTGTTATAATTGCTTTTGTTCTATGTTGTCTATGTTGTCTTTGTTTTATTGTTCCTATTGTATTAATATCATGACTTTATATTAGGACCCTTATTTTTGAAATCTCAGATTTTCATTGTTGACCTAATACGCCCCTGTGATGGGTGTTACTGAGTCATAAACAATAACATGGCAAGTATTAACATGAAGTGGAGGATCATGACTCATGAGTCAACATGGAGACTAAGGGAGAGAATACAGTCCCACCCACAGCCTGTAATCTTATACCCCCCCCACATGAAGGTCAGACACAGAGCAGCAGGCTGTGTAATCAAAACCCAACAGGAGCTTATACACAGAGAGAGAAGGCGATGCCACAGTTCAACACTCTTCAATCGAGTGTCACGTGATGTCAGATAAATATACAATTTTTAAATATAAATAGAGCGAAAACACAGAAGCATAAAGTGCAATTTTGAAAGATTCTAATTTGGCAGTTGCTCTAAAGTGAATACTTCTCTTTGTGGTCAAACTTTTGTCTTAAGTAATTCATATGAGGACATTTGTCTCTTTATTTTTAAGGTAAAACGAACGATTCTGTTTTTGGATTAATCTTGAATCTAAATAATCTGAAGCTGCCGCCACCAACACTTCATTAAAACAGGCTGGAACCTTAAAAATCTGATTTACCTTGAAGGGTTTGTTCAAAATAACTCCGGACCTCAGTAACAGTCCCCGGCGTGAAACTGAAAGTTAATGAATATGAAAAAAGTACCTTACTCAATGAACATCAGGCTGCAACTTCTTCTCAATGTGGACGAGCTTCGGGAATTGAACGCTTCTGCTGTAAAGTTCTATCAGGTCTGATTCTTCCCCTCTGGCCCAGTAACTCTCCTCTGACTCCGCTCCTCAGCAAACACACTAATTTCACTGGAGGATTGTGACATGAAACTGGTCATAAACAGCACTTCAGCCTCAACTCTCTCTGACTTCACTGCACTTCCTCTTTCACATCTGCCTTCTATTTCCTTAAATACAACAACTGTACAAACCCACCTGTTTATTAACTGTTTACTTCCACCTTTGTTCTTTTTGCTATCGGAAGCATTCAATTTTGGTCAGGATTACGATTTAAAGATTCCCATTATTGTCCTTACTTAAGTGCAAATGGAACACAGTGACATTGCATCCTGCTCCTTCGTACTTAAAGAAGCCATCTAACGTACAAATTAAAGAAATAAATAGATAAATATGGTACAAGCAGGTATATATTAAAACATAAATATATATAACAGAAAAGGTATTGTACTACTATCTTTTTAAAGACAATTATAATAATGCATGGATCAGACATATTTAGAGGGCTGATATCTATGAGTGTGTGCAACTTGGGACCAGCTACACTGGATATGGTATCAGGTCTTGGCTGCTTGTTCATGCTACTTAAAGGTGGCCTGTGCATAATATGATGGAAAGGTTCTCCTGGACTCATGTGCTCATAACGTGCGATTATGAGAGCGGTGTTCGGAGTCCACTTGGCCGACCACCATGCTTGATCGGTGGCTTTTGAGCGATATTGGAGCCACGGTATTGGCTCAAATCAGGATAAGCTGTTTTTGAATATATGCTGCTTTTGGCCGGATGCCAAATAACCTTTCTGGGTCTGAGTGCATCATACGTCCTGAAGCTCACACTCTGGCCACAGCAGCAACCAGAGGTTGGATGGCTTTTGTTTGGGTTGTTGCGATTGATTTGTGGGATAAAAGCATCCAGGAAGTATCACACTCAAAGTATTAAACTAATATCAAAATGGGATTTCAGAACGTGTTGACACTTTTAGTGTTTTATCATGAAGCCGAGACTGGCTCCTGTGGGCGTGTCTAACACAGGAGCAATCGATTAAAATACAGGTTTGCTGCTGGTCTCTTGCATTAGTGTCTTTCTGTCGATGCATTTGGGCTTTTAAATCATTTTGCTCCGGCTTTATCTGTATGAATCGTTATGAGTTTTTTTTAAATGTGCATGGTGCTTTTGGATTAATGCCACAAAACCTTATTGGCTTTAAGTTTTCTTTGGGGACATTTAGGTGCATTTGCTGCATTGTGGGAAAAGACATGTTTTTGGGGCTCTTCAGCAAACTTTATGTTGATTTTAAAGGTGACTGCTCATATTCAGGTTCATAATTTGTATTAGTGATATTACTTAGTTAGGTTCAGATGCTCTAGAATGTCTCTCTCCTCAAACTGTCCATTGCTGCAGCTCCTCTTTTCAGCCTCTGACTGAAACACTTGGTTTAAGTGCCTGTCTTTTAAAGGCCCCTCTGCTGATAAATAAAGGTCAGCTCTGATTGGCCGGCTGCCCCACTCTGTTGTAATTGGTCAACCACTTCAGCTCCAGCTCTCACTCTGCCGGGCTTTGTTGTGGAGCGTGCCAGATGAGCCGCTAAACAGGAAGTATGCAAATGTCAGTGACATAAATAGCCCACTAGGGGAAGGACCCCGGATTAAAGCCTCTACATTTGGACACTTCCTCTTTGAGTTCCGCACAAGCAGCAGCTCTTCCCAGACTCCTCTGCTCTGCTAGAATATCAGAATGCAGCACTTCCTCTCGTGTCTCTTTTGTGCCACAATCCGGGGAATTCAGCTCTTCTTCTCTGGGCTCACGGGTCGCTGCTTCAGTGAGTCAGTTGTCAGCAGAAAGCCAGTGTGCTAAGTGGGTTTCAATAATGCAGAGCCGGTGGGGGTCCCGGCAAGAGTGTATGTGTGTGCCTGTGTGAAACTGTATGTTAGGATGGAACCAGGGTTCGGGTGTTCGGTGGGAAGCTGGAGCTGCAGTGAGAGGGAGTGCATGTCTCTGAGAGGCTCGGAGCGTGTGAGGAATATTGTTTAGGTGTAGAAGTCGTGATTTGTGTGTGTGTGTGTGTGTGTGTGTGTGTGTGTTTATGTCTGTGTGTGAGGGAGGATGGACTGAGGTGGGAGGATGGGGAAGGAGCCGGAGGAGTGCTTCCATTCGTCGGACCTGATCTATAATTCATCTCTTTAGCAGCGGGTGAGGTCTTCCTCTCGTTCCCCCTGTTCGCGCTCTGCACTGACGGAGGAGACAAGTGTTCCACGCTTCATTTCACTGTCTCTCTGCCTCCATCCATCCCAATGCACTGCTCCCTCTCCGGAGGCAGAGCGGCTGTGAGCTGCAGCTCCGTGAAATCCACCGGATGAAGACGTGAACCGGTTTAAACGAGTAACAGAGTTTAAAACCAGAAATTTGATTTACTCTGCTTATTGATCATCTTTTCCTCTATGAATCGTATCCATCACACATGACATGAAGTTATAAACCTTGATTATTTTCATCCACTTCTCCATCCATCTCTAACTTTTCCTATTAACAGCAGTTTAATCTGCTAGCGCCCTTGAACATATTCAACTATTGAACCGTTATGTTTTTACTTGTGTCTGTTTTCATTTGTTTGTTCTGATTTTAACTTGTTTCCTGTCATTCCGAGCTTTTTGTTTTACACCAGCTATTAAAATAAATATTAAAAATTAAAATTCATGATTTTGTATCCATGCTGTCTTTCTTTACTCTTCTGCGAGATGTCTAAAGTCAGATAGCGATGGAAAACCACTTGTTCAAACAGATCCTTTTGGCCATGCACGGCTTGTAAAGACAGCAGCTCCTCCCTTGCATCAAACTTGGCAGTGACCTGTCTGGCAAAGTCCTCCAGTGTGTTTTCAACATCTTGTATCCGCTCTCATCTTGTAACTGACATTTTGGGACAATTTGACTCTTCAGTTCTTCCAAAGCAGCAACAAGGCTCCTGCAGATTCAGGCAGGAAGAGAGATAACCCACAAACTGGATTAGTTCATTGTTCTACTCTTTGAAAAGCACTGGTATTGGAATCGGTATCAGGAAGGGACATTTATATCAGATATCAGCATTTCTAGCCAAGACAGAATGAGTTTTAAGAATCAAGCTCAACCAACACAAAAAACCTACTTTATTATGGAACTCTAAACCCATCTCATCACTGGAGACTTGACAAAGCTCCTCCAGAGAAACAAAATACTAGAACCAAGGTTTAGGTGCAAATCAATCGAATTCTCATCAAATAAATATTAAGGAGTATTAACAGTTGACTTTAATTGTTTACTGAAGCACACAGAGTATTTAAGGTGGAGTACAAGTATTGGTGTGTGTTTTGATTGTATACACTTGTATATTTGTGTTTGTGAAAGCGGCCTGAGGGACTCAGATGTCTTGCTCAGCTCAACTCTATCTTTTCCTCCATGGAGCTGATTCAGCTGTTCTCTCCATTCACTTCCTTCCTTCCTTTCCTTTCATTCCTACTTTCTCCAGCTGAAACCTTCTGACACCAGCAGTTCACACGAGGACACGTCTGAACTGCATCATTTCCTCTCCGTCTCTAACCTTCTTTCTCTCTGCTTCCATTTAAACCTGTTTCTGTGGATTATTTCCCGATGTGAGACCGAGACACGGACCAATGCATCGACCTTAACTTCTAATAATTGAAACCTTTAACTTTAACGACGCTGAACTTTTTACGGCATCAAATAACTCATTCAAACCAAACTCATCAGAAACATGGAGGAGGGTCGATTTATGCCCAATACAGCGGTCAGACACTAAGGGGTAATTGTGACACGTTTCGTCCATCTTTATTCAGTCCACTATACCAGGGGTTTTCAACCGGGGGTCCGCAGCCCCCGGGTGGTCCGCGACGGCATTGCAGGGGGTCCGCGAAATTTGCTTTGATATTTCAACACATTTCTAGATTACTAAAATATGTGTAAATAATATAAACGTGCTGTTGACCATGAGGTTAAACTTAAGTAGGCCTCAATTGTTTGTGTGATATTGTAATATTATCATTTGTGACATATTCTGCATTACTTCATCTGTCATCTTCCCTCTTCAGTTGTAGCCCCAGTTTATGTTGGTTGTTATTGATCACCGTTACTTTAACGTTCTCTCAACATGTCAGCTACATGTCTGTACATTTAAGTCATGAATTTTATATATTGATGTACTGAGATGCAGTACAACTACAAACTGCATTTTAATTTTGTTTTCAATTCTTAAGCACTAAAAAATCAACCGTTGTTGTTGTTTTTTACACAGATTTTTCTAGATTTGTTTGAGGTTTTTAAATAAAACCAACATGGAAAACCAAATGTTAAAACTTCCTTCTATCCACATACATGCACTTCAGTGGGCCGCAGATTACTTTCTAGTCAGAATGGTGGCCCATAGGACAAAACCAGTTGAAAACCCCTGCACTAAACAATGAAATCCAAATAGTTTCAACATCGTCCACACATCTATCCCGACTGTTTCCTTTGTTTCCTCTGTCTCAAAACATGAACCCTACCCATGATAACCGCTGCAGCCCCCTGACCTATGTTCAGCTCTCACTCTCCCATCCATGTTGACTGAAAACCAAATTAAAATCAAGTCAATTACACACGAGAGGCCTTCGGGGACAAACTCCACTACAAAGCCCTTAACGTCGATCTTCTTAATTTCCTCCACTTGGCAGCGTCGTTCATCACCGCGCCGCTCTGCGCTAACGACCACAGCTCTCTTTAAAAAACCAAAACCATTACCGCTGCTGTGATTCACTTCTTTAGTCGTTTGCAGCATCCGTCCTCCTCCTCTGTTTGCCACGCCCACTCGCTTCTACTCTATCCGAGGCTAAAAAGGCCGGCTCGTTGCCGCTCGGCCGTGTGACTGCGCCGCCTCTTGCCCGTGTTTACCATTAGCGGTAATGACAGGGCGCCGGCGCATCAGTCTGACAGTAAACAAAGACGCAGTGTCCTCCCCAGGTGTGTCATTATTTTCCAGACAGGATGAAAACACACACATTCTCTCTCCGTTCCTCTCCTCCTCTCCTCTCCTGTCCTCCCTCTCTTCTTCTCGGACGCCTGCAGAATTGTTCTCTGCGAGTTGCAACCTCCTCTCCACGCACCTGAAGTGCTGGAGTCATTAGATGTTGTGTGTGTGTGAGCGTTGGAGGAGTGACGGTGGTCTCTGCGGTGGATCTGTGGGGGGGGGTGTGTGGTCCAGTATCGAACGTACGGGCCTTGCTGCTTCTATATGTGAGGAATCAACAGCGGGTTCACTGCTGATTCTCTGGATCTGTTTGTTTACCGGTGTGAGAGCACACACACACACACACACACACACACACACACACACACACACACACACACACACACACACACACACACACACACACACACACACACACACACACACACACACACACACACACACACACACACACACACACACACACACACACACACACACACACACACACACACACACACACACACACCTGCTCACACTCACTGCCTCCTCTCATCTCTTTCTTCTGCACCCTTCAATCCACTCTCTCTCCAGATAAAAGCAGCAAGCGTTGCATTTCACACAATCAGCCGCGCTCAACGATGTGGTCGATCAGCGAGGTCACGAGTCGACTCGTTGGCCGTCGACACTCCACATCACAAAAGGTCACTTGTAACTGGAGCAACGCACAGACCACAGACATACACAGGGTTGTGCGAGTCAAACACTCGAAAAACACTGAGGGATTCGCTGATTCACTCCTGTCTGTGTGTGGCTGCCATTTTTATTAGGGAAACTGGAGGATGGAAGCCGTTAGAAAGGTTCCATCTTGGCTCTGGTTGAGCCGTATGGTCTTTGCATTAGTCTTCGCTCCTGGCGGGAATTGCTGAACGCGTAGAATCCGGCCTGATGGACCCAGAGAATGGCGCCATTGTGTCCAGAATTGTTGCCGTGTTATGCATAACAGGATATTCGAGGCTCCCCAGCTCTCCTGCGACTGGGGCGAATGGGTATTTTAACGCTGTGAGTGAGTTTTCTGCAGCAGCAGCAGCAGCGACTCGTCTCAGCTCCGAGGAACAGGAGGACGACAGGAGTCGGGCGTGCGTCCTGAACGCAGCCCGTTCAGCCTCTGCAACTGTTTTTAATTACAGCTCGACGGAGGCACTCGAGAAGAAAGTGTGATTAGACAAAGAGAAGAGTGGGGATAGGAAGGAGGAATGTGGAGAGAGCCGAAAATGAAAAATGAAACAGCTAGGGGGAGAAAGGGGGGGTGGGGGTGGTGAGACGAGCAGTTTTAAAAGGAGGGGAGGACGAGTGAGGAGAGAGAGGAAGAGGATTGTTAGCAGGAATAGTGCCGCAGCAGAAGGATGTGTGACTGACAAAGGAGGGAGGAGGAGAGGGAAACAGAAATAGAGAGAGAGCAGTGTTGGAGAGATGCAGTGGAGGTGCTAAATAAAGAAAGAGCCAGAAGCTGTGTGTGTGTGTGTGTGTGTGTGTGTGTGTGTGTGTGTGTGTGTGTGTGTGAGAGAGAGATCAGGACTGCAGACGAGATCACAGAGAGGAGGAGAGCTGGATGAGAGAGGATGTACGACAGCGATTTGAACAGGAAGAGATGAAACATTCTGCACGTGCACAAACACTTTCACAGATGGATAATTGTTTGATGAAGGAAACTGCAGGATTCACAGAGCCCGACTGATACTGACTTTATGAAGATGAAACCAGGGAGTATTTATATTCACTGCAAACCTCACACCGGAAGCCAATTGGCAGTCGGCGTGAAGCGTGCACACAAAAATTAGTTTTGCAGTATTTCTCTCTTAGTTTGAGGTTTTCCTGACAGTAATATTTATCCACAGGCAGGTGCATCTCCACTCTGTATCATACTGGCTCATTCCAATAACATGCTGTGTTGCATAATCGGGCTACTGCTGCTTTCATGTGTGGAAGAAAACTTTCCCGTGAGGTCATGAAAGTGGCACCGGAGTGATTTACAGTGGTAAAAAAAAAATCAAAAAAGGGTATTTCACTGCAAGCTGCAAGAAATAAAAAAAAAAGGTTTCTTCCAGGGAGGGAAATCACTAAGCTGTGGAGGTGCCAGGAGGAATTTGAGTAATCCAGCTGGGTTAATCGAGTTCTGCTTCTGAGATTACAACCTTAATGCGAGTAAGATAACTCTAAAGGGGGTTTATGCGACAGTTGCAATATCACCCTGTTGGCTCTAATCAAATTATTGGAGTGCACGTAAACCCTGAGAGGAGAGGAGGGAAAAAAGGAAAAGGGAGAGATGCTGAGGGAGGAGTGGAGGCAGAGCAGCAGGAGAGGAGTGAAGGTTGAACAGAGATGCAGACACAGATTCCCACAGAGTGAGATGAAAGCAGGCGTCGGCTCTTCACCGACCGGAGGCACGGCCGCTGGAAAAAAGCCTGAAAACACTCGGCTTCTCTCGAGCATCGGGTTATTCTCTCCGTCCCCGTGGCAGCAGCAGCCGCCAGAAATGATTTCTGTTGGTGCACATCTTCATTTCCACTGGTTCCGAGCCTTCCGCTGCTTTAGGGCAGCTCCCGCTTCGTCCATCTTTATGTATGAAAACTGAAAATACGGATAAATACAAAGTGGTGAAGCCTCAAATGGTCCAATGTTGACCAGGAAGAGCAACAATCACAGTTAATGGCAAATGAAAATCAAGTAGTTTGTCCTTTGAGCCAAGTTTTCCAATGATACTGTGAGATAACTCTTCCACGCTGTCCCCTAAAGCACAAAGGGGTTTTTATGGGGTCAAATGACCTTGACCTTTGACCTAAAAACCACAACATTCCAATCAGTTCATCTTTGAGTCCAAGGCCATATTTCCACCAGATTTTGAGTAAATTCCCTCCAGGCCTTCTTGAGATATCGAGTTCCCGGGCCGGACGGACGAACTGAGGCACAAAGAGCCGACACATGCTGCTAATTAACATTCAGCAACATTCTCCAAATAACTTCAGACCATGAATCTGCCTCTGTGATTATGAGTCGTTATTTCTTCTGAGGATATTATTATTTGATGGTAAAAACAATTTTGAGCTGGAATTATTTAAAAGAGAAATATGAGAAAACACAGTTTGCATTAAACTGAACAGGATCAGCTGAGTCCCAGAGCTGAACGTTTGACTCATAACCTCACCTCACCTCACCCAGCGTTCACACACACTCAGAATCAAGCACCGGATGAGCTTCACACACACACACACACGCACAGACACACACCCACATCCTCTTTTTGCTGACTCTCTCGCTCTTTTCTCGCCTCGAGCCGACAGTTTCATCAGCGGTTTGCTGCGACACGTTTTCAGAGAAACAATATCCGATTCGGTTTGGCACATTCGGCTCCACCACACTGACCAGGCTTGTAACCAGCGTGGTGACAACTGCAATCACGAGACTGCACAGCTCACTTCTCTGGTACAGGCACAGCTCAGGAGGCGCCGTGCATGCTGGGAGTTCAGAGCTGTTGGCCCTTGAATGTGTATGTAAGTAGAAAAGTGTCCATGGTTGTGTAGGAGAAGGGAAGAACCGCTTGTGTGTGTTTGTTTTTTGCAGCACCAGTGAATACATGTTTGTTAAGACACTGTGGCGCTTTGTGTGTGTGTCACTGAAATCCATCATAACAAGCCAGGCTGCACACCACACCCACTCTCACGTCCAGGCTTGACATTATGAGGTTAATTCTAGCAGCACTAGAGAATATAACAGGGGAGGATAGCAGATGGAAAGCGAATAAAATCGCACAGCCCCAGAATAAAAATGCCAGGAAATACAACTTCGTAAAAAACAAACTTCCCTCGCTCCCTGTGGCTTAAAACCCCCCCCCCCCCCCCCCCCGTCACCTCCCTGTGACCCGGCTGAGGATCAAAATGGATGTGTCATTATAAAGACGAATGCTTGGGAAGTAGCTGGAGGCTTTTTTTAATTTGAGTTACTTCCAAGAGCAACACAAAGACACGGTTAGGGGTGTGCTCTGTTGTGAGGAGTCAACAATAATCAGGTTTGGCAGGTTTCTGGAATGCATCTACAACCGTCCTATTGTCCTATTTTAATGTCATAAAATACTATAAATACTTTCAACCAGGCACCGAACAACTGGGACTCAGTGCAGTTTATACCTCTACCAAAGCCAAACATCTTTGATTCCACAGATTTGACACATCTGTCCCGTAACTAGGCCAGGAAATCCGTGAAAATGTTGGAAAATATCATCTCACCACATTAAAGAAAAGAAACTTTCAGGATTTGCCTCCTGATCGATCTGTCTAGTAGTTTGTACAGAACATGCACAGCCATCAGGGCCATCATGGGGTTCAGCATTTTGCCCAAAGACACTTTGGTCTGTAGGAGTCGAACCCCCAACCTTCTAAGCATGACGTACACTAGTTTGTGCAGATTTGTGATTTACAACTTTCTCTCCATGCCACCAGGAAGTCTCTGCCTGGCTCTGACTGACCTCACCACAGCTCAGGGACTACTTTAGGTGAAGAGCTATTGAATTGCGGAACTGTGCTGAAAAAAAATGAAAAATAATACTACTGTGCTGTCCTTGACCTCAGTGCTGTTACACAATCAGCCAATAGGCAGCATTTGGAGGTGGCAGGGGGGGGGGAGATAATTACTGTAACCGAATAGTGCACGAATCATTTCAGAGTAAATTATCATCCGTGCCTCAAAAACCATTTTTCTTTCAGTACATTTTGTGCATTGTTTTGGTAGAAGCACATGATGAACGGACAAAAAACAGAGAAGCGAGAGCACAAGAGGACGATAAAGAAAGCATATGTTAAAAAATGTGGAGTGACACAAGAAGAGAGAGAAGGGGACGGAGATGAACGGATAAAACGCTGCAGGCGGAGGACAAGACACCTGAGGACAGGAGACACTCTATTATCCTCTTGGCTTCAGTCTGTCTCACCGGTCGCTGTCACAATCAGAGTGAACTCAGGCTGAAGAGAGAGAGGCAGAGCGGAGATAAGAGCTCCGGAGGCGAGTGGAGGGGAGATACACGGACTAATGCAGGTGGTTACGGTTCTCAGCTGCCACATCAGAGGCCGCCAGCAGGAAACGCTTCTTCACCGATCAGGGAGGCGTGTCCTCTTTTTTAAAACCCTGCGACGTTTTCTCATGTGAAAGAGTCACTTCTCAAAAATATGCTTCTCTCACTTCCTCTTCGACGTTTCTCTCACCGTGCAAATATTTAACTCTATCATTGAGCCGGCAACTCTATCTGAGGTGCATCTGTGTGTCGGTTCGAGCGAGAGCGAGAGTGAGAAAGAGAGAGCGAGAGAAAGAGAAAAAGAGAAAGAGTAGAGAGTGCAAGCAGAGTCAGGAGGGACTGAATGAATAAATGCAGGTAAAGAATCAATCGTTATGTGATGGTCAGGGGGCGGAGCTAGCAACAAATCAAAGTGTGGCTGCTGTCAGGCGTGTTCCTTTATCCTTAAATTTGAGAGAAGCCGATCCAAGGTTTTGGTTCAATCAAGTGTTTTATTAAAGATACAATGAAGAGTTATTCATAGCTATGGACAATTATCACAGCCTATGCTAATAAAGTTAGCAGTAGGAAGTTAAGGTCAGAACGCTGTCAAAAAGCAGAAGCACTTTATAAAGCTGTTCTGGTGTTGATACTATTCATACGTCACATAAACATACAGACTTACTTATAGAGTGTATTATAAAAGGTATTTCTGGTCGACCGCCTCAAGCTGCAGTGAGGATCCATTATGTTCTTCAGCTCTGTCTGTCTGCAACCGGGTTAGAGTGGTCGTCGTCCAACAACAAGGTTGGTGGTTCAATCCTCTCTCTTCCCCATCTGCATGCCGAAGTGTCCTTGGGCAAGATACTGAAAAGATGTCCCCTCATAGATGAAGTTGAATGAAGTAATCGTGCTTTGGATTAACGCGTCTCTGCCAAATGATATGTAATGGAATGCAGCTCTGAGGACGGGCAGGGAAATGTAAAGTGGGTGGATCACAGATTCAGCCGCTGGAAACAGGTTTGATAAGAGCAGTGAGAGAGAGAGAGAGAGAGTGATAGTGAGAGAGTGAGAGAGAGAGAGAGTGAGAGAGTGAGAGTGAGAGTGAGAGAGCGAAAGAGCGAGAGAGCGAGAGAGGGAGAGAGTGAGAGAGTGAGAGAGTGAGAGAGTGAGAGTGAGAGAGTGAGAGAGGGAGAGAGAGGGAGAGCGAGAGAGTGAGTGAGAGAGCGAGAGAGTGAGCGAGTGAGAGAGCGAGAGAGCGAGAGAGTGAGCGAGTGAGAGAGCGAGAGAGTGAGAGTGAGAAAGCGAGAGAGCGGGAGAGCATGAGCGAGTGAGCGAGTGAGCGAGTGAGAGAGTGAGAGAGCGGGAGAGTGAGAGAGTGAGAGAGTAAGAGAGTAAAAGAGCGAGAGAGTGAGAGTGAGAAAGCGAGAGAGCGGGAGAGCGTGAGAGAGGGAGAGAGTGGGAGAGTGAGAGAGTGAGCGAGTGAGAGAGCGAGAGAGCGAGACAGTGAGCGAGTGAGAGAGCAAGAGAGTGAGAGAGAGAGTGAGAGAGTGAAAGAGCGAGAGAGTGAGAGAGTGAGAGAGTGAGCGAGTGAGAGAGGGAGAGAGAGGGAGAGCGAGAGAGTGAGTGAGAGAGCGAGAGAGTGAGCGAGTGAGAGAGCGAGAGAGCGAGAGAGTGAGCGAGTGAGAGAGCGAGAGAGTGAGAGTGAGAAAGCGAGAGAGCGGGAGAGCATGAGCGAGTGAGCGAGTGAGCGAGTGAGAGAGTGAGAGAGCGGGAGAGTGAGAGAGTGAGAGAGTAAGAGAGTAAAAGAGCGAGAGAGTGAGAGTGAGAAAGCGAGAGAGCGGGAGAGCGTGAGAGAGGGAGCGAGTGAGAGAGTGAGAGAGCGGGAGAGTGAGAGAGTGAGCGAGTGAGAGAGTGAGAGAGCGAGAGAGCGAGAGAGAGGGAGAGAGTGAGAGAGCGAGAGGGAAAGAACGAGAAAGTGAGAGAGATGGAGAGAGCGAGAGAGCAAGAGAGAGCGAGAGAGCGAGAGAGCGAGAGAGCGAGAGAGGGAGAGAGTGAGAGAGGGAGACAACTCTGCAAAACTCTGTTTTCCGGAAACAAAATCCCCCCCCCGAACCCCTAACTCCCTAAATCCAGCACCCTGACTGTGAACACTTTTTATTTGAAGTAGTTTCTGATAAATAAATAAAAAGTTCCTATGAAAAAAAGGTTCAAAGCCTGCGATGGTTTTATGTGAGATCCACAAACGTGCTTATATTCAGCAGTTTAATTCTCCTCTTCCTTTGTATTGGTGGAAGCAGAACTCTACCAGTAATGAAAAAATATGTTTTTTTATAATATGAAAGACTTTAATCCTCTGAACTCTGCAATAGAAATCGTTTGCCAGGGACTAAATGACTAGTTTTGCTTCTAGTGATGTTATTTCTTTCAGTATCTCAGAATAATTCATATCCCTAAACTCTGCACAACCTGAGCTGAGAGGTTATGCAAGTATCAAAATACGGAAATTGTCAAATCAGGTGTTTTTCGAATACATTTTAAACACATAAAATATATTGACCCAAAAGATTTTAATTTGGGGCTATCTCTCACAACACGGATTTCATCTCTAGGGCAGATTGTGATGACAGAGACTTTGGCTCTCTGTTGACTATTATGGTTTCTATTGCAAATGTGTTGTGAATCCAAGGTGTGTCTCACACAAAAATAGCATCAGTAATTGAAAACTAATTACCAGTTACCTTGTAAGAAACTTGTAAGACTTGTTTCTCATAACGTCATAAGAGGTGTCTGCTAATTAGTGATTATTCAGAAACGCACCGAGCCACAGCAGCAGGATCCCAGACAGTGTGTCACGCACAAGTGGAAGAGCTCCTGCAGTGTCCCCCCCCCCATTCACTACAGCTACTGCAGAGTGAATGACCCTGCTGCCTGTGGCTCCTCACCCCCCCGGTGCTTCCCGGTGCTTCATTTACATTAGGGGTGGGAATTGGCAAAAATGTGACGATTCAATAGTGTTGCGATTCTGCGATATATTGCGATACTGCAAGTATTGCGATTCGATTCTGCGATATATTGCGATTCATGTCCCCCATATTATTCAAAGGCATTACAAAAAATTAGGAAAATAAGACTGCTCAACTCACTTCAAATGTCACATTTAATTCTGTGAACAACATTGTCTTCTACACATTAACTGAAGTGCAACAACATTCAGGACACAGGACCTTTGTAATTATTTTCTGAATAGGAGAACTCTCACATGAACGCTGAGCTTCCAGCACATAACTTACAATTATTTAAATACAATACAGTAACATCAAGCAGACATAAAAGAGTAACATAAACCTGAGAATAATCATATAAATAAGAGTAACCTAGAGCTTCAATCAAATTGAGAAATAAACAAATGTGTACTACTAGAGTCCAGTCCAGTTGGCTGCAAGGTCATGACCCAAAATGTTAAATTCATTTGGGAATATTGGCATTTTTGTTCAGAAAAAGGAGTTGGTCAACATGCTCAGATGTTAAAGTTCCTCTGGGCCGTTACTATATCTCCTGCAGTGGAGAACATCCTTTCCTCATACACACGAGGTATCTTTTAAACTCTGAAACTCTCCTCGTCGTGCTTTGCCAGCCAGGGGCTGTTACATATATAATTGTAAATAAAGTATTAAAAAAAAAAAAAAAATTTAAAAAAAATATTGCAATACTTTGTGCTACAGTATCGATACAATCACGGTCGCAAAATATCGCGATACTGAACAGAATCGATTTTTTCCCCCACCACTAATTAACATGGGCGCAGAAAGGAGTTAGAGGACGATGGACGATGGTGACGTCACTGCATCGGTTAACGTATGATTCATCAGCCTCTCGTGGCGCCCTCTTGGCATTCTGCTCCCTAGGCAACCGCCTATGTCGTCCTATGTCATGAGCCGATCTCAAGTCCCCCTGCCGACCCTCCTCCTCCCCCCCCCCCCCCCCCCCCCGTCGACAGCACAGGGCCCACCTGTGCCCTGAGAGCTAACTGGGAAAAGGTCAGGAATGTAGAGGCAAAAGAAAAACATGGGGAGAAAATTGAAAAGGAAAATGTCAGGCACCCCGAGCGACTTGTCAGCAGGACGTGAGCTGGAGAGGGGGGGGGGGGGGGGCGTGCTAGCAGCATGTCCGGTCCCTCCGAGAGCCGGGTAAATAACCCTGGGCTGTTTGCTGTGCTGCCTCTCCTGCTGACACTCATGCTAATCCTCACACAGCCGTGCACACACACACACATACACACACACGCACACACACACACACACACACACACACACAGCACCTATCGTCACCATTCTCCATCTTCCTCTCGCCGACACCTCATTGTCATTCTGTTTTTCTCCTGCCGTCGCTCCTTGACACTTCCTTTCCCTCTCTCTCTCTCTCTCCATCATCCTCTCTGCTTCAGGCCTTTAAACACAATAAGAATCCCCCCATTTTTTCCCCTTTCGCCTATACAATGACAGAGAGGGAGAAACTCTGCTGACATTTGAAAGCTCCCAGTGCTGCATTGTTCTCAGCGCCGGCTACGACTCGCCCGGTGCAAAGCTTTACAGCGAAACAACACCGTTGCATTATTCATTGTCGTCAGTAGTACGACAAATCGCTGGAGATGGCGAGAAACTACAAATGGCCTCAGACAGGAAGAAGTGAGACGGACGTTATTCGGGCCGGGTGGAGCCCAGCGTATCGGAGCGCTGACGTGAAATAATGATTAAACGAGCGAAGCAAATTAGATTCGTAGGTTTCAGTAATGAATTTGACACCAGGCAGGCGTCATGAATCAGTCCCTAATGCAGCCGCATGCATTCAGAAAGAGGAAGGACTCGACAGAGGCTTCAGATCGATGAACAAACTGAGCTTGTGCATGTAGACGTCGTTAACTGGTCACAGAGCACATGTGCAAACAAGAGCTTCCGGCCCTGGTTTGAGTTTAAACTGCAGGAAAGCATCCGGCCGGGATTTGGTCAACAACTTGTCCAAACAAGTGGTTTCTTGTGTACTCACACCTGAGACCTGCTTTACTGGTGTAGTAATAATGTTGAGATTTCACGTTGCAACCAGGGATATTAAATACTTCTTCAGAAGTTTTCAATTATATCACATGGTCTTCAATTGCTGTTCTTAAAAAGCTCAAGGAAAAAGAATTGAGGAATTCCACTACAACTATAAACTCCCTCTGCTGATGAATATCATGTCTTCAGCTCTGAGGTGAGAACAGCCTCTGAGAGATGGAACGAGAGAATGAAAAACAGAAATAACACTGTTGTTTTTGAAGTTACGACTGGTTCAAATCTGTTCCAAGAACTTTTACCTTGACCACTCAAAACTAGTCCGTTCATCCGTGAGTCTAACTGAAGACTGGTACCACATTTGAAAGGATTCTCTGGAGGTTGTTGCGTTCACAAGCCAGTGACCTTGACCTTTGACCACCAAAATCGAATTAGTTCGTCCATAAATATATACCTACCAGGAGGTATATACCTCTTCAGAAGTTTTTCACTTATATCACATGGTCTTCAAATGCTATTCTTAAAAAGCTCAAGGAAAAAATAATTGAGGAGGAATTCCACTACAACTATAAACTCCCTCTGCTGAGGAATATCATGTCTTCAGCTCTGAGGTGAGATCAGCCTCTGAGGGACGGAATGAGAGAATGAAAAACTGAATTACCGCAGTTGCTTTCCAGATTAAGTCCAAGTTAAGTCCAAGTTCAAATCTGTTCCAAGACCTTTTACCTTGACCACTCAAAACTAGTCCGTTCATCCGTGAGTCTAACTGAAGACTGGTACCACATTTGAAAGGATTCCCTGGAGGTTGTTGCGTTCACAAGCCAGTGACCTTGACCTCTGACCATCAAAATCGAATCAGGTCGTCCATGAATCCAACTGAACGTTTGTAACAAATTTAGAGATATTTCCCTGAAGGTGTTCTAGAGATATATCGTGTTCACAAGACTGGGACGGACTGACAAACTGAAAACAAAATGCCTGTGACCACCGGGTGCAGAAACTCTGATGCTCAATATCAAACTCTGATCCCACTGTTTCTGTGCCTGATACAGTTTGATCAAACTGTGACGCAGCTCAGAAGAGCCTCAGTTTCAACAAACCTGAAAAATGATAAGAACGAATCATGGCAGCTGCTCCTGCTACTTTCTTGAGTTGATCCTGTAGAATCCGACTCGAGCAGATGAGCCACCCGAGGTTTCTCCTCTGCTTCGGCTGCTCGGAGGCAAATTAAAAACATAAGAAGAGTAAAATCCAAATTCATTTCCAGCACATTTTCCTGCTTTAATGGAGGAGGCGGAGCAGAGGAGGAAATAAAAGCCCTGGCTCAAACATGGCAGGGCTTCACATGGCACTAAGCAAACTCACACTATGGCAAATACCACAGATTTAGCAGAGGAGCACCTGTTCCATCAGGCCACACTCCGGCTGCCTCTGGAGGGAGATGTGAGAGGAGGCAGCAGCGACTGGCAGCTCATTAAACCCTGGAAGACGACCCGTTAATGATGCCACCTTACCCCCCCGCTATTAAGAAGGTATGGGACGACAGGAAGGCAAACACAAGAGATAAACAAGCGAGAGAAACACACACACAAACAGGCAGCCGAGGATCCGGAGTCACACAAGGACGAGAACACACAATGCTGTTTTAATTCCCATCAAGCAGTGACGTCTAATTGATTTCCTGGCATTTCAGAAACATCTGTCCTCCTCCGCTCCTCATCTCAACTGGTATTCAATCTGCGTCACATACAACACACACACA
Organism: Limanda limanda; assembly: GCF_963576545.1. Taxonomy (NCBI): domain Eukaryota; kingdom Metazoa; phylum Chordata; class Actinopteri; order Pleuronectiformes; family Pleuronectidae; genus Limanda; species Limanda limanda. The sequence continues at coordinate 4,093,576 of NC_083637.1, read as the reverse complement.
CACACACACAGACAGACACACACACACGCTCTGTTTGTGCTATTAAGACTTCCTGCTCGTGGAGGCAGGATGAGAGAGAGTGTATGACTAATGGCTGCTGTGTGTTTGCATGTGTTGTCCTCCCTCTGGTTTGCATCCGGGGTCTTCAGCCAGAACTGGACCATGAGGAATAACAATCGTGCTTAATGAGCGAAGAACTGCTGCAAGAAAAATATTGTGTATAGTGTATAATTAAAAAAAGGTAAAACCTATTTTATTTTATTTATTTATTTTTATATTTGGTTGTTTTTTCGTGTTTATAGGTTTGTTATGGGTGCTGGGGATGGGAATGTGGGAGGGATAAAAAGATGGGAAAAAATGTAAGATGGAAGTATTCCCTGTTATATTGTTGTATCTCGTGAAACTACTTCCAATAAACAAAAATATAAAAAAAAAAAAAAAAAAAAAAAAAGGTAAAACCTGACAAGTTAACCGGCAATTTAAGAGATTAAAATCCTGGAAAACGATTGTGTTGTTCAGCTGCTTTCAGAGTCACAGACAGTTACTCCCATAACATTTCCAAAATAGAAAATATAATAAAATAGGAGCCGAACGAGATCAAATAAAATATAAAAAATAAATGAAAACGGGCATCGGGAGAAAACAAATCTACTACGAGAAGATGAGTTTTTAAAAAAAATCCTTCAAATGAAATCACGTGAGAGGAGGAGAAGTCTTCTTCTCTGAGCTCAGTGACTCTGGAGGAGCCTTGAAACCAGAAACTCTTTGTGAACCGTGTCTCTGAACCGCAGGGACTCCCCCCCCACAGCCCCCGTCACCGACACCCCCCCCGAGACAGGCTCCAGCAGAACCTCCACTCCGCTGCTCATTCAATTTCCTGCTCTTTGCATTGCTTACATTTTGACTTTCTTTTTTTTGTCAGATTAAGCTTCATTTCCTGGATCACTTCTGTTTAAATCAACCAACTGTATAAAGACCAGCGGAAGGGGGGTGGTGGTGGGGGGGGGAGAACCTCTGCTTCTGCTCCCCGGCAACTGACAGCAAAAAGAGAAACAGAACACACTTCCTGCGACCTTAAAAGGACGGAGTTGGAATGGAGAGAGGAGAGAGGACGGACGGAGAATTCCTTTAAAGAGAGTAATTAGTGCAGAGGAGGACAGTCTGAGGTGACATCAAGTTATTCTTAACGGGGTAAAGTTTCTACCCTGCAGCATCTCACACTCGGGGGGGGGGGGGGGGCAGAGAAGGTCGCTGCATCACCATTGTTGACTTTAATGTGTTTGTGTTGTCGTTGTCATGACAGCAGCGGATCCAGTTTCCCATGTGGGACAATACGAGTCTGGAGCTGATGCAGAACAGAACAACACATTTTCTGAATTAATCCGACAATGGTGAAGGAGGCCGTCTGTTTTAAACTGTGGTGGAATTCTAACACCCACACACACACACACACACACACACACACACAGACACACACACACACACACAGCTGTATGCTCACACAGATAGAGTGGATCGTTTAGACGCACAAACAGCCTCTTGTCTGGTAAACTGCTGCATTATGGGAGTAAAACAGTGAGGGGTATTCTGAACAGTCGGGGGGCTTTTCTCCAGCTTTGTGCAGTGTCAGTGAGTCTTTAAGAGCCAATTATGGACGTTCAGATGCGCGCACACACACATACAAACACACACAAACACACACTCTTCCTGCCTCACACCAAGACTTGTTTACAAAATGATAATCAAAAGATTTGTCGAGTAAAAGAGGAAAAGAAAGCCGAATACAAACATGTCTGTTGATAGTTTTACTCACAAATCAGTTTTTAAATAAATACCCTGTCAGTCAAAAGCTAAAGTGTGAAACCTTCACTGAGGTCAAACCATTCCTTTAAATTAATCTGCACCAAATTACACACACTCGTAGAAATCAGTCCCGTTAATACGCCAGATTTTATTGCATTGAGATTTAGTAACGTGATGCAATTGGGTGAAAAGACGACTTGTGATTGGTGGAGCGCCATGATCTCAAAGTCATCATCACCTTTTGTTTTTAAATCCAGTGCAAAGGGACAAGCGGTGAGCTGTGGATCATGCTGCTGGAGATAAGGCAAGAAAATCCATGTGTGTTATCAATTGTTTGCGTTACACAAACACAAAAGCGTGACACAAGTGAGTCACTCGCACCTTCTAAAGCCTCGTGTTTATTATCACTGAGGCTGCAGCAGCTACTGGATTCACTGGAAGACGCCAAATTCACACGAAAGCGAAATGCGCTAATATATATAAATAGATCTTTCTCTCAACAGCCTTTTCAGCAGTGATGAAAACACACAGTGATGGTAGATTGGCAGTAATGGCAGGAGACCTGTGGAGAGGCAGCGTGACACAGAGCAAGAGTGTGTCTGAGAGAGAGAGAGAGAGGGAGAGAGAGAGAGAGGGAGACAGAAATAGGTTGAGGGACGCAGGGGGGGACATGAAATGAGAAAATGGGAGCTGTGTGTCTGAGTCTCATTATGAGGACAAAAGAGGGACAAGTCACCATAATGTCAATAAATACATTTTCAACTTATAAGCATGTTGAAGGTCAGGTTAAGGTCAAAGGGTCAAAGGAGGAACTGGTCACTATGGTTGAGGTCTCCACGAAATCAATGTTAGTCTTCTGGAGTCATGGAGATATGAGAAGTGTGTGTGTGTGTTTGTGTGTTTTACAATAAGATTAGAGACGTGACCTTGTGATGATAAGCACGACCTTGAGGATTCCGGGGGAAAAAACATAATGGACTCTCCCATTGTAAACACAGTTGGTCTGCCCTTGAGCAAGGGTCTTAACGCCATAACAGCCCCAATGAAATCGGGTTTTTGAGAACATTTCACGTGTTGAATCATAAAAGTTGGATAATAAATGTCAGGTTTTTTGCACATTGAAGATTGAAGAGTGTTGTGATCTTCCTCTGAGGTGAGACCCTCCAAGCTGAGTGCTGCTTTCTGTGGTTTTCACAATACCCTTTACAGGAAGTGCCTGTCAATCATCCTGTGTGGACAGTGTTGGGAAAACATCCTGTGGCCTTTCTGCTCATTGGCCCAAAACTGGAATCCAGATTAAATATCTCCAGTCACTTAAATCCCCAGTTGGGAATTGTGAAACAGTTTTTATACGACAATAATCCAAATTGACTGAAATGAGAGTGCCAATTATGCAAAGCCAATAAAATGTTCAAATACACTTTTTGCCATCCTGGAGACCAGGGAGTAAAAGAGTGTTTGTTTAATTTTAAATTTTCGATTAGTTCCTCCGTGCCGGGAGACGATTCCCCACCGGGAGTCTGTGACCTGACAGGAAATTCAATTTGGGCAACTATGAGAAAATCTCTCCGTTTCCCTGCAGCTCACGTTTTAAGTGTGGAGTGTGAGGAGAGGTCGGTAGATAAGGACATGAGAGAAATACACAACCTTGATGGAGGAGCAGGTTACAACACACACTGAAGTCAGAGCTTTTGATTTAGAAAGAAACGTGTAACACAACTATGTGCACTGGTTTCCCATGTGACCTCTGTGCAGGATGATGATGTGTCATTAACGTGTGTAGACACAGGCTGGTCACCTGCTGTCTGATTTATAATCAAGTCGGGTTCCACAGCGTGTTGTATAAACACTGATGGTGTTGTACAGTGTGAGACAGTGTGGCATAGATGGAAAGCATGTGTGTGTGTCTGCGTGTGTGTGTGTGTGAGAAGACAGATAAAAGCATGTGTGCACACACTCGATAGCCGACAGTAATTTTTGTAACGTCTCAACTTCCTTTGTGGCGTCATTTCAAACGGAAACAAGAGAGAATTGTCGGGTCAAGCATAGGACTGAGCACTGAATAGAGTGTGTGTGTGTGTGTCTGTGTGTGTGTGTGTGTGTGTGTGTGCTGACCCGCCAGTCTGTCTCCAAGACAGTGCCGTTAGAACACAATGAGCCCATTCAACTCTGCACCACCTCCTGTCGCTAGAATAGTGCTGTATCACAGCTCCTGATGAGGTGGGGAACAAGTGTGGGTGTGTGTCTGTGTGTATGTGGGTGTGTGTGTGTGTATATGGGTGTGTGTGTGTGTGTGTGTGTGTGGGTGGGAGGGTGTCTGCCTCACATAATCCTCAATGAAGTCATCTTTGAATTGTCAGTACGTGGATATAAACCCATCAGGAGCAAATGTGGTGGCAGATTGACGTGTTGGCCTGTGAATTATAGTAACTACATGTCTTTATCACACAAAGCCACTCGACCACGTTTCATGAGAGCAATTCATCATGTCACGTGCAAAACTCACATAGAGCATATCAGGGTACGACAATAACAGATAAGTCCCAATCTTCACATTATAAAAACACAATAATGATGTGGCCACACGTCTCTGTGGAGAGTTAGAGCTGCAATCGGCTGTGACAACATGATATACGGTCACATTGTTTAACTTTAACAGTACAATGTGACACGTCATAAGTCATTCGATGGAACAGCAAACAGAAGAGCTGAATGAAGAAAAGGTTCGAATCAATTCACACCTCGAAACTCGATAAGCACGAGAACAGACGTTTTCCCGAAGGCCGCGTCCTACAATCTGTCGACACATTTCTTTAGGCTTCACTCATTGTTTGAGGAGACACTTGTAACCTTGGTTTAACGGCAATAAACCTGAAGGCGTGTAACAGTAAGACAGAGAGTTATCTCAGAGAGACAAGACATGTGAGCTGCCTTGTGTTTTGCAGGGTTTTGACCTGGAAGCTACAAAAGTCCCAAACACACCTGATCTCTCACACGACCTTTTCCTTTACGAGTTGCCCTCGTTTGGCTCCGGCCAGATAATAGCCGCGGCCCCGGTCACACCTGCTACTCTCCAGCTCGGCTTTGTCCTGCGGGTGGAACAGAGGGAAACTGTGCCGGTGGGAGTGGTGTCTCTTCTCGTGCAACCTTTACAGAACAATGGAGCAGCAGTGTGGTGAGACGCCAGCGGCTCGGCCGGGCGGTGAGGTGTGCAGCTCCGATGTGAGACTCCTTGTTCAGCTGGCAGCACAGAGGATGCACTCAAATCCAGATCCAGCCAGAAAACATATGAGGCAACCGACAATCACATGTTAACTATGAATAGGATGGCGTCCAAATTCATGGGAAGTATTTGGGATCTGATTAAAAACAGACTTTTGGACCCACACGTACTGGATGTACTGTAAAGCTGTGAGTCACGAGTTTCAATACCTTACAATCCACCAATAAATAATGGATTGTGTTATGAAGAGATAAATGATTTGTGATTTAGGAATAAAGTTTAAGCTTCCAAACAAACTCAAGTGTATTGTCATATTGATTCCAGAACTTTGCAACGTATTGTTCCTCCGCAAAATCTTTAAAAATCCCCAAAAAACTTGGACAAAATCAGTTTCACCTTTAACAATTTAAAAATTTGTCCAAAACAAAGAAAAGAAAGAAATACAGTAATTTTATTAAAGTGAGGACGAGAAATGCTGCGGCAAGATTTGACAAAAATAAAAAAAAAATTCTAAAAGAATATTACTATAAAATACAATCACATGTTAACTATTAATAGGATCGCGTCCAAATTCATGGGAAGTATTTGGGATCTGATTAAAAACAGACTTTTGGACCCACACGTACTGGATGTACTGTAAAGCTGTGAGTCACGAGTTTCAATACCTTACAATCCACCAATAAATAATGGATTGTGTTATGAAGAGATAAATGATTTGTGATTTAGGAATAAAGTTTAAGCTTCCAAACAAACTCAAGTGTATTGTCATATTGATTCCAGAACTTTGCAACGTATTGTTCCTCCGCAAAATCTTTAAAAATCCCCCAAAAACTTGGACAAAATCAGTTTCACCTTTAATAATTTAAAAATTTGTCCAAAACAAAGAAAAGAAAGAAATACAGTAATTTTATTAAAGCGAGGACGAGAAATGCTACGGCAAGATTTGACAAAAATAAAAAAAAAATTCTAAAAGAATATTACTATAAAATACAATCACATGTTAACTATTAATAGGATCGCATCCAAATTCATGGGAAATATTTGGGATCTGATTAAAAACAGACTTTTGGACCCACACGTACTGAATGTACTGTAAAGCTGTGAGTCACGAGTTTCAATACCTTACAATCCACCAAAAAATAATGGATTGTGTTATGAAGAGATAAATGATTTATGTGACTTAGGAATAAAGTTTAAGCTTCCACACAAACTCAAGTGTATTGTCATATTGATTCCAGAATTTTGCAACGTATTGTTCTTCCGCAAAAACTTTAAAAATCCCCAAAAAACTTGGACAAAATCATTTTCACCTTTAACAATTTAAGAGTTTGTCCAAAACAAAGAAAAGAAAGAAATACAATTATTTTATTAAAGCGAGGACGAGAAATGCTGCGGAAAGATTTGACAAAAATAAAAAATTTTTTAAAAGAATATTACTATAAACCGCCAAGGCCCAACTGTCTCTATAAGGAGCCACATTAAAAAACATTTTCATCAAGATTCATGAATGAAAATTGTTAATCTCGCAAGGGTGAGATTAGAAAAGCTCTCAATAAAAACAGAACATTTAAACCTGCTTAACCAGAGGAGGAGCTCGCCTGTTTTCTGCCCCACCCAACCCCACCCCCCCCCATCAACGCGCCATGTTGAACGTCACAAACGCACCTACAACGAAATCTCTCTCTCACATCACTGCTCTGGTTAAACCAGCGTGTTCACTGGACTGAATCCACTCCCAGCGCAGACAGAAGCCAGATGTTAGTGGGTGTCAGTGGTTTTTTGACCAATGGAAAAGAGGCGAAACAAACAAAACGACGGACGGAAAGTGTGAAAAAGATGCCTTCTGTGGACGTAAGAATGGAGGAAGTGATGTGAAAGACTTTATAAATTACTGCGAGATACCAGTGTGCATGCTTCAGAGGTCAGAGGTCAGAGGTCACAGAGGGTCAGCAGCAGAGGTTTAATGCTCGATTGGAAATCAAACCCTCAGCGGTGGAGATAATCTGATCAACTGTAGAGAGAAGTGAACCTGTGACCTTAATATGAGATGGAGAGATGAACCACCAGTGTACCAGGCTGCTCCACACCACAACATGCATGTGTGTGTGTGTGTGTGTGTGTGTGTGTAACTAATTTAAAAACACACTTTCCGTAACACACACACACCAATAAATGTATGCAACTATGTTTTAAGACATGATGATGAGGAGCAAGGTGTGATATGATGAATATTCCCACCTCCCACTGTCCTTTTCCACCAAAACATATACAGTACATATGCTAAAGAACACACACACACACACACACACATAATATACCAGGTAATATTCTGGAAAAACAAGTTTTTTATCTGCTTGAAGGTTTAATTCCTTCAAACGATGATTCATCCTGATGTTGACACCAGACAACCCCCCGGATAATGATGATGATGATGATATAAAGCATACTTAAATCACATACTTAAAACCGCAAATTAAAAATCCTAACGCATTAACACGTATTAATAATGTTAAAATAAATATTGACCCTCTGCTTGCAGCAAAGCAGAGAAGAAAATGCACAGAAACCCGGAGACACTTCTTTTCTCCGTCAGCCTTCTTTCTCCCGACCTCTTTTCTTTTCTCTCAATTCATTTCAATTCTTCTTATTACTGAGTTATAATGAATGTTTTTAACTGCTTCTATGACAAACACTTTTTATCAGTAGATTAAATAAAGGTAAATCAAATTCATGGTAAGCATAAATAAAGTTTACCATTATCATATTAGTAGTAGTAGAATAACTAGTAGTAATAGTTGCAGTAATTGAAGTAATAGAAGTAATAAAAGTGGTAGTAGTAGTAGTAGTAGTAGTAGTAGTAGTAATGATTAAATCTTACCTGAGAGTAAATAAGAAAGTACAACTAGGACGTCAAGTGGACTCAGAGCTGGATTATCACGGAGAGCAGAACAGATTTGCAGCGACTCGCACGTTAAGAGAGAAGCTAACAGCAGCTTCAGCAGCTGAAGACATCTGAGACGAGATCCTCTGGTTTCCTGAAGCTCTTGTGTCTTTCTTCACAAACCAGTGGATCCAGATCAACAGGTCCATCCAGGGTTTCACCTTTTTCTCCATTTCTTTAACATTGTCCTATATGTTTTTGTTCTACTCTCTCTGAGAAGTACTTGCAGATCTGGGTGGATCTCCAGCACGTTAAGGGACCTGATACCTTCTGTAATGAACCCTGATCGCGATCCAATCTACTCGTGTCCAACCAGCAGTTGTTTAGAATCTAATCTCACGTATATAAATCAGAACATCTTTATGTAACTTTGTGTGCTTGTCTTCCTGAGGCCTGAGGCGTGAGGACCACGAACAATGCAGTGACTGAGCAATGAAGACAAAACAGAAAAAGGGGGCGTCGTCTCAGCGGGTGGGATGAAGACGATGTCTCCCCCCCCCCCCAGCTCTCGACTCTACACGAAGACAATTAACCGAAATCTTATAACGTCCCGGTTCCCACGGAGACATCGGCCAAAAGCTGCTTGGATCTGAACGACATCACTTGGTCAAGTCTCTATTTTTCCCACTTTGTTGTCCGATCAATTACCGAGGATTCGACCAAACGTTCAGCAGCTGCATAATCACCACCTCTGTCGTACACGTCATTCTATTTTTCTATCTGCACATTGCTCTCGAGGACACCCCCCCCCCAGCTGCTGCTGCATGCCTGCTGGCGGGGGGGCAGGAGTTTGGGGACACAGTGAATAAACAGTGTAATCAAGTGGGAGGAAATCCGTTGAGATTCAAAGACGAGAACAAACAAATACAAAACACCAGTGAGGCTCCAGCAGCCGGGGCTGAGGCTGACCAGGGGGCCGCAGCCTGGACCAGGGGGGAGGAGCCTGGACCAGGGGGCCGCAGCCTGGACCAGGGGACAGGAGCCTGGACCAGGGGGCAGGAGCCTGGACCAGGGGGCCGCAGCCTGGACCAGGGGACCGCAGCCTGGACCAGGGGGGAGGAGCCTGGACCAGGGGGCCGCAGCCTGGACCAGGGGGGAGGAGCCTGGACCAGGGGGCCGCAGCCTGGACCAGGGGGGAGGAGCCTGGACCAGGGGGCCGCAGCCTGGACCAGGGGGCCGCAGCCTGGACCAGGGGACCGCAGCCTGGACCAGGGGACAGGAGCCTGGACCAGGGGGCAGGAGCCTGGACCAGGGGGGAGGAGCCTGGATCAGGGGGCCGCCACCTGGACCAGGGGGCCGCAGCCTGGACCAGGGGGCCGCAGCCCGAACCAGGGGGCCGCAGCCTGGACCAGGGGGCCGCAGCCTGGACCAGGGGGCAGGAGCATGGACCAGGGGGCCACAGACTGGACCAGGGGACCGCAGCCTGGACCAGGGGGGAGGAGCCTGGACCAGGGGGCCGCAGCCTGGACCAGGGGGCCGCAGCCTGGACCAGGGGGCCGCAGCCTGGACCAGGGGACCGCAGCCTGGACCAGGGGGCCGCAGCCTGGACCAGGGGACAGGAGCCTGGACCAGGGGGCAGGAGCCTGGACCAGGGGGGAGGAGCCTGGATCAGGGGGCCGCCACCTGGACCAGGGGGCCGCAGCCTGGACCAGGGGGCCGCAGCCCGAACCAGGGGGCCGCAGCCTGGACCAGGGGGCCGCAGCCTGGACCAGGGGGCAGGAGCATGGACCAGGGGGCCACAGACTGGACCAGGGGACCGCAGCCTGGACCAGGGGGCCGCAGCCTGAACCAGGGGACAGGAGCCTGGACCAGGGGGCCGCAGCCTGGACCAGGGGGCAGGAGCATGGACCAGGGGGCCGCAGCCTGAACCAGAGGGCTGAAGCCTGGACCAGGGGGCCGGAGCCTGGACCAGGGGGCCGCAGCCTGGACCAGGGGGCAGGAGCATGGACCAGGGGGCCACAGACTGGACCAGGGGACCGCAGCCTGGACCAGGGGGCCGCAGCCTGAACCAGGGGACAGGAGCCTGGACCAGGGGGCCGCAGCCTGAACCAGAGGGCTGAAGCCTGGACCAGGGGGCCGGAGCCTGGATCAGGGGGCCGCCACCTGGACCAGGGGGCCGCAGCCTGGACCAGGGGGCCGCAGCCTGGACCAGGGGGCCGCAGCCTGGACCAGGGGACAGGAGCCTGGACCAGGGGGCCGCAGCCTGGACCAGGGGGCTGTTCTGGGCAAACTGAGGTGAAGCTCAGCTCTTCCTGGGGATTTTTTTTTTTTTAACAGCCTCCTGCGGCAGTGTGTATCAGTGTGTATCTGTGTGTATCTGTGTGTATTTGTGTGTATCTGTGTGTGTGTATCTGTGTGTGTTCCCTCTGTCGGCTCTCGGCCACTTTCACAGATGAGATTCTCTGCTGCAGGATAATCCTGATGAAAATGTCTTTCCTCTCCCTCTCTCCCTCTCTCACTCTCTCCATCCGTCCACACAAACCGGCCTCCCTCTCCTCCCTCTCTCCCTCCCTCGCTCTCCCTCTCACACCTTTGTTCACGTCTCACCTCCCTCACACTACACACTCCTCATTGACGCACTTATCTCTCTCCACTGCTTAAAAGAAAAGTAATGCGATGCCCGTGCGTCACTGTCATTCTTATAAAAGAATCCGGACAACCAGGCTGCTGTTGTTGTGTCAAATGAATCATATTCACGTCCTTGCTCTTCCTCCTCCTCCTCCTCTACCTCCTCTCTCTTCCGTCCGCAGCTTTTACCTTAGCCTCCACTGATTATTCCATTTCATTCTTTATTTCTCCCCACCCTCCTCCTCCCTCACACACCTGGGCTCTTCTTATAGAGCTCGGCTTCGCGGTTCTGGAAGTAAGAATCCAATCTCTGAAAAGATTGTCAGCTGTAAAAGTGTAACTATCGGCGTGGCACCCCCCACAAGCCACGAGGTAATGAAACAATGTTCTGTTCTCCCGAGGAAGCCTAAAGGCCGTCTGAGATCCACTCTGTGATTGGCAGAGCTAGTTACTATGGAAATGTTGTGCATGTTGTCTGTGATCGACACTGGGTCACTGTTCTAAACACAATATGAAACTCGAACAGTACATTGCAAAACTATCACAACAATGTTAAATTCAAAGGGGATGGGATGCAAAGTTCCTTTACTCTTGAAATAACCTCGTACATTTGCTTTTATTCTGGTTTACGATATTTGTTTTTGCTCCAAATCAGAGGTTTTCTGTTCATCTAATGTCAGCTCTTAAAGGAGGTTACAGGATTTCAGCATTTCCTGAAACGTCGATGGAGGAAATAGTTGGGAAACCTACTTCCTTCTTAAAGCGGACGTTCACTGTTACGCTCTGATTAAGATTTGAAGTTGGTGAATTGTCGTCTCTCTCTCTCTCTCACACAGATCCACTCGCTCGGTCCGGCACCGACACCACATGCTGGCGTGATCCGGAGAAACAAGCTTTATTGCTCTTCACACACAGTAGGATTTGACAAGCTCGGGTTGGACAGCACGTCTCGGGGTTTGTTCTCAATAAAACAACGTGAGCATCGCCTGCTGCTACCAGGCCGTTTGTCAAGTGTCATTTTCGGAGAACTGAAGACTCGTGGGAGGCAATAAAGCACAAGTGAGTGAGAAGTTAGTGTTGCGTGCTGCATGGAGACAATCTTCAAGCACTTTAAAACACACACACACACACACAGAGGTAAAGAACCTGCTCGGTGTGAGTATCCTCTGTCACACTGACCTTTCTCCCACTTCTCCCTTCCTTAGTTTTGACCGTATATTAACTTTCAGTGTCATCACATCTGGGCGTGAGCGGCTTCTGCAGAAAACGCTGTTTGTTGAAGGTACAGCAGGAGATCACGTTTGCTGAAGGATGTTTATGACCAGTGTTGCAAAAGAGTTTTCACAGGAGGATTGTTGACGGTGTTGACACCACATTCTTCTTAGGGGGGGGGGGGTGTTCAGACCGCAAAGCACACGCAAGAGTGAGGGGGAAATGTTTCAATTTAAGCAACGTGGCTTTAAATTTGGAAATCATGACTGAAGCAAAATCTGAATTTGTGCTTTTGTGCACATTTGTCCAGGTCGTAGAAGTTGAAGTCATTTAACTAAGATTCTGCTGAAATAATGATTGGAAGTAAAGTCTGGGTTTCTGCGGATTCTAACAAGCTACATAAAAGAAAGACCATAATGAATGACATATTTAAAACGATGTCAAGTATGACAGATATGAAAGAATATCGGAATCCCAGAATTACCTCAAATACCCACAGAGACAGATGGTATCATAGCCCAGTCCCCCAGTGGACATATGACCAGGTCCAACAGCTCCCTTATGAAACCACATTTTAAAGTAACTGGATCCAGATTTTTATTTGGATCTGCACCAAATGGCAAAAATATCACTTCCTTAAACATTGTTGAAAGTGTTGAAAATGTTCTATCACTCAATGTTAATCCCTCCATCAAGTTTCAGGCCAATCCGTGTGGTAGTTTTTGCGTAATCTTTCTAAACAACAGATGAAAGCATCATCTTCATTCCTAAACATACAAGAGCAAGGAATTAATATTTAATTTACTTTTTCCAATCTAAAATCCAGATTATAAAATGTGGGAGGCTTTAAGATCCAGAGATTTATGACCCAGAAAGTGGAACGTTTAAAAACCAACTTTTCATACAGGTTAAAAATTAATAAGATTTTGCTGAATTCCTCTTCTGACCTAGAAAAACAGCAAAACTGCATCTAAAAGATTCTCAATATTCATATTGAATGAAATCCTCTGCTCTGCATAGATTAAAAAAAGCAGACCACCAGGTTCCCCCCCCCCACACAGACGAAAACATGTGCATGTCCACCTCTGACCAAGGTATGTGGTACATTCCCAACTGACACCACACGCCCGCCCCCTATAAATGGGGCAGCTGTAGTATGTTCCAAAACTCTGGTCAGGCACAGGTCAGCCGCCTCTTCTCCTCCTGCACGGCACGGGGTCTCCTGAGGTCTCCACCGAGAGACACGGCTGTAAACTGATCCTGAGGTGACCAGTGGGGGGGGAGAGAGAGAGAGAGAGAGCAGGGTAGACAGAGAACAGAGAGAGAGAGAGAGAGAGAGAGAGAGAGAGAGAGAGAGAGAGAGAGAGATCCTCAAGGACAGACAACTTCTATTTTGGCCCGGTGGTGAACTCGGCTTGGCCGTCTGACAACAGCACGACACACACACACACACACAGAGCCTTATTTAGGAAGAGGGAGCACCCTCCACACAGCAAAGGGGGGGGGGGGGGGGGGGGGACGGAAAGGAGAGAGGGAAACAGAGAGGGAAACAGAGAGAGAGAACGAGCCGGGGAAGGATTGCGACGTGGGGCCTTGGAGCCGTCGGCCCTCGGCGTGTCGAGCAGCAGCCGAGCATGGAGTGCTCTTTATCCGCCCCCCCCACATACAAGCCCCGCCCACCTCGGTCTGACCTGCCAGAGCAGAAATCCATACTTCATCATCACAGCGGCTGCCCCCCCCCCCAGACCCGGCCTCAGAGAGCCACTGTGCTGCTACAGGCCGTGTGTCTGAGAGACTGGGGGATTGCTATCGAGTGAAAGCAACGCTGCATCGCAAGTTTGTGCGTATTGTCGACTCCAGCCGGGTTGTGTGTCTCTCACAGCACACGGCTGTCAGGCTGCGTGTGAACCAGATCAGCAGATGTGGCCATAAGACTTTTAAACTCCTCTGAACTGCAATAACTCCACCAAACCAGCACCCGGGCATATCTGCATACTTGCACTAGCACCGTAATAAGCATATTTGAATATTTGCACGACTATACGAATTTAACTATTGTTGTTTTATTTTTCTCTTCATCTGTAAAGATATAGATTTAGATTTTATTTTCTATTTAAACATTTTTATATTCTATTTTATACTATTTCTATTTTTATTTTATTTTGTTGGTTGGAAATTACTGAGCATTGCTTAAAGAGAGCCTGTTTAGATATATATTTTTTATTTTCTATTTGACATTTTTGATATTCTATTTTATTGATATTCTATTTTATTCTATTTTATACTATTTCTATTTTTATTTATTTTATTTTTTTTGGTTGAAATTACTGAGCATTGCTTAAAGAGAGCCTGTTTAGATATATATTTTTTATTTTCTATTTTAAATTTTTGATATTCTATTTTATTGATGTTCTATTTCATTCTATTTTATACTGTTTCTATTTTTATTTTATTTTTTTGGTTGAAATGACTGAGCGTTGCTTAAAGAGAGCCTGTGACCCAAGTACTTCATCGCCAGCGACTGCTTCATGTTATCTCTGTGCATTTGACAATAAAATCTTGAATCTTGAATCTTGGTCCCCTGTTGGTTTGAGATCCTGGTCTCTGAAGTGGTCTCCAACGGGCTGGGAGGTGACCCCCACTATGTAAGGTCACAGTTAACACGTAGAAAACACAGAATCCTGCTGTAGAAGCACGAGACAAACCACAGAGTGACGAGCTCACGCTGGAAACGAAGGTCGACAGTAAACAACTTCTAACACACACGTGGCAGACAACCCCCAGAGGATATATCACTTACTAATAATGAAGGCCTCGTTACTATTATAATTAAAGGGTACAAGGACAAAGGATGGATGCTGTGTAGATTGGAGAACCCTCAGGGGAACACGCTGTCATATTCTGCTAATAAATTCGACTGGAAAAGAAGAATTTAAATTCTGCACAAAACTCGTCCAGTTTGAAATTCTGAATGAAATCGCCCTAAAGGCCTTTTTCAGATATATAACGCAACAGTGGCACCCCTGCGCTCTGAATGGAACGCTCCGTGCAAGGAGGGTGTTCACTGCTCAAAGTAACTGAAGCCCGGTGCAGTTAATGCAAGATGCACCAGGCTTGTGTTTCCTTGTCCCACATGCACGGGTAGAGCTCATGTTTCCTGTGCAGTGGAAGCAAATGTGACACATCCAGGAGATCCAGGAGATTCTCCAGAGGTTTCACAGCAAGCGAGCGGGCGAGTCGAAGCTAATATCACACGACGGCTGCAGAACCAAAGCCAAACACGAAGAGGTCAATTTGGAAAGAGAAGGAGATTCGACAGCTTCTGCAGATGAGAGTGTAGATGTGCTGTAAACACAAACATGTGATCCACACAAAGGAATTTAGTGAGTTAGGGTTCAATAACTCGTAAGAATACAGGTTATGCTTTCCTACTAGTCTTAATCTGATAATTAATGAATCAATGAATGAATCAATTCTGTGTAACATTAACACACATAACAGTATATTGCATATTGCACATCCACATTTCTCTCCTGTTTTGCATTTTACTCTTTATTTAAATTTTTATATCTTGTATATATTTTTGTTTTGTCTTATATACAGTTATTTCTTTCATATGTGAAGAACTTATTGGGTTTTATGCTTTATGTTAAAGGGACTCTCACCTTTGTTGCATTTTTACACTTTTTGTGGATAAGGTTAAATTGGTATTAATAAGGTAATGACACTCTAAAATGCAAGACAGACCCACCAGGAGTAAAAACAAACAATTATTTCACTCTCATAATATTTAGTGAAAACTTCAACCAATAAAATTCTTCGGACCGAAGGACCTTATTGGCCGACAGACCTGTCTGTTTGCTGCATGGACATGCAGGTTTTCCGTCTGCTTCTTGTGGCGCATTCGGGCCCGCGTCATCAAGGCGTGTCCTCAACTAGAGGGTTTGTTTTGATTCCACGGCAGACAGTAGCGAGTAGCGACCGTAGCGATGGTGCAAATAACCATTGAACTGAAAAATATATATGTGAATGTAAATGTATATAACTTACCGGTGCTTCTGAATCCGAATCCATTGCTTTGGTAAACAAAAACTCACGTGCGTGCGCGGAGGCAGTAGGTTGTAAGTCTGCTTGTAAATAAAGTTTCTTCAAAAAAATTAAAACACCGGGATGGTTGTAAGTCTGCTTGTGTAAATAAAGTTTCTTAAATAAAACACCGCGGATGGGAACGAGGGGGTGGGGCATTGGAGGAAGGCGGGATGATTTGAATGTGCTGTAATTCTCAAATGCAACAAAGGTAAGAGTCCCTTTAAATGTATGCACCTATTTACCAAAGAAAATTCCAGGTAGGCGTAAACCTACTTGGCAATAAATCCTTTCTGATTCTGATTCTGATTAAATAGCATTGGAGGATGGATAGATGACAGTCTAAATATATCCACGCGGAGTCGGGGGGTGAACCCAGCTGCAGAGGCCGCCTGTGGCATCAACACGTCTTTCATCAGCCTGTCGTCAATCAGAAGTGAAACTAATGAGAGAAGTTTCCAGTTTGTATAAATAAGCATCACTGTCAAACCGCCTGTCAGGAGCAGTGAGTGTCTCCACACACACCTCTGACACCGGGAACATTATCTGTGCATTGACTCCCTCTCAGAGAACTGGGTTATGTTCTCTCTGCTCCTGAAACACAAAATCCCAGCTTCACAGTCGGGAAAACACGTGAGTTTCAAAGTCAAAGTAGAGCAGCCGAGTGCCACCTTTCATGTGTGGAGCTTTGGGGATGATTTTTTTTGTCTGCGCAGCTTGTCGGGCAACAGCAGGTTAGTGTCGGGTGGGGGGGGGGGGGGGACTTTGAGCTGTTGGCGTACGGAGCCATCAAACCATCAAACGCCTCCGACCCACTAATGAGGGCTCTGAACACCGAACCCCGGAGGCAAGAGGGGATGTGCGTTTTCTGAAACCTCTTCCCTTCTTTCTTCCTCTACCTCCATCCTCCGCTACACAGCATCTGCAGCCTGTGTGGGCGGGGGGGTGTTCTCTTAACGCAGGTATATATATATAGAGCTCGCTGACTTGAGATGTCTCGGCAGGGGAAAAAGAAATTGAGAACTTCACCGGGAAGACCGATAAGTCAGGTGGAATGATATATATATATATATACACGCTGCATGGAATAGATGTCATGAAAAATGAAAGAGATGCATGGGTGTGTCTGACTCTCTCTCTTTCCAGGAACAGCGTGAGCACAGCCAGAAGCCCGGCGATCCATGTGTGTGTGTGTGTGTGTGTGTGTGTGTGTGTGTGTGTGTGTGTGTGTGTGTGTGTGTGTGTGTGTGTGTGTGTGTCTACAGATGCCAGATCAGAGGTGGAACACAGCTTAATTCCCCCGGCAGCGGCAGGCTGTGCTCAGCCGTAGGTAACCCCGTCGGGGGGGGTTAGCACGCCGCTGGTTGGACTTCCTGTTACACACACAGCGGTGATGATGATGATGCACGTGGAGATTGGCTGGACTGTGTGATCCAGGTCAGCGGAGGGAAGGCAGAGGCATGAGGCGTAGAAAGGAGAAGAGAAACTGAATCTCTGTTTCTCCCAGTGTCTCATGATGCTGCAGCTTTCCTCTTCTTCTCCTTTCACTCTCTCCGCTGAGCTATGTCTAGTAATTACTTTCGCGCTCACCAGGGTTTTTTGCCTCCTTGTCTCGGCAGTGAAAACATCCCTTTGTCCCGCCGCAGCCATCCAACGGAATAGAGAGCATATTAATACCCGAGACCTCCCGAGGCAGGAAGTAACCCAAGCTGCTGGGACAAACACGGCCTCCCACATCGCTCGGCTCCACTCAACCTTTGCTCCACTTTCCGTGCAGGGACACAGGTGATCCACAGTCCCTGGAACTGTGAGCCGTCCAACCTTTGCAATCTCTGAAAAGCGTATTGTGCCGCTTCTCCATTTTGAGTCTGACAACAGCTTTGCAGATAAACAAGTAACTGTAACCGGGATCTGTTTCTACAGCTGCTGCAGCTTGAGACCAGAACCTTTCAGAATCCGCATGAAAGGAAATGATGAAAGAAGTTATGAGATAAATATGCATCCTGGGAACAAACCAGCTTCATAAAACATGTGTTTTCTGACCTGGTTTTTGAGGAAATGTTCTTTCTTGTGATTTTATTGTTTTTGACTTGTAACATAAAGTCTGCTCAATTTACAGCAAAAGTGTTCAACAATAGTCACTGGTTCCCAGGTATCCTCTTTTCCTAAAGAACGCAAAAATGTGTTTTCTGCCCTTGGCTGCCTTGCACTGGTGTTAAGACAAACACACAAACACACACACACACACACAAACACACAACAGGACATCAGATGTCTGCATCAATCTGCTTATCACAACAAGCTCGGTTTGTGGTAACTTCCTGCCGACGTTTGTACATTCTCAAATCTTACGAAACACAATCTGTTTGACTAAGAAAAGCCAAAAGGCCTCCATTTGTGAAAGCACTGTTTTCACCTCCTGGAGCCAGAGTTGAGAGAAAGGATTCCCTTCTCCCGTCCACGGGTTAACAAACATTCGGGATGTGACGGTTTGCTTTGATTTGACCGTGTGGGGGGGGTGACTCACACGCAGCTAACATCTGATTTCCTCAGAAAACACGTTGTAGAGGGAAAGTCTCCAAAACAGGAAGCTGTGGGCAGAGGAAGAGACGGCTGATCTCTGTGTTCCCACATCACCTCTGGAAACATGAAGCAGCCTCTGGGCCGTTGAAGAAGCGATAGAATGAAAGAGCGGAGTGAGAGGACGAGAGCAGGAAAGAATCGATGAGTGGAAAAGGCTGTGCATCAATGAAACACCTAAAGATAGATTCAATTAATGAGGTATAGTTCATCACTTTTTCCACATTCATTCTCACATCATTTAAAACTGAAACCACTGTCAACAGACATCCAATTTAAAAACTACAAAAAATATTGGAACAAAATGAGATTCAAGCTTTTAAAAATCTTCAAAACCTCCTTTTTCTGTTTCTAGAGAAAAACAAACAATCTCAGTTTCAATCTACTGGTGCAAAACGAAAACAGACAAATATGAAATAATGTCGTTGCTCTACAGGAATGGGTTTGTAGTTTGGAAACTGTTTACATTCTTGTCAGGACTTAGATGAAATGATTGACTTTCTTATCAGACCAGTAAACACAAAAGCTGAGGTGGAACAGTTTGATGAATTCACGATTTAACGGTTGATTAATTCTTGGCTGGGACTCCAGGAAGTTACTGCTCCAAAACAAGAACTAAGAAAAACATAATGCTTCTGTTAATTATTGATATTTAAATGTGATGTTATGTGAAATCGGTTACTTTCAGTGTCCCGCTTGTTCAGGTTATTTCTGATAAAGTAAAATAACTACAGCTAATTATCAATCTCTTCTTCTATGGTCATTCTGTTTTATACTCTGCATCTCCTCTTGTTTTTGTCGTCTTTTGCAACATGTGTTTTTGTGTCATGTTGATAAAGCAACATGATAGTGAAACTGAGAGTGTCTGTGAGAGAGGAGAGGAAATCACAGGAGTGGGTTCCTAATCAAACCTGGCAGAAGAAGTGAGCGTCAGCTGTGGGCCTCAGGTGGATCTCTGGGATCTGGACGAACACCCTTTCAGACAGATGACAGGATAACACCTCTCTATCACTCCATCCTCTCCTCCGCTATCTGTTCTCTCCCTTTTCCTTTGGTTTTACGTTCAGACACGGTGGTATCCTGTCTCAATCTTCAATCTGCAGCTGCACATTCACTTCACTTACTCCTCTTTTACTCAGGCATATTTTTATGAACCCTTTCCAGATAGCCAATAGAAGAGTTGGCCTTTCTGTGACCACGCAGGAAACTCAGGCGTCAGTGATTTTGCATGATATGATTTTGCATGATTTTGCATGATATACGTAACTTTGCATGATATGAAAGGCTACGGCTATTTACCCGTCAATACCTGGAAGTTCATAGGGTTGTGTCGGTAAAAAGTCTGAATCTATGCCATTGCAAACTAAAGATGTTTGGCTAGAGGTTATCTTAGCCTACGGTATTTATAAAGATATAGAAATATAAAGAAATATACCTTGTGATTGGACTGAAACAATAAGCAGTAGTAGTTGTGTGTCTACATCCTTGTTTCTGTTTATGCCCGTACAGACGGAAATGTAACACCAGAGATTTAAAACCGAAACAAGCCGGCAACGATTCTTTACTTCCCCAAAAGTAGCTTTTCTAAAACTCAAACACCAGGCGTGTCCTTCACAGAGTTGCCTCTATGCTCATTCTGTTGCTCTCTGATTGGGACTATGTGACCTTCGACCCCTTGGATCCATGCTCTCGTCCGTGTTCTACTAAACTTTCCTTTAGAAAAACCTGAGACGATTTGACAATCAGCCCATCTTTGAGGAGCTGGATTCGTCCTGATGAGCAGACTGAACCTGCTCATCAGTGATTCCCTTGTCTACACTTTGAATCACACCTGGGACCTGCTGCTGCATCTCTGGGCCACTCCTCATGGAGCTATGCTGATTAATAACAATGCTCAACGGCAACATGTCAGGGGAAGAAACACACAAAGGCTTGTGTTCGCTGTCCAAATCCAACATTTGCACTTAACTCAAGCCCAAATTCTCAGACCCATCTGGGTGTAGGCGATGGCGTTGGGTTTTGGTTTGACTAGATGGGAGATGAAGATGGGTTTTGGTTTGACCTGATGTGAGATGAAGATGGGTTTTGGGTTTGACCTGATGGGAGATGAAGATGAGATGAAGATGGGTTTTGGGTTTGACTAGAGGGGAGATGAAGATGGGTTTTGGGTTTGACTAGATGGGAGATGAAGATGAGATGAAGATGGGTTTTGGGTTTGACTAGATGGGAGAAGATGAGATGAAGATGGGTTTTGGGTTTGACTAGATGGGAGATGAAGATGGGTTTTGGGTTTGACCTGATGGGAGATGAAGATGAGATGAAGATGGGTTTTGGGTTTGACTAGAGGGTAGATGAAGATGGGTTTTGGGTTTGACTAGATGGGAGATGAAGATGAGATGAAGATGGGTTTTGGGTTTGACTAGATGGGAGAAGAAGATGAGATGAAGATGGGTTTTGGGTTTGACTAGATGGGAGATGAAGATGGGTTTTGGGTTTGACCTGATGGGAGATGAAGATGGGTTTTGGTTTGACTAGATGGGAGATGAAGATGGGTTTTGGGTTTGACTAGATGGGAGATGAAGATGGGTTTTGGGTTTCACTGAATGGGAGATGAAGATGGGTTTTGGGTTTGACTAGATGGGAGATGAAGATGGGTTTTGGGTTTGACTAGATGGGAGATGAAGATGGGTTTTGGGTTTGACTAGATGGGAGATGAAGATGGGTTTTGGGTTTCACTGAATGGGAGATGAAGATGGGTTTTGGGTTTGACTAGATGGGAGATGAAGATGGGTTTTGGTTTGACTAGATGGGAGATGAAGATGGGTTTTGGGTTTGACTAGATGGGAGATGAAGATGGGTTTTGGGTTTGACTAGATGGGAGATGAAGATGGGTTTTGGGTTTGACCTGATGGGAGATGAAGATGGGTTTTGGTTTGACTAGATGGGAGATGAAGATGGGTTTTGGGTTTGACTAGATGGGAGATGAAGATGGGTTTTGGGTTTCACTGAATGGGAGATGAAGATGGGTTTTGGGTTTGACTAGATGGGAGATGAAGATGGGTTTTGGGTTTGACTAGATGGGAGATGAAGATGGGTTTTGGGTTTGACTAGATGGGAGATGAAGATGGGTTTTGGTTTGACTAGATGGGAGATGAAGATGGGTTTTGGGTTTGACTAGATGGGAGATGAAGATGAGATGAAGATGGGTTTTGGGTTTGACTAGAGGGGAGATGAAGATGGGTTTTGGGTTTGACTAGAGGGGAGATGAAGATGGGTTTTGGGTTTGACTAGATGGGAGATGAAGATGGGTTTTGGGTTTGACCTGATGGGAGATGAAGATGGGTTTTGGGTTTGACTAGAGGGGAGATGAAGATGGGTTTTGGGTTTGACTAGATGGGAGATGAAGATGGGTTTTGGGTTTGACTAGAGGGGAGATGAAGATGGGTTTTGGGTTTGACTAGATGGGAGATGAAGATGGGTTTTGTCAGCGTGGCTTGCAGTGGCTGCATACAGAAGACACCCGCCTGGGGGGGCTTGGGGATTCAGACGCAGTGAGGTGACAGGAAGCTGCATGGGCCCTTTCCTGTGGGTGGCGAGATGAAGCCGGAACGAGGCCGAACGCCGGCTTCAGCTCAGGGGTCGAAGGTCAGGTGGTGAGGAACTGGAAGGGGCCACAATCCCCGGAAAAACTCAAGCGCAACATCAAAACCGATAACTGTGCACGATGCAGGAAACTTGAACACCAAACAGGTTTGAGCTTGACCTGAAGTCATGGAGGGTCCAGGTCAAATCTTGTAGCACACACCCCCCCCCAAAAAAAACACACAACAGAGCAGAAGTGAGTCTCCTGAGAAGACATGAGCTTCCCTCCCTAGTATATCTGTGTATCTGCCATTTGCTTTGAACACCCTTAAAATGCAGTTTGATTCTGTACGTGCAATGACAAGGGTCTTCACGTCACAAGCCTCCACCACCCCCCCTTCCCTAACCTTCATATCCCGGCATTGCACAAACACACAAACACACAACAACACACACACACACACACACAGCATCTCCTCTTACCCATCTGTGCCCGGGTCAGATATCTAGAGGTCCATGGCGGATGAGAGCTGATGTGGAGTCGGGTGGATTTTGGTGCAGGAGCCGCTAAGCCATGATGGAGCTGGAGGTGATGAGAACCACCAGGGGGCCGGGGTCCTGCTCCGTGTGTCCCCGACCAGCACGCTCACTCCCCGGGCATCTCCTAGTCCTCTCCTACCCCCCTGTCCTCCGGTGCTACCCGGTGTCCTCCGGTGCTATCTGCCGGATCAGAGGCGTCCCAAGCCGGACCTACCCGTTGGATCCTCCCGGTGCTGCTGGTGCTGGTGGTGTCTCAGCCTCCCTCCCTCACCCCCCCCCCCTGTCCTCTCCGGTGTTTATCCTACGGAAAGCCCCGAGGAGCAGAAAAAACACATCCAGTGATCCGGTGGTGAAGCAGGGAGGAGACGGCGAGGAAGAGGATGGAGATGGAGGGATGATGATGATAAGGAGGAGGAGGGAGGAGGGACACGGGGCTGTGTGTGTTTGTGTGTGTGTAGGAGGGGGGTGTGTGTGGGGGGGTGGTGGTGATCGCCGCTGTCTTCCGTCCTATTCGCCGTTTCTCTGTCGTGTTTACGAGCCGCTGTCGCCTCCTCCTCCTCCTCCTCCTTTTCCTCTTCCTCCTCCTCCTTCCTCCTCTTCCGTCTTCTCTATCCCTGTCCCCGGGTCGGTCCTCCGCCTCGCTGCTGTCTCATCACCTCCTTTCCTCTGGATCACCTCCTTTCCTCTGGATCACCTCCTTCTCTCTCGATCCCTCCTTTCCTCTGGATCACCTCCTTCCTCCCTCGATCACCTCCTTCTCTCTCGATCACCTCCTTTCCTATCGCGATCACCTCCTTTCCTCGCGATCACCTCCTTCCCTAGCGAGCAAGCAGGAGGAGGTGGTGGATCCGAGTGTGTGTGTGTGTGTCTGTGTATGTGTGTGTGTGTGTGTTTGTGAGGAGGAGGCAAGTGAAGGGAAACCAAAGGGGTTGGGAGGGGGGAGGAGCCCCGAGACCAGAGAGGCTCCTCCCCCCGTTATGTTGCTTATCAGAGGCGGACGATGGGGGGGGAATATGACAGAAAAGGGGGAGGAGCTTGTAGGATGCATGCAGAGAAGACTGATTTTATTAATACTGCTGCTTCACTGACATCCTCCTCCTGCTGCCCCCCCCCCAAACAACACAGGAGTCATGCAGAGAGAGAGAGAGAGAGAGAGAGAGAGAGGGGGGGGGGTACTCCTCTGTGAGCCCCCCCCCCCCCCCCTGCAGGCCACAGGACACACAGAGTTGCACGCATGAGATGTTAAAGAGACAAGTGCTGCTTGGATGAACCTGCAGGGAAAGAGCAGGGAAACATTTGGCCTGAAGGTAGCGCCAGAGAGAGAGCACTGCACATGGGTTAGTTAGGGTTACTGGGCACTTCACAAGGTCAGGAGAGCCGAGCAGAGGTCACACAGGGGTCACACAGGGGTCACGCAGGGGTCACATTATATGACCAACATCTATGCACCTGTCCAGATTCACTTCAGGTGCACATGTCAGTAAGATAAGATAACACAATCCCTCATTAGTCCCACAATGGGGACATTTGCAATATTACAGTAATAATAAGTGACATGCAAAGTGTGAGGAAATGTAAAAAAAATATAGAAAAACTAATATATACAGTGTTTATCATTTCCGGTTTGGCTCCATAGGTTTGAGCAAAGTCTCACATGGCTGAATATATTTTGAAAGTAATTACATGTTCAAGCAAGTTCTGAAAAACATCTTGGAAAATCATATTATTAATTAAAGTACTATGATTATTATTGTTGTTGCTGTTATATTTATTGTTTGTAAGTGACTGATTTTATTAAAAAACATGGGCACTTCAAGAGCCAATCAGAGTTCAGCTCGGGGCCTGTTCCCCTCTTGGCTCCACCCCTGGATACACCCCTGCTCTTGTGGATAAAACATGGATGCTAAAAACAAAACATTTTCTATCCATTTGTTTACCTTGACACCGATTAACCATATTTTACATAAACCATAAACCAAAATGATTCATCAAGTGTTTTTGAGAATAATTAAGAGAGGAAGGAAATTAAACTTAAAACTAAAGCGTTACCTCAGGCAGTGAAAAGCAGCACATCTCTTTAAATAGGTTCAGTTTCTTTTGGATCGTTTCACAAGGCCTCTGTGACTCTGGGAGTTGTGTAGACACAGTTGTGTTGTAATGTTTTGTGGTAATTTGTTCTGCGCTGATGCTGTGGCAACAGACTTGTGTTGCAATGAAGCCGTTGTGAGGCTCCGTCCCTCACAATGTCTGTATTTTCAGTGGAATAATACAGCAGGTGAAGATCTGGTCGACCTGTTGACCTTTTATACACAGTTATGATGTCTAATAGATTTATGTCTAATGAAACGAGCGTTAAACTGATTATTATAGGATTGTGGTTTTTGACCCAACTTGCTGGGACTCTTCCAGGCTTCAGGTTACAGTCGGGTCACACTCTCTCAGATTCAGGTCAGGAGGGAGAGCTGTTCATTCACGAGACGGGAAACTCAAAGTCCAGACGCTCATCATACAGATGATCATGTGACCGAGTTATGTTTTCAACAACAGCGTTCATGCAGTAAGTCAGTGAAATGGAACACCTCGGCTTGTTGTGGTTTTACACTTAGATCCACGGAGCGGAACACATCCTTCATATCTCATGTCAGCCCGAGATGTTCAACCTCACACCCTCCCTCCCCCCCGTGAGGTCAGCAGCCAGCGGTGGGAGGAGCCGAGACCCTCATCCCACGCTGTGTCTGCCTTTTATCAAATATTGATATCAGCCTGTCAGCATCATCAAATGGGGCAGAGGTGGAGTTTTTTAAATCCCAGGCAGCAGGAGACTGGTGAAGCCGGGGTGTGAAGTTAGTTTTAGTGAAACCTGGAGCTCCGGTTAAATCTGGAAACATGGTTTGGAGTAAAAGATCCCCCCCGGGTTTTACCCTCTCCCTCCATAGGTTTATATTTTCTCTCTGTTCGACAGTTATACCAACAAAAACTAAACAAAAGTTTGGAGGGGACAATAAAACAACCTCCAACAATTGTTACACGGTTTTTACCATCAGACTAAAACTGTTTAGCTTGTTTTAAAAAGTCATATTTGATATCAGCCAATCATACAGTAATGTTACTAGTCGTGGAATAATGTTTACTTACATTGAGGATTTATGTCTATCTGCATTTTGAAGTGAAACTGGTCGACACTTGGAATTTAGAGAAAGAGAAACCGGGTCATACCGGGTCAAAACCTCTTACTTTTATTTCACACTGTCACAGCTCATAATGAAACTTGGGGAGGGGTGAGTTATGCACTTTTTAACTTTTTGAGACTTTAATTTTTCCCGAAGATAAAACTTTGCTTCAACATGAATTTCTTTCCACCTCATATTTGATCATATGATCATATTTGATACCAGCCAATCATACAGTAATGTTACAAGTCGTGGAATCATGTTTACTTACATTGAGGATTTATGTCCATCTGCATTTTGCAGTGAAACTGGCCGACACTTGGAATTTAGAGAAAGAGACACAGCTCATAATGAAACTTGGAGAGGGGTGAGTTATGCACTTTTTAACTTCTTGAGACTTTTCCCGAAGATAAAACTTTGCTTCCACATGAATTTCTTTCCACCTCATATAGTTTTGTTTAGTTTAAATAACAGAAACTGTTTCCCGGTATCAACTCCCTCAGCCTTTTGTCTCAGAGGCAAGAACAGAACCACAGCTATGACCTTGATCCTCACACCAGTTCCCAGTTCTGGTCTCTGTAACCTTCACTTCAGTCTGGTGATCAAGTCTCCAGCTCTGTATTTCTGTCAGTGTGGAATTTTATCTGAGAGGAAGCTCGTCGGTCGCGGAGGTGAAATCTGGATCTGGAGCCGGCTGTTCAGTTCGTCTGGACTCGGATCAAAGTCTCAGGATAAGCCTCATATCTCCAGCGTCATCTGAGAAGGCTCCTTTCCTGAATGTTTTACTTTGTGCATTTGGCAGTCTGTGTGTGTGTGAGTGTTCCTCTATGAAAATGAGATCCCTGATAAATGCTCGCCGAATTTCCATTTCCTCTCACTACATGGCTTCATGTATTGTTACGTTTCAAAGTTAGCTGGAGTCAGACTTAAGAGAAAGTGAAAAGGATTACTGGATCAAACTTTGTATTTGTTCTCGGGATGTTAACGATCAAACCCGTGTACTTCGATCCTCTCAACTCCAAACTAGTAAGCTACAACGCCTGAGGAGTGGTGAAGTGTCAACAAAGGCTTGGACCCATTGTTCGATTTCAGATTCTCGCCGGATTACACCTCAAACTTCTTGCTTTATCGAACTGAAATCAGTATTTCTTGTGCAAATCTCTGCTTATACATACAATTATTGACAATGTTAACTAACTTGTATTTTTCAAGTTTTTTGCTACTTTTAAGACACTTTTTGATACATTTCTGATTTTAAAATAAATCACAAATTCCAAAATAAAAGCTAATTTTACATACAAATAAAGAAGATAATTACTTTCAGACTGCAGATCCCAGCATTGCTCCTTCATGAACAGAGTATCAGACATGCAGTCACGTAGCATACACACACTGAGCTCTCCTCCTCCTCCTCCTCCTCCTCCTCCTCATTTTGCAGGATTAACTGTTAAATTAAAGAGTCTTTTGTATTTACCTCTGACTTGTCCTCATGTCCATGGTTCTCCTCAGCGGTGCCAGATTCAACCGGCCCCCCCTTCCCGCCCTGCTGTGCTCCTGCTCCCAGGTGACGCTAACAAGCTCTGCCATTAAAGGTGAGAGGACTCAGGTGAGTGTGGGCTGAACAAACATGACAGTTCACACTCCCCTGGGCGTCAATCTGAAGCAGAGATGCTGCTTCATCACTTGTGTTTACACCAGCAACACACCCAGAGCTGCAGGTCGACCCTGTGGATTAAAAAACCCTTTATCACCAGTCCAGGAAACAGTATCAAAATAAGGGGATATAATAAGGAAGAGTGACAGCTCATCTTCCTATTCCCTTTTCAGATTATTCCCCAAACAGGTCTCTCTGCAGAAAGTATAATGCATGCAGTGTGTATCTTGCCTGTGAAGGGTTAATTAGATAAAGACTTCAAGCTTCAGGTTACAGGAAGATTTTTTAGTATTTAACCATTTGGGCAACCCTGCTGCAAAAGACAAATTCTGTCTGAACCTGAAAGGACAGGCAACTGCAGTCACATGGTCTGAGGCAGATCTGGATATCTAGCTCCACGCTGACCCCTGATGGACAGGCCAAAACAAACAGCTGAGCAGGAAGGAGCAGTCACTGGAGAAAGTAATAAAGTACACCTGTTAACTTTTGGTGTGAATTTGGATTAAGGGGCAAATCCACAAGAGTGTTTTCTTGACATTTTCACCAAATTCCCAGTGAAATAACTCATGGATCTTGATAATAAGGATCAGGTACATTTGGGGGACTGACATCCATGAGTGTTGGTTCTGCTTGACTTTTGTACATTTATCTATTATAAGTGCTGTTCTGGTTGTCGTTGATTTTCATTGAAGGTTTTTATTTTGAGGAAATTCAATTACTACATCCAAATAAGATTGTATAGCAAGTCTAAAAGAAAGTTGAAAGTACATTTAAGCAATAATTCAAAAAAAGTATCAAACATGCTATGCTCTTATAGTCTTAATTGATCAAAGGTTTAAATACAAAATGTGACTTCTTTCCAAAATATTAGGCGCTTGAACTCAACAGACAAAATCCCACCACAGCATCTGGAGTAATACTTTTATTTAGAGTTATAATATAAAATGTTGCATCAGTGAGAATACACAACCAACAGGGACCAGCCTGTTGACCAATGAGTTTATCTGATCATTTAAAGTAAACAGAGACGTGTATGTTTCCTCCACCACTCACTTCACATCCTGAACCTCTGTCTGGTCACCTAACGCTTTCATTGACTTAAGCCTCCTGCGGTGAGATAGAAGCAGGAAATAGACACTTATCGAAAGTAGTCTTATGATAAGGTGTGAGCTGATAAAGGTTGCACATAATATTTGCATGTCACACAACAGCACTGCTCCACACCTCATGCAAATATTATCAAATGAAATATACACCGGTGACAGACAAACCAGGAGGTCGAGTTCTACGATACACAGCATGTTTCAACCGGACTGTGACCGGTCTCCCAGCTCACTGCAGGTCCTCATCCTACAGCAGAATAAACAAACATGAGGAAACAGGATGCTAAGGGAGGGTAGCAGCTCGGTTCAGCCTCTCATCCTTCACCTTGGACTGTTCAATTACTTTCGTTTTCCAAAAGGAGCAATGAAGGTAATTGAACCCACTCTTCAGGAATGAGGTTGTGGCCTGAGCAGGAGGAAAACACCAATTATCCCTGAAATGAGCAATTAGCAGCGCGCCCTTCGTCTGCTCTGATGCTAAACATCTCTCTGCTACACTTCAGCTCCAACGGGTCATTTGAGGGTTTCATGTAAATGGGTTTTTCTTCCACTTACAACTTGTTTCTCCCCCTAATAACTTCACTGATTAAAGCCAATTAAGGTTTATGTGTGTAACTCAGGGAAGGAAATTAACCGAATTTGCTGGAATGAAATAGTAAAACAACAACAAACCAGAATTACCGCCTGTGGCTGTGTGCCTCTGCCGACTTGTTCTGTTTCAATCTACATAAGAGGTCAACTTGACATTTGATCACTAAAATCTATTCTGTTTATCTGTGAGTCCAAGCTACAACTGACTAAAATTTGAAGATATTCCCTAAAGGCAGACTTGAGATATCTTGTCCAAACCTTAATCTTTTACCTTTTATCCCCTAGATCGAGCCGTTTTTAAGATTTCACATTCAAGAAGCAAGACAGAGTTTTATGAGGTCACAATGAAGTTGACCTTTTTGGTAAATGAAATGACCATTTACCAAATTTGAAGCAACTTTGACCTTTGACCACCAGGTTTCAATCAGTTCATCCTTGATTGCAATTGAACAGTTTATCAAATTTGAAGAATTTTCCTCAAGGACGTCTTGAGATTTTGTGTTCACAACAATGGGAGTGAAAACATGAGAAAGTCCCTTTTCCCTCTTTAAAGTAATTCTGGAAAACAGAACTTTGAGTGGGAGAAATGAATGAGGCAGAAAGTGGAAAACAGTGGTACAATGTCCTGAAATACATCGGAAAATCATTTTCAAAATTGAATTTCTAGTTTCAAATGTCGTCTCAGCCAGCGAGTACAAGCGTCTGATTCTTGCTCCGGTGCTTCGGGGATCATGGCTGCGGCGGTGACAGGAAACCCAAAGAGTGATGTCTCAGTCTGACTTTGATCGATGGCTTCATTTGCTCCAACAATCTCTCTCCTGCTCCTCCTCCCCCACCCACCACATGATGTGCGATTATATTTTTACTTGACTGCGTTATGAACACAATCTGCCCGTGCTCCAGTCTCCGTTCTCCCCATCCATCACCGCTGCGGCGCTGTCGTGTCAGAGAAGTCCTCCTCCACTGCTCCTGCTTGTCATGTTGAAAGAGCAGATCATGCCTCACAACCAAGGACACACACTTACAGCCTTGCTAGCGTTAACACTCAATGTTACACACAAGCTTGTGTTTCATTGGGTCGACACTGAATCTCTTATTTTCGATCGCTGGAAACCACCACAGTCAGCGATTTGGTTGTTCAGGCTTTTCATCTCATGAAGATTATTATTTTATTGCATTTTTTAACCATTGAAATTTACCGAAGTATTCAAATGCATGATCATCGTTGACTTCACTCCAGGATGGAAAAGTCTCCAGATCTTTGACATTTCTATTTCATTTTGGTCCTCCTGTAAATAACAGTTTGTATTTTCAACAAATGAAATTGCACACAGAAAATGTTACATATCGGATGCAAGTGCCCATTGCAAGGTCACCCATTAGCTCATAAGCTGTTGGTATGAAGCCTTGAGGTTGGCGTTTTGTCCAGCGCCATCTTGGTTGTTTAGCTTTATTGTTTATTGTCTTTCACGTAATATAGAGAATGAACATCCTGCTGCATAGAAGAAGACTTGAAACTAGATCATAAATATGAAACATAGTAGTAGAGTAATTTTCTAATAGACTTCTAAAAAAAAAAGACACTGGAGTCGCCCTCTATTGGTAATTTGAGAGAATACATGGTTGATGCACTTTCACATTGAAATCAACGTCTAGTTTCATATAAAGTCTATCGTTAGATGTCATTACATTTTCAAGAAATAAAGAATGATCATTTCTTTGCACTTCTTCATCTACTAAATAAAACGTTTTAACTATTCTCCAGTTTGTCGGAGAGTGAAGCTGTTCAGTGGATTTCCTCTTGTCCTGACTAATGATTGGCCCAGTGCCATTTAGCTGCTCCCCCATCGACTACCTGTGTCTGTCTGAATTGAGCTTGACTGGTTACGTATTATTTAAAATCGTATGTGACCACCTGTCACTAGTGGTGAGGGAAAAAATCGATTCTGTTCAGTATCGCGATATTTTGCGCCCGCGATTATATCGATACTGTAGCACAAAGTTTTGCAATATTTTTTTTTTATATATTTATTTACAATTATATATGTAACAGCCCCCGGCTGGCAAAGCATGACGAGGAGAGTTTCAGAGTTTAAAAGATAGTATGTATGAGGAAAGGATGTTCTCCACTGCAGGAGATATAGTAACGGCCCAGAGGAACACTTTAACATCTGAGCATGTTGACCAACTCCTTTTTCTGAACAAAAATGCCAATATTCCAAAATGAATTTAACATTTTGGGTCATGACCTTTCAGGTCTCAATTTGATTGAAGCTCTAGGTTACTCTTATTTATATGATTGAGCTCAGTGTTCATGTGAGAGGTCTCCTATTCAGAAAATAATTACAAAGGTCCTGTAGACCATGCCTCACAACCAAGGACACACACTTACAGCCTTGCTAGCGTTAACGCTCGATGTTACACACAAGCTTGTGTTTCATTGGGTCGACACTGAATCTCTTATTTTCGATCTCGAAAACCACCAGTCAGCGTTTTGGTTATTCAGGCTTCTCATCTCATGAAGAATATTATTTTATAGCTTTTTTTAACCATTGAAATTTACCGAAGCCTTCAAATCCAGGATCATCGTTGACTTCACTCCATATGATTGAGCTCAGTGTTCATGTGAGAGGTCTCCTATTCAGAAAATAATTACAAAGGTCCTGTGTCTTGAATGTTCAAGGACAAAGTTTTTGCACTACCCTTTCTTAGTTTTTGCACTTCAGTTAATGTGTAGAAGACAATGTTGTTCACAGAATTAAATGTGACATTTGAAGTGAGTTGAGCAGTCTTATTTTCCTCATATTTTGTAATGCCTTTGAATAATATGGGGGACATGAATTGCAATATATCGCAGAATTGCAATACTATTGAATTGTGGCCCAAATATCGCAATACTATTGAATCGTCACATTTTTGCCAATTCCCACCCCTACCTGTCACCACAGGTAATCTCCAAGGCATCCAGCTAAAATAATAACAGGTGAATGTGTAACCACGAAGAGATGCCACGAGTCTGTTGATTCATTTGTGTGATATATTTCAGTACATATAAAAAAAATACTTTCAAACGCATTATTTCATCCCATATTAAGGCCTGAGAGTTTGTAATCACTCTCAGCTCTACAAATTCTTAGGTCTGTGAGATTCCTACACGTTGTTTTTTTACACCTGACAAAAATGGCTACAATCTGGATTACATATATTCACAATCACTCATCACCAGCATCTGTTACGGAAGAGCGAAGATCATTTCGTGGCGTGTCGTGAAACTTTTTCCTCACAATTTTTCAACTTGGCTTCACAGTTCTTTGATAGCAAGGCCGTGGAAACCTCTGTCCGTCCTCCATGCGTCCTCATGCACCTTTAGGTCACTTATCTTTAGTTATGATACATTAATAGCCCAAACACCTCTTATAGTCTCAAACTCCACGTGCCTCCTCCTCCTCACTGGGG
The DNA here is from genome assembly GCF_963576545.1 of Limanda limanda. Taxonomy (NCBI): domain Eukaryota; kingdom Metazoa; phylum Chordata; class Actinopteri; order Pleuronectiformes; family Pleuronectidae; genus Limanda; species Limanda limanda. The sequence goes on along the minus strand of NC_083637.1, from coordinate 4,061,067 downwards.
TCCCAGGCCTCCCTGGGTGCTCTGGCCGTCACAGTGGTCACTCCCCCACAGGCTGTAGAACTGAGTGAAGTCCACGTAGGGCGGGACTCGGCCCGTCTCGTCGGGCTGCGCCGCCTGAGATCCTCTCTGACGGAACAGGCTCCCGTCTCCCGAGCTGGAGCTGGAGCTCTGCGTCTGGGTGTTGGTGGACTGGAGGGTCGCCGTGGGGCTCTGGCTGCTGGGGAGAGCGGAGGAGTAGAAGGAGGAGGAGTAAGGTGGGTGGTTGGGGAAGGTGGAGGTGGAGGTGGAGGACGGGGAGGAGGCAGGTATGAGAGTGGGAATGGAGGAGGAAGAGGAGGGGCCATCGGAGGAGAGGACGGGGTCCATGTCGTGGGAGGACAGGCAGAGGAGAGAGGTGGAGAAGGGCAGAGGACGGGGAGGAGGTGGGGTGGTGGACAGAGAGAAGAGGGAGGTGGAGAGGGTGAGAGGAGGAAGGGGAGCGATGGGGAAAGGAGGGAGTTCGGTTATGGGCGGCAGGACGTCGACGCAGGTTTGGGAGGAAGTCGGGTGAAACATGCTGAAGGAGCGACAAAAAGGAAAAAGCGAAAGAGGAGGACACGGGACGGAAGAAGGCGAGTCAGGGTTCATGAGGAAGAGAAATGAAGTTGTGAGTCTGACAGTGAGTGACAGACACAAACAGAGCACAGGTCCTGAAGGAAGAAGAGATTGTGAAAGAAATCCACGCAGACGACTCAGCAAAGGAGGGAAACAAGGAGAGCAAGAGTTTTCACATGCAGCAAAACCAAAGCTGCAGGTTGAGACGCGTTCCTCGATGATTCATGCTTTGCTATAAACTTGGTGGAAGAACATTGAAACAATTATAAAAGGATATTGAGAATTTAACTAAAAAACAGCATAGATGATTATTTAATTCCATATAACCAGTTCAGTGTATTAACATCCATCCTGAGAGATTCAATCCCAAGAGAGAGAGAGAGGAGAGAGGAGAGAGAGGTTAGAGAGGTTAGAGAGGAGAGAGAGGTTAGAGAGGTTAGAGAGGAGAGAGGGAGATAGAGAGATAGAGCGAGAGAGAGAGAGAGAGAGGAGAGAGAGATAGGAGAGAGCTAGAGAGAGAGAGAGATAGAGGTTAGAGAGGAGAGAGAGGAGAGAGGAGAGAGACAGAGGAGAGAGAGAGAGGAGAGGTTAGAGAGAGACAGAGCGAGAGAGAGAGGTTAGAGAGGTTAGAGAGGTTAGAGAGGAGAGAGAGGTTAGAGAGGTTAGAGAGGAGAGAGAGAGATAGTGCGAGAGAGAGAGAGAGATAGAGAGAGAGAGAGAGATAGAGCGAGAGAGAGAGAGAGGAGAGAGAGAGAGAGAGGAGAGAGAAGAGAGAGAGGTTAGAGGTTAGAGAGGTTAGAGAGGAGAGAGAGGAGAGAGAGAGTTAGAGAGGAGAGAGAGGAGATAGAGAGGGGAGAGAGAGAGCAGAGAGAGAGGTTAGAGAGAGATAGAGCGAGAGCGAGAGAGAGGCTAGAGAGGAGAGAGAGGAGAGAGAGAGAGAGAGAGAGAGAGAGAGAGAGAGAGAGAGAGAGAGAGAGAGAGAGGAGAGGTTAGAGAGGAGAGAGAGGAGAGAGAGAAGAGAGAGAGATAGAGCGAGAGCGAGAGCTAGAGAGAGAGAGAGAGAGAGAGAGAGAGAGAGAGAGGTAAGAGAGGTTAGAGAGGAGAGAGAGAGAGAGAGAGAGAGAGAGAACGATTTTACCAATTTGAAAAAAGGATAATTATTATAATCGTTCCAACAGTGAAGATGCACCATGCACATCCAGGTCTTGGTATCTTCAGTAGGTTTGCTTGTGTTTCTTGAAGACGTTTCACCTCCCATCTAAGAGAACTGAAGACGCCTCTTGGATGAGAGCTGAAACGTCGACTAGCCCATCAATCCCCTGCTTCCCTTGTCCACGAGCCGGATCGTCGCTGATAGAAAAGATGTATAGAAGTGCTGTGTGGATGTGACTTGTATTCAAAGTGCTTCGAGGAGCCACCTAGAAATATGCTAAACACACACACAGTCCATTACCATTTTACCAGCTGTGATGCAGGTGATGGAACAAGCATGTGGTCCACACCAGCTGGACTGGAGAGTTACTCACAGCAATTTGTAAAATATTTTGTTTCTTTGGGAAAGCCTGAATGACTTCCTGTGTCATCTGCTTCTGCCAAACACAGTAAATCAATTGTAAAGATGACGCCTGAGAGCTTAACTGCTGTAATTACATCTACATACTTGTAATATATGATGTCCACTGTATCCTTATGAGGAAATCACAATTACTAAATATTGGTTCAGCTGTAAAAGATTAAACTGCCCTTTGGACACTGTGTAATGAATCCAGGCCTCACACACGTGGGAACAATGGGGAAGTGAAAAAACATGCCCACAATTGAATAGGCAAAGCAGAGGAGCGACACAGGGAGGTGAATGTCAAGCTTACTTAAAACAAATAGACCAAGGGAGGGACGGCAGGGTTATCTAAGAATACACAAACAAGGGAGGGAGGTGTTGAGTCAGAATAACTCTGAGTAAAGAGCGGCACGTGGGAGTTCAAACGAGCTCAACTAAAACCGGTCGAGTGGGCGGCGGGACACCGAGTGAGAATCAAGTTTATGAGATGAAGGCGAAGCAGATACGAGACAAAAAGCAGGAATCAGGGTCTGAACAACAGGGAAACAACATGCAAATAAATAGAAAATCAAGCGTACCCAGACCAAACGTTAAGAGTGGGAGGGAGCCAGGGGCGGGAAAACATGTTTACTCACAGAGGAAGAGGAAAGAGGAGGAAAAACCAAGCTTACCCTGGAGTGGGGGTGCCTTCCTCTAAGGTGGAGGCGGTGTTGGTTCCATTGGTGAGGGTGTTCTGGGAGGGCATGACCAGTGAGAGGGTGACGCTGGTTTTACTGGTGCTCTGGCTGTTGGAGTAGGGCACAGACACAGGGTAGACACGGCCCCCTGGAAGAAGAGGGAATAGGAAGAGACGATTTTGTTATTTGCTTTTCATAAGTGCTATTATTAAGAAAAACAAGAGTGGGAACAGCTCAGCATTAAAAAGATATCTCGGAGACCTGGAATAAATTGGATTTTTTTCTTCTTTTGGCCTTGGCTTTGTTATTTTGGTTTGTTGTGATATTTTTCATAAAATATTTGCCTTTTGGAAAATAAAATCCGGCTGCTCAGACGTAGTTTTGTTTCAAAGTTTCTTCTAACGAGATGATCTCTGTCCAGATCAAACTGAACCATGGTTTCAGTACAGTTGCAGATTGGGATCAGTTTTCTGAAAAGTTAGGACTTGTGGACCAGTTGCAGGAAGTAAACACAACATTAAACCATAGAAGAAGAAAAAGAAGCAGAAGAACTGCTTGTAGTTTTTTCAGGAGCGAAAACAAAGCATATTTAAAATAACATTTTGGGATGTACTTCTCCAAGAAGTTAGATAGTTGGAGGTCAGGATTCAGAACTTTAAAACTGATACTGATATTTAGGATCATGTAATCAGAAGTAGGATATTCTTCTCTGTTAATATCTTTAAAAAGTACAGTGAAGCTTTATCCCTTCAGGCCTGATTAAGCAACTGAGAAGTTAAAAATAGATTTGCGCTACAAGTGGTAACAGCTCCAGAAGTATTTGTTCTAAAGAGTCGCAGCCAAGAAAGGTTACTTTATGATCATACTGAACAAACTGTATGAATTTGAATTATATATTTGTCACATTTCTCTAGGTTCAAAGTGAGGAACACTGGCGTTGGTGCAACCAGTACAGAGGTGTGTCCCAGGACAATCTTTCAGTGACATGTGGACCACTCCTACCCTGAGTGGGTGTGAGCGCTCCCTCGGCCAGCGGGTAGTTGAGCGTCCGGATGAGCAGAGTCATGTCCTCGTGCTGAGAGCAGTAGCTCGCCCTCTGACGGCCGGACACGTAGACGTCGTGGTGCAGCCGCTTGACGCGCTCCACCACCGACTGAGCCACGGCCTCCAGACTGGTCTGCAGGGCCAGCTCTGCTGCTACCATGGCAACAATTTCCTACAGAGACAGCAGAGGAGTCGGAGAAAAGATACATCGATGTTAGAGTTAGAGGAAGAGGATGGAAAAGATACATTTGAAAAGGAGGAAAGAGGAGGAGAAGACGCCGGTAATGGACTTTCAGACTGAGTGGTCACGTAGATGTGATTACAAGAAGAGGACAAAGGAAAATAACACAACGATTACATTAATGTGAAAGGAGACAGGAAGTCTGGGTAGACAAAAGAAGGTTGAAGGTTAGAGACAGAGTCGGAAGTAGAGAAATATTAAAGAAATAAATGAAGTGAAGGTTAATTGTCTGAGGTGGAAAGAAACTGGATGGATGCACGAACCTGATTGGCCTGTTCGGTGCCGTGGGCCGACTCCAGAGCATTGATTAGTCCTTCTGACAAGAGCAACAAGAAGCCCGTCACACTGTCCAACGATTGGCTGACGGGAATCTCAGGCTCCGCAATGATTGGTTTTGTCTTTGCAGCACTGAGGACAAAAGAGAGATATGTAGATAAATGAACAACACAAAGAGATAAAGAAGGAAACAAGCACAAACTGTTTTCGGATGTGAACTCTGGAAAATGTCCAGAAAATTAAATCTGAACGATTTCTAGAGTTTCACAGCCATTAGACAATGTTTATGTTTGTTTAGTTTGATGTCCTCCACGTGTTAGAATGTCATCAACACACCCACTTGCTATGACATTTTCTGCAAGTTTTCCTGTTGTATTCTCCCTCAATCAAACATTTCTCTAACTTTACCCGGTGGCAGGCAGGAAGAGTTCCAGAAAATATCCGACTGACTCAGACATTTGCCTCTTTTTCAGTAAAACGTCCGATTGTAAGAGCATCTGAAATGAATACGATAAATCCAGCCACTCCCATCGACCCAAAGATCGATTGCTTATACTCTCTGATGGCACTAAGGAGGAAATCCTATAAGGATTCTTTTGTGCGTCTCATTGAGGATCATTCTTGGCATGACTCACAGATATCTGAGCTGCACTTGCTGGGCCTGAACAAAAGACAAGAACAGGAAATGAGACATGTGAGAGAAGGGGACCGTGGATAACAGAGTTTCAGGAGGTTCAGGTGTCGTAAAAGTAAGCACTGGAACAGATTCAGCTCTGATGATGAAGCCAGAACTGTCAAGGTACTGCTGAACACACAAAATATTTTTTCAGTCGTCACATTTTTCCTTAAAACACGGCTCTTTGCGTAAATAGTGTGATATTTACCCAAAATATCACTTTGTGGCCCAGAGGGAAATGAAAGGGTTGATAAAACTCTCTAATTTTTTGTGTAAAAGATTTTAAGGTCAGATGAAGATGGTGCTAATTTGATTTTAGCTTAGCATAAAGACCGGTTCAGTCAAATTTAACTGATTAACAGATTACCACTCTGACCAGTGAAGACACAGTAGCATCACATGACTCTCTGACCTGTAGAAGCACCACTTGATAGTTTGGGATTTCAGTTTGTGGATTAAACAAACAAACCAACAGTCTGGAGGAGTTTGGGAGAGAATAGATGTTCGTGGCTTCACCTGAGCAGGTCGATTTCCGTGTAGTTTAGTTTGACCCGGTAGTCTCCCAGTCTCCTGGTGCTGCTCTGTCCCGCTATCTGTCCCGCCTGCCTCACACGAGCAGAGTCAACACCTAGAGGAGACCAGAGGCGTTATGGAGAGGCATAAAGCAGATGAGTCTTAGGGAGGTGGATAGCGAGCAGGAGGTTTTTGTATGTGGGGGGGAGAAGAAGAGGACAAAGCAATGAGACAAGTGCAATAAGAGGAGGCAGGGAGCGGCAGGGTGGGATGGAAATATGAGGGGAGAGGTCACCTTCAGCTGGGTTAATGGAATGACTGTCATTTCATTTAAATCATTCAGAGCAATTACGTGACTCCTGACCGGCAGAGACAAAGAGAAGGAGCGACAGAACAAAGAGAAGGAGCTCGGCCTCCTCCTCTAATGGCGCCCTGTGAAACGCTGGGGATCGATGCAGCCAATTCCACAGAATATTTATTACAGGTGCCAGGCCACACCTTAGGCTCCTTCTGTAAAGCTTTTCACACTGTATGTATGTATTACACACACAACCTTCATTACTGGACCATTAGCTTGGCTGTCCACCACGGATAGATGACACAGTGCAAGCTGGTCGGCTCTAATGTCCGAGTCTCTGTCCTGCACAGTGACATCATGTAAGATGTGGCTCAATGGACTTAGTCTGCTGTAGTAAAATCACTTTTTATTCCTATATAACCAGGATATATTTATGGCTATTAATCAGGAAGAACCACAGATATTTAAGTTGATAAAAACTAGGGCTGGGCAAGTTAACTCGTTTAATCGAGTTAACTCAAGTGATGAGTTAACTCGATTAATTATTTTATCTCGCATTAACTCAGGTTTGATTATTTATTGTTTTATTGTGAAAGTCAGGCTTTTATTTTGTGAAAGTCTGTTGCTGACTGCTGCAGAACAGGAAAAAAGAAAATAATTGGCGGGTAAACAATCGAGTTAACTCATCACTTGAGTTAACTCGATTAAAACGAGTTAACTTGCCCAGCCCTAATAAAAACTAAATAATAGATTAAGAACAATCAAATGCAAAGAGCTTTTCTTCCAAGTTGAAACTAGACCGAAATGAGATGAAAGAAATCAACTCTAAACTCTTTTTAACCTTTCATGGGATTCATTGCTTGGTGTCTTGTTTATTCTCAGGAAAAAAGCAGTTGGCTGAGAACAAGAGGAAAGAGGAAACACTAATGAGAAATTGGTGAATTGTTGACGTCTAGCTAATATTTTGAAATATCCTTAAAGCCCTTTTTCAAAAACTTAAATAAAAAGTCAGAAACGGAAACAAAAAAAAATCTACACAGAAATAAGAATCATCTTTCTCCATGAGCGTCTGTCGGTGTCTCACCCAGAGCGGCGAGTCGCTGCAGCTCCTCCTCATTGTCGGTGTTGTGTGGTCGGCCGATCTGGAGAACCTGGTTCTGGCCGTCGCTGCTGGACTTACACAGCAGCACCCGGTTGGTCCCTGGAGCCGCACAACACAACAACAACAAGCACAAGAGTGTTTACAAAAAGAGCATTTATATTTGTTGATTTCTACCTGGGAGGATACGAAAGTAGTAACTGCCAAATTGATGCTGAATTCTGCCTGTCTGCATAGGATGGTAAAAACTAAATAAATGTTTTAACAGCCTCCCGATGCCACTGACAAAATAAAATAAGGAGTCAAAAGATATCTTCAAAATCTCTGTGTTTCTTATACCTACATCTACATGGAATGCAACCATTATTGTTACCACTTACAGCTGTTTAATAACTCAGTCTGTCTGCTGTTGAGACTGTCCGTGATACTCTCAGCTGTGTAGATCTAACCTGGCACTGTTGACATTGTCGTGATCAATAGCCAACCATGCTTTCTGTATGTTCATATATCCTTGCTTAACACACACACACACACACTCCTACTCCCAGCATATCAAATTATGGGTCATACGACCTTAACTGTCAAATATATTTCACGTCAACTGACAGCTGGGAGTGCTTTTCAGAGCCCACTTCCTACGCTGATGTGGAAACCTCGGTGGGATTCATGTTCTGTCAACTTTGAACTCCTGACCCTCACACAACCGACCAGCAGGAAGAACAGTCCTGCTTTCTACCCATGTCTAATTGCTGCCCCCCCAACCCCACTCCAGCACTCTGTGTCATGTCCTTGAGGACAAGAGAACACGAACACACAGAGAAAGAGTGTGGGGGGGGGGTTCTTTATCGACTACAAAGTGAAAGATGCAACCAAGCTTCAAACTCAACTGTACATTTATGGGATTTAGAAATCGCTCCTAACTACAGTGATATAGAAAGAGTGCAGCTCTAAAGTCAGATGGAAGCAGCATGGAAGAATTCCTCTCCGGTGCACTTTGGTTCCCCCTGCAGGTGCGTATAAGTATAATTCACCTTTTTATCATTGTCATAAATACAATGCGCAGTTTGAGCCTCTTAATGCTCAGAACTACACGCATGCATTTGTTGACAAGCTAAAGAAGCATGTCCACTAACAGGGTTTACTAATGTTGATGCATAATCGACTTGTTGTAACATTACAATTTATATAACAGAAAGAATGAAATCCGATCATTAAATTAGTAAACTATATAATATATACAATATTTGTCCTATTATTTTCTGATGATGCTTAATTGTTTTACCATCCTCAGCAGGCAGGGAGGATTCAGTAGCATAGGCTCAATATAATCTGTTTCTTATAGCTAGCTGCTAACGCTCTGGTTGGTGCTGTGTGAAGTGTTTGGTAAAGTGAGTCACACGGTGCCTAGTTACATGAAACCATCTACAGTGACTAGACTCTGGAAGCCTCATGATTAACTTTGGTGAATAGAGATTCTTAGAAATGACTGTGGCCCCTCAGGGTTGATGTGTCTGTGAATGTCGGCCCATCCCATTTCAAACGGCCTGCAGGTTGCTGTAGTAAGATATTAATGACAGATGCCTTGTTATCCGTTTCAGATAGGAATGTGAACACTTAATAGACAACCACCCACACACTAATACAAACATACACATAGAGCGACCTATCGAGCTACTGCCCCTGCAGCTGTTGTTCACAGGAGCCAGATTCGGCTACGGGGATTAAAAAAACAATGACGAGCGCTGTAGGTATGTTTTGAATCAAGGGAGTTGGTGTGATTCAAGCATTTGTGTGAAGGCCACAGAAAACAGAAGCTGTGGGAACAGTTTTCTGGTTTTCTATGGAAATAAACACTCTGCAAAAGATGTAAAACACGTGTTTGCTGGAGGGCATTTCATGGTGGCTGCGTGAGACAGACTGAGCTGGGTTTAGGTGATTCAGAACAATGGGAAATGCATAAATAATCTGGATCAATAATCTGAGTTAGTATTTAAATCCCTACGTTGGTTGACAAGGCTGTATTTAAATGTGTGTCTTTGAAAAATATTGAATATTTGATAAATAAATACTTTATAAATCCTGGACCACTAGCCTCTGGTTACTAATTATCTTTGACAGGTTATGATTTCGCCCCTGAAATATATTCAAGCTCTCTGGTCACCAGAGGGAGGACGAGTGAGGTCTGACTTACTGTAAACCCAAGTCTATCTGAAGACTGCCATCTACTGGCGTAAAGCAGATACTGAATAAACTTCTATTTTGTTGTAGAACAGAGTGTTGATTACTATAAATCAGATGATGTAGTATCAATGTGCTTTGGTTGTATATATTTATATATATTTAAATCCCACTATCAGGACTACCCTGTCAGACTCTGGGTGATCTGTGAGTGTGTGTGTCCGTACCAACATTAGCGATGTAGAGCTTGTTGTTGAGGATCAGCGCCACCACAGCTGTAGCTCCTCCCGACACCTCCTGCTCCAGCTCCTTCAGACGCTCCTGCACCTTCTGACTCTGAGGAGAAAGCTGGTGGAAGGACACATTCTGAGCAGCCAGGAAATGAAGAGGAGAAAGGAGGGGAGGAGAGAGGAAGGGGGGGTGGTAGTGGGCAAGGTAAGCAAATAAAAATATAGTAGGTAGAAGGAGGAGGGAGGAAGGAAGGGGAACAGAGAAATGGGAAAACAAATTCAGTAGGAGTGAGGCAGATTGAAGGTGAGACAGGAAATGAGAGAAAAGATAAGAGAGGGGAGATGGGAATTAAAAGAGCGTTGAGACGAGATGAAGTGCAGGTGAAAACGAGAGGAAAGGGCGGAGCGGTGGAGGAGGGAGAGAAAGGAAACAGGCAGGAGGTGATGTGAAGAAATGATAAGAGATGAGAGAGAACACAGGAGATAGTGAGCATGAAAGAAACAGATAAGAAAACAAGAAAAAGTGAGAGAACAGAGAAGGGGATAACATAACTAGATGCTCTTAATTAAACTAGTGTTTGTTTATTTTTTGGCCACAATATCAACCAGAACACTGAAGAGGGGAATAAGGAAGGGGGGGGGGGTCAGGAAGAGCTCGATCCCGAGAAGGGAAAACAGAGAGACGCTTATCTAATGAAACAGGCTGATGAGACCAATTAGAACATAACAGCCTCTGTCTCCGATGACTCAGGCTAATGCCCAAATCTGGGGTTGCCATGGAAACCGACGGAGAAGTTCCCAAGTTAATTTTCAGCTTAATCCTGTGGATGTGTTCTGCAGAGTGTGGTGCATGTCTACCTCGTTGTGCGGCAGGACGTAGGTGGAGAGGTGAGCCTTCTCCGCCAGAGCATGGTCTATAGTCTCGAAGTAGCTCTTCTCCACCACGTCGAACGCCTGCAAACATATGATATCTTGTTTATATCTTATCTGATATCGTAGACATGTTGGTGGGAATCCTGCCGACCTGAGTGAGGATCCTGCGGACGTCGCTGTCCGTGTGGTTGGATTTGAGCTGACCCAGCAGCAGCTCAGCGGTCAGACACTGGGAGGCGAAGCTGGCAACTCTGCCGCCATCGTACCCGTTGAAAACCCCGTACAGGAAGCAGCCATCCTCGCCTCTGATTGGTGGAGAAAACACACAACGAACATGAGGCTCCTGCTTCACTTAAAAGGAGGAAGGAGTGTGAGACTATGGAGAACAAAGCATCCTTCACATCTGGCAGGTTGAGACACGTGGTGGCCAAGCGCTAATTGACAGTTTTTCAAATTCAAAATTACCTTAAATCTAATAATTTGAGAGGTTGTCAGTGATATACTGATGTGACTTTTACCAACATTTGAACAAACTTCAATTGGTATCTGAGATGCAGATGTGGAGCATAATGGTTCCTTGGGGTCTTAATGAAATGTCTGTTACATATTTTGGTCAAAACACCACAGGGATCATTTAAAACAGCATCTTTGTACCCTGTCTATAACAGCCCTCCTCAGATTGACCGGTTCGGAGTGCGGCGGATCTGCTGATGCGATGACATAGCGGCTGGGATCGGCCATGTAGCGAGACTCCCTACATGGGCATGGGTCGACAATGACGTACTTATCGGTCGTAATTATGGTTGCAAAGGGGCGGAAAGTTTCCGGTAAATTTCCGGGAACTTAAGTTTTGCTGAATTTTTTCTGTTGTAAAAAAGTGTGAAACTAATCTTTATACTGTTGTTGTTTGAATCCAACATCAAATGCAACAATATCTTGATTTCCATGGGAAGTTAAGCTCGGGAATTTGGGGAATTTTGGAAAAAAAAAAACTACGCAAATAAAACGCTGGGCAATAAAAACATCATTCAAAACTCTATTTTAAAGATGTATGGAATGCTACACACGCTGCACGTTGAGTTTCAACCCTCCACTGTGCATTCTTCCATCACATGCACAGATAACTCCCAGCATCCTTCACTCTACAGCAGGGCTATTGAGGCCTGCTGTAGTGTGCAGGACTAGTCAGGTAAGTTTCCATGATATTATTGGGGAAAATATATTAGCATGCTGATTGAGGATTGTTCATCTGTTCATCTAGCCTATTTCCATTCATTTATCCATCAATTGTAAAATAAGAGTACAGACGATTCCAATTGTTTGGCTAACTATTTATATCTCTGGCATTCCATGAGTATTTTTTTACAAACTTTTTTCTCATCTTATTCTACAGAACAATGCCACGTGCACTCTCTCATGTGTGGAGACATTTCACCCCATCCAATGTAGAAGGAAAGGCTGTGTACATTTGCAAATACTGTGCAAAGACCTATGTTAAGAATGACGCAACGATGCAGAAGCATATCCTCAGGGCTCAAATCAGCCTATTACAAAATAAAATAAAATAAAAATAAAATAAATAAAATTTATGTCTGTATATGACAAGGTAAATACAGGTTTATTCCCGTTAATTCCCATGGTAAGTTTCCAAGTTTGAATATTCCCGGAATTTTGCAACCCTAGTTGGAAGACATGCCAGATACCCAAATGAACGTATAGAAGCACTAAAAAAGAGGAATTTTCATACTATGTCCCCTTTAAGCTGTTTTCTCCTCAGCAGTTAGTCGTACAGTTTCTGTTTTGGTGTCATTCTGTATCCTGCCTGAGGTCTCACCTGAACCGGAGGTATCCGTCCTCATTGGGATGGCTCTGGGTTCCTTTATCGTCAGGACTGTACACACAGTTGGTGGCTGAGCCGACGCCACACATCTGACACAGCGGCAGGTCGTCGGTCCAGCTCTGATGCTGTTGGGAGGAAAAGAGGATGAAGAAGACTTTAGCAGGAGCTTATCTGAGGAGCTTATCTGAGGAAGGTCAACTGTTAGAAAACTATATTCATTCACATCTTCTTAGAGTTCCACCGAATTATTGTGATGGCTTTTTCTAAATGAGAAATTCTTTACTTCTGACAGTCAGGGACATTAATAGTTTTCCCCCCATTGAAAACACCAATTAACTTTACCGCAGAAATGCTACTAGAAAGTGTTAACAAATGCTATTTAACTTGTAGAATAATATAATTTAAAAAAAATTGATTTACAAGTTAAAAAGTAAGAACTTTTAAGAACATTATTTGGATTCAACTACTCTTAAGCTTTTATCCAGAACAAGACTAATGTCCACTGACAAAGCATTATCTTTTATTAAACACTATAATATCATAAATTATCTGTTTACATCTGTAATTAGAGAAATATAAGTGTTTTATTGTAAGAAACTGGAGCAATGCATGTTCATAGAAAACACAACAAAATAAAACATATATTCACTGTAAAATATAGATTATAACACAACTATTCTGATAGGAATTTCATATATCAGGATGCAAAGTGACAAATAAACACGTTTATAAATTAAATAAATAAATACAGAGCTGTGTCCCATGGAAACTTGAACTCATACAAACCAAACAGACAGAAGCAACTATCACAGAAAGCTCAGATATTAAAGTTTATGCGGAATAATAAAAAGTGAAACTCACTAAATCAAACCATCACATCACAAACTGACATTTCTTAAAACTTGAATTAAAAGCCAATTCTTCCTTTAGCCTGTTTGTTTACAAAGTAGCTAGTGAGCTAATTGGATTCTCAGCTAATTCACACCTGGAGTGTTGAAAACTACAAACGATGCTAAAGTGACTACAGGTTTGAATCCAGCTCCTGACTCCACCAGCATCCTCCCACTGGTCACAGACACAGGACAATGTCCGGAGGGGTCGAGACCAGGAAGCTGTTAGCAAACATCCGGACGAGCTAAAGCAGCTAGCATCAGCCGGAGCGAGGCTGGGAGACACCGGAAGCGACGGGTCTCCAGCTGGGACAGGACGGGGACAGACACCGAGGAGGACAGAGGACATGTCCATCAAGGTGTTAGTGAGGAGACAAGGAGACAGACAGGAGGAGACGAGAAGAAGAGTTAGAACTTACGCTTTGCATCAAAGTCCTGCGCTGCGCCGCCATGTTGGACGGGTGCTGCTGCGTTCAGGGACCCGCGGATCACTTCCTGACAAGTTTCACTGTTACTGACAGAAACAGCACATTTACCATAAATAAACGTTTTTATTTATCGATTTTTGATTTAATTTTGTGACGCCACTTGCCTATGAAGATTTCTCACTGATTTAAAAGTGTTTTATATCAGGACATCTTGTTTTCGTTAGCCTCAAAAGTGCTTTACTAAATTTTTCCGATAGCACTTGAAGGCAGCATCGGTACATTTTTGTAGAGCCCTTAAATTTGAGTTTATTTTTCTGCACGTTTATTTCTTTATTATATTTATAATTTCTTTATTATATTTAATTATAGATCATCAATCGATTATATTTTTAAATATATAAAATGAATAACATTTATTTTTGAAATAATGTATATTATGATTTGGTTATACAAATTAAATTGAATTAAATTCAATAGATTTTTTGTCTTTAATTGTCCAAACAGTAAAAAACAAGAGGGACATCATTTCAAAGTGTTTTATAACAGGACGTCTTGTTTTCGTTGGACTCAAAAGTTTTCCGATAGCACTTAAAGGCAGCATCTGTACATTTTTGTAGAGCCCTTAAACTTGAGTTTATTTTTCTGCACGTATATTTCTTTTTTATATATATAATTTCTTTATTATATTTAATTATAAAAGATCAATTGATTATATTTATAAATACCTATAATGAATTAAATATATATTTGAAATAATGTTTATTATGATTTGGATTTACAAATAAAATTCTATTCAATTCAATTGATAGTTTTTTCTGGAAATGTCCAAACAGTAAATAACAAAAGTGACATAAAACAAAATGAATATTACACTGGGTTACCTTGACAACGCCGCCATCCTCTGGCTTCACTGGTAACTACATCTGCAATCAGGCCTTTTAGTTGAGGTTCATGTTGTGATTAATCATTGTCATAACTTATTTTTAATTAACACGTCCTGATGTGATCATAATACATGTATCTGAGAAACTAATAGTGACAGATTTATCCCTGGAGGACAATGTATATATTGATGGTGCATGTGAATAAATATAAGTCACAGTAAGAGGTCTGTGTTTAAAGTTTAGAACATCATGGTAATTATCAAATAAATCTTAAACTATCAGTTAAATCACGTCGTTGAGCAGCTTCACTCTGATAAAAATCAATGTTTATGATATAAATGTAAGTTGTGTATCATAAACAACATCAATGATAAAGACTTAAACCTACAAATCTAATATACTTATTTCTATGAATGTCTATGTAATATACAACAGAAAGCAGAGACCAGTCAATTCAACCTTTATCAGCATTTTTTTTATTTTTATTGGTTAAAATCAAACACATCAAAAACATTTGTACACAATCTTTTTCTTTACATCTTACCTTCACTTTGTAACATATTTCACAGAACACACATTTCTAAGTCTACACTGTTGTACAGTATAAAGTATATATATGTGCATATATACTATTTTTTAATAATTTGGTCACATTTTTTGTTGCTGTATTTTTTTTTGTTGATAGTAGATATTATTATTCCAAAATAAAAGCATCTCCTTACCCTGAAAGCAACAGAAAGGATGAGGCGTGGACGACCTCACTGAACCGTTTATATCTTATCACATTAACACTTGACAGACCACAGATTTTCATTTCTTTTGTCTTTTCCTTTTTTATACAGAACTAGCATAATGCCCTAAAATAAACACTATAATATACTGAATTATAGATTTACACATATTTATAGAGAGATAGTTATACTTTATTCTTTAAGAAAAAAGGAGCAATGCCTGTTCATAAATACTCAGGGTGTTCATGGTTGTTTGCAGACGTAATTTTGGAAATGACAATTAAATAATGATAAATAAACTGATGTTCTTCTTGGTGGTTGGTGGACTGACCTGCTCTGGAATTGAAGTCAAATGACTGGTCTTGTTTGAGGGGGTTTTAGAGACCAAAACCAGATTAAATTCAGTTTCACCCTAGAGATGCGGTAGTAGAACTGTGATGTGGTGCATGATGGGTAAATGTGCGTTGCCCTGTGTTTTGGGGATTTAGCTTGGCAGTCAGCACGAAGGCATTTAATCGAGGTGAGAGAGACGGAAACAGGAAAACACAGACATCCACACATCAACTTAAAAAAAACTAACAACAGAGGACTTCTTTTCAACAGACACACACTCACACAAACAGACACACACTCCTGTTTCACGGCCGATGCTGATATCCTGTAACACACCTCTGAGGAGTTTCGTCAGCAGAACCTTGTAACTGTTTAAAATCAATATGCCTGTGCACCTGTGCTTGCACGTGTTTTGTTTGAGAGGGTTTTCAACTGACGCTGATCATTCTGCTGACTGACTGTGGAACCTGTAAAGATGAAGGCAGTGAGGTCACGAGCATTGATCTGCTACAGTGTGACCGTTTCTTTCTAAATCCCTCAGCCCTCCGGAAGACCTCCGATCGAACTCCAGCTTCTCTACGTCACACAAACCCCTTCACAGACACATCACCCAGCCTTTATCCCACCGCCAGTTTCTACCTGGAAATCTGAGAAGTTGCCCAAGATTTCTGACCTGGAGACAGATTCTGATGTTTGAGTCCGATAACTGATCTGACAATGGTATGAAACTGTTCAGTTACTCCGGCTAAAGAGAACTAATGCGGCCAGAACTCGATTCAGGTGTTAATGCACCTTATAAATTGAATGAGCTGTCTTAAATTTCCTTTGGTGATATTTAAATCTTCCTTATCTGATGTTTTTCATGATTTTTGTCATTGTGTTAATTAAGTCCATGTTGTGTTGTATTTATTTGCAGATTGTGGATAAGAATTAATGAATTCTTTGCATGTGCTAAATTATATCACCGGGCCAAACCCAAAACTAAGCTACAGAGCTGTGACCCAATATAAGTATTCTTTTGAACCCATAATAAAATATAATTATTTTTCTTTTTAAAATTACATGTCACTGTTTATTACTATTTGTTGGTGTTTCCTTTGCCTATGCCATATTTGAATTAACATTTTTCCAAGTTAAATTTGTGTCTAATACCACTGGTACCAGGATAAGTTAACCATGTATTTTGCCTGCTCTACATTTACGCATTGAAACAATACAAACTGCTCTAAATTAGAAACTTTGGGCAACGTCATCCAGATCCTCTCCCAACATCTCAGTAGTCCTGACGCTGGTATCCTCCAGTGCCATCGAATGCACTGTCGCTGTTGGCCTGGTTCCCTCCTCCTCCGCCTCCTCCTCCTCCTCCTCCTCCGCCTCCCGGGCTCTCCAGGTCGTCTCCACCGAAGGAGGTGTAGGGGGCTCCGGCTGCGTCCTGGCTGGGGTCCATGTATTCCTGGGAGAACAGGGCCGAGTCGGCGCCCAGCTTGTACCGTTGGAAGCCCAGGAAGGACTGGACCGCCTTGGGGAGGCGGAGGAGGATGGAGGCAACAGAAAAGGTGATTGAAAGGTGTGGAGATAGATGAAGAAGCAGAGATGAGAGCGGTGGTGTTAGAGCAGGGGGAGGAGAGAGAGAGAGAAGAGAAAGACAGAAGGAAACATTGATTAGTTGCCGGGGAAGCTCGTGAAGCTGAGTTATTGAGTCAGAGCAGGTTAGTTCCTCAGAGAGCAAAGCAAATCAGGCTCCATCGTTCAGCTGCGACAGAGACTTTGTGCATTATTGAATATCTGAAGCCTGTCACTGTCAGACACCACAGATCTCACCACTCTCTCAATATGCACGACAGATATAATGAGAAGACAGATCCACAGAGAGAGAGAGTAGAGTTGATTTAAAGCTCAGAGTTCTGGGAAGTTTTCAGGAGGAAAAGTTATTCAGACACCGACTCTGCTCAGAGAGTCTGAATCCACCGTTTTCTCTCGGCTCCATCACAACACAAAACATTTCACAGACTCAACCCTGAACCTTTCAGGTGTTAGAGAGAAAACGTCAGTGTTGTTCTGTCATAAAACTAATTTATGGCTCAATATCAAGCACAGTTTCAAGCCATAGAAATCCAATATGCAATAAAATGGTGTGATACTGCAATTTAACAGTGAGTTCAATCTCAAAAAGCAAATAATAAACTAAACATCCAATCTACCGGCTAAACTTCATAATATAATATTGTTTTTAAAGAAGGAAAAGCATAGACGGACATTGGAAATTTTAGGAATTACTCTTTTTTTCTTCCGCTTTTGGCTGCAAAGCTGGACGATAAAATTGATACCACTTTAATGTCTGTCAGTTATATATGAAATTACAGCCTTAAAACTAAGCTAAGCTATCTAGCTGCTTAGTCCAGCTTATTGAACCAACAGATATTGTAGTGGTATGGATATTTCTATATCTGAGTTTACATCAGGTATTTGAGGAACTTTTCCATCAACCCTCTGGTAAAAGGTCTGTTAGATGTCTGTGTGAGTCCATGTTAGAATACAGCAGGAAAATTCACCTGTGTTTATAACATGAAACTGGAAGAATACAAGTATCTCGGGATGTAAAAGATGAGCCCTATCAACATATTAAGACGTCAAGTTAAGGTTAGAATTCTTCAGAAACCTGACGTCCTCACAGCTGCTGAGTTTTGAATAAGAAGTAAAAACCTGAACATAAAACATAAAAGACGGAGAACAAAAAAAACAAACATTCAAACATTCAGCCTGAATGCTTTTCTTTAAATCCTTTGGTTTATTTTTCCAGGTTCACTTTTCCATCAAAATCAGAAAGACATGAATAACTGATATTAGGCTTTGCTTTAGATTTCCAGCCGGCAGGGAGCTCTCCTTCCAAAACGTTGGTTCTGCAGGAATTTAAATTAGGTGTTTAAGTCGAATCTCAGCGTTTGGTGAAGTAACCGTTGAATCATCTGAATCAACTCAGCACAGGATCAACCCACCTGCACATAAATGATCATAATAATGTGCTGCAGTCAGGAAAAGACCTGGAGCAGCTGTTCTTCTTACTTCTGGCTTTTAACAACACAGTTAAGGAGTGTGTGCGACCAGCTGCTGAGAGGCTAAAGCAGCAGAACACAGAGCAGAGTCACACAAAAGGCTGATGAGGCTGAGGAGGGAAGAGCTTGATGTATTCCTCTTCAAATGACACATTCTTTAACTTCTCCACAGAGAAGAGAGTCTGGGCGGCCTGTTGGAACAACATCCACACACTTAATGATCTCACAGGCCCTCAAATTGAAATGTTAACACCATAGATTGTAAAAATAGATGGACGACACCTTCATGCTAACATGGAGGACACAGGGTCTATGAGGAAATCAGGTCAGCTGAGTCAGAGATCTCCTTTAAATTAACTTGTTAAAACATACTTTTATCGCCTTTCCTGATTTTACCAGAATTATTCTATTCAATTTGATTAAATTCCATAAAAAAAAAAAATAATTGACCTATACTGCAGCAAGCCACCAGGTGGTACTCAAGATGATTTGGCTTTTTTTTTAGGGGCTTTTGTGTCGTCCATCTTTATTTATAGTCCATGGTTCACACGCATCCACACACAAACCAAAAAGAAGAATTCAAACACCTTCACACAACTTGATGGCTATTTTGGCAAGTAAAGGAAAACCCAAGTCACAAGTTCAGGTTGTCATGTCACCAACAGCACCGCTGCAAAGTTGAAATAATGGCAGGTGTGATGTCAGGCTGTGTTATGAGGAGGGGAGCGACTTACCCAGGTGAAGATGGAGAAGAAGCAGAAGGTGATGGCGGCCCGGGCAGCGTCACCTCCCTCCTTCAGCGGGTTGTCATCGTGGTTTGTCACCTGCCACTGGTTGGCCAGGAAGCAGAAGCCCACAAACCACATGAAGGACCAGAAAGCTGGAGACAGAAATAGACAGAAATACAGAAGCAGTGATAAAATAAGAATAGAAACATAACACCTGGAGAGTGTTTTCACTTAGAACAGCCAGATTGTCTCCTCTGAGGCTTCACGAGTTTGTGCTACAAGGAAAATAATGTATTAATGATACCACCATTGAAACAACACAAGGCCGAGGACTGACCCCTGTTGAGCACGATATGTGAAATTAGCAGACTAAGGAAATTAGCTCAATCAGAAACTTCCAGATCCAATCGGGACGCATGTACCAGTCATTCCTAAGCTTCAGGAAAGTAAAGAGCCTCCAATAACGTGGACATGGTTGGAGACAGAGAGAATAAGTACGAGTGATTAAACCCGGGTGGGAGCTCGGAGCTTCCTCATTAACCGACTCAGCACTTGACTGTCTTGACGTCATTAAAACTTCAGTTCCATGCAGCAGCCGAGGAGAAGAGGAAGCCACTGTCACAGGAAACAAAGCAGAGTGTCTGAGTCCTCCTCTCCTCATTATCCCTCATACGCCTCCGCTCCCTTTGTTGGGAGAACCTCAGTGTGTGTGTCATTTTATTGTAACCTGAAAGGAAAGTCACATTCCAGTTATTTGGGCCTTTTGATTAGCTGGAAACCTGGGGAATAAAAAACTCTCCGTTGTTTTTACAAGCAAAGCAAAGCAAAAGCTCGACCACAGGGTTTCCTGGTAACACAAAAATTGTATTACTGGTGTGAAAGAGTAGAACTATACGAGTGTGGAAGAAGATGTACTGCAGCATTACATTTATAGGTATATGACGGTTAAAAATCGTATATAACAGGGTCCCCCGACTGTTTAGAAGTTTAACACTAGAATCTGATGAACTGTTTAATGAGTCAGAACATAAGAATCTCTGATTTCAGAGTGTTTTACATGCTGAGCTGCTTTCTTTACAAAATACACATTTCCATGTGTTTTTATATTTAACTAATTTATGAGGAATAACTCTTTTTAACACATTATCCATTAATTTTGGGTCAAATGTAACAGGAGTGAGTTTTAAAACTCCGGAGCAGTATATCGTGTTCTGCCCAGTTAATAAGAAACTCAAATCTGATCAAGGCCGTTGATCAGGTACCACTACATTGGTCTATTTGACAAAGTGCTTAATGAAATGAAATGGGTTTGTGGGCTCCGGCTTCCTCTCCTGTGAATGTGAGTCTTTATATTTTGACCTTCTGACACGCTGGAGACCACCGGTGAACCCTGCATCTCGCCCAGTGTCCGCTGGGATTGGCTCCAGATCCCAGTGACCCTCAAACAATAAGCAGTAAAGATGATAGATGGACGGATCGATGTTTTAACTGTTTTGACAAACTGCTTGTGTCACTTCTTCATCTCTATGATTCATACAATAGTGATCACTCATCTCCGACCATTTATATCTCAGACGGTGTCAGTAACAGTGAAGCCTGTTCTGTAATCTGACATAACCTCTAAATTCTGGTTTATTGTATAAAATGTGTTTCCTGGAAAATGTTGAATCGTGACCGTCTTATTTACGAGTCTAAAAAGTCAATGTCATGGTTGAAATGAGTCATTTCCATGTGATAATGTCTTTAATACATCCATGTGGGGTTTTATGTGTATGAGGGTTATTCATTTGGACTCTGTAGAACAATTCTAGTTCTGTATAACTTCATTCTGCCCTGAGAGGTTCAAGTTTATGAAGGTTTCATTTGAGTCGATCTACTGAATCTCTATCTCATGTTCTGCCAGCACTGTCTCATCAGGTGTCCTATCATCAATCAGTAAATAAGAGGCTGTTTGTTGTGTTACCATGAATCCTACAGTTTTGATAAATAAGCTGCACAAAAATTGGATATTAAAAAACGAATTCCCATAAAATGAGAAAACTCTAGAGGCCTTTGACAGATGTTTGTTAATCTTCTGACTATGTGCAAAGAGTCAATGCATTTATTTCTGTAGCTTTACATCTTTAAAACTGGAAACCTGTGCTGATCTCTGATATTTAAAATAGGTAAAAGAAAACTGACACAAAATAATGTAATGGATTATTTATCTGAATCCCAAATACGTATCTTCTTGCTTCTCCTTCATTCTAGTTCATGGCTAATGTTTCCATGTTTACCAGCCTTATACAGGATGATTTGTATGTTAGAATATTAACATTTCAATGATCTATGTTCAGTGTGACAGTGAAAACCAAAGCAATTGCAGATCCTGTAATTACCCGACACCCCTATATCAGCCAGCACGGCCCTCTTGCGGTCCTTCACGCTGCTGATCTGAGGGAAGTACACGTCCAGCGCCAGGAAGGCCATGCAGCACAGGAAGGCCATGGAACCCATGAAGACGCCGTAGTTGCAGGCGTTCTGGTTGCGGTTGAAGATGCAGTACTCCTCCACCTCATTGGGGCGGTTGATGTAGCCCTCGTTGGCGATGCAGCCGAAGATCACGATGGAGAAGAGCTGCAGAGAAGAAGAAGAGAAGAGACTAAATTACTTGTGGTTCTGCCAGGACTCATGGAATTAGAACCATTCCTGCAATTTTAAAGTATATTGGGATACATCTCTCAGAATATTCTCTAGAAGGGAGCATGTGAGAGTTTTAATAATGTCAAGTCTAGATTTTTCAGTTAGTTGAAGAAATCCGTGTACACGTTTGCCGATAGGAAAAATTGTATTTGACAGAATAAACAATACAGAAACAAATTTGTATTTACTGAGAGAACTTCTATATATTTGGTTGTATTTGTGTCGTAATTTTAATAAAATTCTGTTATAATAAACTTCATGGTTAAGCTGTCACATTTTAAGCCTCAATTCTTTTCTACTATCACGCAAACTTTAGCGATCGCATCTCGGCCGCCCCCTGGTGGCCGGCTGCGGTAAAGGTAAAAAATTCTGCCTCCTCCATGTTAGAAGATGGGATACGGACCAAACTAAAGAGTTCTTATCACACTGATGTTTGTTCATGTTTCTGATAAGTTTGGTTCTAAATACTTATTTAATGTAACACAGTACAAGATGGTGAGACGCTCGTATTCAGGATGTTTTGGCTTAATTTCTGAGGAAGTGGGAGGAAGTGGAATTGCGTCATGTGTCTTTAGAGAGAGAGCTTCACCTCCCACGGTCCATCCTGAATTAATCTGATTTTCACATTTTAGTCACAAAATGAGTGAACGTTTTGAAAGCATTGATCTGAAACCAACAGCGCTCTCACTTCTTCTCTTGGACGTTTTGCAATAATAATCATAAAAGCCCCTTTCAGCCCCAAATCAACACCACCTGCTGCAGTCCGCTGGTATATTTAGACTGAGTGACAGGAAATGTATGAATAAGAAAACACTTCAGCGTGACGCTCTCAGCCCGTAATGTCACGACTGCCCTGCAGGGGAGTTCCATGAATAATCCCCCATGTCTTGTTCAAACAGTTTTTACCCAGCATGCCCTTGGGGTTTCTATGTATATGTGGATTTTGACTGTGGAGGAATCAGCATCCACTCTGCTCCTCTGCAATCCAGTGTGACAGCTACTGGGGACACGATGTTATGAATAAAACATAAATAAAGTTTAGATTAAGATAAGAGTCAAGATTTTATGTTATTCAAATAAAGACAAGCTGGTAAAGGTTTTATATATTGAAGGATAAATCATTACACCGCCAAGGAAAGCACGTGAACATTTACTAGATCCAGGTTTTTATTTGACAAACTCAGAGATATCAGTTCTCTCAACATGCCTGATGTTTTTTAATCGAGATCCATGGATTATTCTTTTGGAAAATCAATTAAAAAGTGTTTGAAAAATAATTTTTTGCATTTGCCCCGAGATCCAGATCTTAATGGAAATATCCTACCCTTTCCACATAATTTAACAGAAATCTGTGACTAGTTTTGGCAAAAAAAAATTATAACTCAAACAAAAACAAACTGGAGTGGCAATCAGCCGAGCACATATCTGCTCCAAGGCCCAATGTTCCCATCAGATTCAATCAAGTGGCACCAAATCTGTCATATTGTGATAGATATCAGTTCCCTAAATGTGTCTTATTTTTGTTATCAACATTCTTGAGTTATTCCCTCAGAAAATGTTAAAAAATATCTCACAATGTTCAGATCTACACCCAAACTGAATGTGTTCTTCCCTGACCTGCACCACATCCTTCCACCAAGGTCCAGGTGATGTCTCCAGCAGTTGTTTGCATAATCTTGTTCTTAAACTTACAAATGAACAGATGTGAAATCATAACCTTGTCGACGGAGGTATTTAAAAGTGTTGGATTCTAACAAATGCATCGTGGTTTGTTGAAGATTTGATCCTCACAGTGAGGTTCTGTCTGAGGTTGAGGACGGACATCAACGTCATGGAGTCAATAAAGGGAGGAGGTAACTATGATCTGTCACTCCTTTATGCTCCTCTCTCTCTCCTCTGCCCTCCTTCTCTGTTCTTCCCTCCTGTCTGCCCTGGGCCTGGAGGAGTGGAGGCACAAGGGGCTGCGAAATGGAGTCAATAACAGGAGGAGCAGGATCCTAAGATACCATGAAATCCTCCTCTCCTCTCCTCTCCACTCCTCTGCTGCTCCCCTCCTCTCCTCTCCTCTCCTCTCCTCTCCTCTCCTCTCCTCTCCTCTCCTCTCCTCTCCTCTCCTCTCCTCTCCTCTCCTCTCCTCTCCTCTCCTCTCCCCCTCCTTTCTGAGGTCACATACAAACAGCAGCAGTTTCCCAGCCTGCAGTGCGGCGACTGCTTTGTACTCTTCTATCGACAGCAGCAGATCACACGACTCAGACCGAACCTCGGGGGGGCTGCTGGTGTCTGGATGAGGCCGAAGCCGAGGCCGAGTGTGTTTACGTTTGTCTGCAGTCGCTGCGTGGATGCTGCTGTGGTGACGGATGGATTCTGAATGTGTGTGTGTGTGTTGGTGGAGAGTTTATCCAGCTGGCATCTTTATTTGCGTGACAATTGACCGCGACACAAAGGGAGGACACACACATACTGTGGGTTGTACTTCCACTCGCAGGAGGAGGGGCTGTCAGTCAGGATGTGGATTACGTTTCATTTTTTCACTCTGTTCCTTCTCTAGTCACCTGCGAGCCGTTAACTTTCTCTCCACTGTCGGAAGTGTGACGTTTTTTAGCTTTAATCTATTCAACTCTATCGCATCAATTTGCTTTGTTATTGTGCTTCTCTTCGCATTTAGAGCCAGAGTCTGAGCAGTAAAGCAATATCCTCAAATAGTTGATAAGAAATTGAACTTATCAGAGACATGAAAATAGATCAGTGGGATAAGAACAACCTAAAATAACAGCAGCAAATATTTAGAGAAGGCGGGGTCAATGACCTATACTGCAGCCGGTCAGCAGGGGGCGATCACAGTGCTTCACTTTTAGGTGAGTTTGTACTTGTTTTTAGATGTAGCGGTTATAGGAGTATTGAATATAATAATGAACTTAAATAACCGGCTGGAAACAATATCATGAAAAGACAAATCAAATGTTTCTTTCAATATTGTCTGAAAGAAGAACTGAGCAAAGACAAGAAACTTGTCACTGGTGATAAAAGTTTCCACCTGAACTCAACCGACTTCTCTCCTCAGATCCTCCAGCTGCATCTCATGGTGTTCCACATGGATTAAGTCATCACATGAGTGCAGCTCTACACTGAAGTCACCTGACAGCAATTAGGCAATCGCCATGACAACTGACAGGCTGAGCAGACTGAGAGAATCACAAGGTTCAGATTGTGCTCATGAGGTAATCCAGAATAAAGGGAGGCCAAACGTAACGTTTAAACGGTAAAACAACCAATTTCTCTCTATGTATTTAATATGAAAAGGTAGAAACAATAGATATGGTTCAACTTCAACTTATTTCAACTTCATGCACTTTCCTGGAATTGTCACAATTAGTCGTAAATCGGATATCCGACGCGAGTGGCAGCCTTTCCACGTAGCTCCGTTGTCTTGTGTCTTTTTTTAGCTTTTTTTTAAGGTTGTTTGTCCTTTTTTACACTTGCTTTTGTGTAGATATCTTTATATCCTATGGACCTCCGTATGTGATTTATGTATGTATGTCAGTGATGTGTTTAAGTGTTTAAGTGTACAAGCTACTGGATGATCTAAATTTCCCTCGGGATTAATAAAGTATCCATCATCATCATCATCATCCTCAGATGACCAACTGGCGTGCATTCGTAGAACTTCTCTAACATGACATCAAAAGCTAAATCACGAAGGGACACTTGTATTTTTTAACTTCAGTTCTGATATATAATCGATATTCTTTATTAATATTTGCTAAATATTTGCTGACTGACCTGGATTTTTAACAAAACCTACAACGTGTAAACAAACAGTATTGAAGTTGGACTGATGACCATTTGAGATTGTGTACAATACGGCTAAATGTTCCAATGAGCTGTTAGAGACTCTGCCCAATCGGTTTAAAGGTCTTGGCTTCCAGAAATGCTATAAAAGAAATATTTAACCTTTGAATACGAGACACTAACTCTGCTTGTCTCTATATAATGTGTATGATAAATTCTATGATAAATTCTACTTTAACCTTTCAGTGCTTTGTGCCGGTTTGGGTTCAGTGAGCGATTCAGGCCAGAAATATCTTTCTAGGACGTCATCAGTTGAATGAACGCTTCCCTGTCAGAGTGAATTCTGGTGATGACTCATTTTAAATGAATCAGTACCGACACAAATGAGTGTGTGAGTTGTAATGTAAAGATTGAAAACACACAATCTGTGTGAGTCTTCAGCCTGACACAACGTGAGGAGGAACCATGAGTTGACATTTAGAGTCGGTGTGTCGGTGGTAAACTGGAACGAGCGAGCACAACCTTTGTTTCCCCCCCCCCAGGCCCCTCCCTTCCTCTCTGCTCCCTCCGTCGCTCCTCTCTCCACGGAGCGAAGGATGGAGGAAGAGGAGGAGGAGGAGGAGGAGGGTAGTAACACATCCTTCATCTGTACCTGCGCTCCTTTTCATTAAAGAGGGGGCACGATGAAGATGAGGAGATGTGGGGTGGGTGGGTGGGTGGGTGGGTGGGGGGGTGATGAGCAGAGCAAAGTGCTGGGGGCAGAGGGGGTTTGGAGGCGGTGCTATTTATAGAGCGGCTGCATCATCGCTCCTCCCTCCCTCCCTCGTCTTCTCCCATCTCCCCTCGTTACTCGCCCTGCCTCTGCCCACGAGTGTTCTTGAGAAAAATGAGACACTAACGACACAAACACACACACACACACACACACACAAACACACACTCGGCCATACACAGCTCACACACACACACACACAGTTGCCTCCCAAGCCCGACTTACTTTAGGATTCAGGTCAGAGAGCACGAAGTCTCTCACGCACACGCACACGCACACGCACACACACACACACACACACACACACACACACACACACACACACACACACACACACACACACACACACACACACACACAGTCACATGATGCTGGTGGGATGTTAGAACGCTCGGTCGGAGCAGAATAGTCGTTATAAAGAAACCTACACACAAACTACACAAACTAATTCTCTTTAGTTCCTCTTATTATTTATTTTCCTTCCTCAGATCTGTGTCTCTGTTATGTAACTGTTACAGGCGAACGTCTAAATATGGAGTTTAGGAACTTCTTTTTGTTTTCCCACAAAATCTAAATTTAAACCTTTTTCCCCCCAAACTCAATGAACTTTAAAACAAAGAGGCCCCAGTTATCGTGAAAGTTTTAAATTCAGTCTCATGACCGACAGAGTGAAGCCGACGCCCCCTCACTGTCGAACTCCTGCAGCCAAAACACCCGGAAACACATGTCCACTGTCCAGTACTTTTCCTTTTTTTTATATTCCATTTATATTCCGTATAATTTTTACAGATCTTCACATGAAGTCCTTTTTAGTCTAACTCCGTTCAGCAGATTCACTTAAATTACTGCCAGTCTCACAGCCATCACTGTGATTGACAAATTAAATTAAATGATATGAACAGGATCTTTATCTTTAATTATTTGTTTATTTTGGCTGCGATACAGGATTGACTTGTTTTTCTAAAGCTGGTGTTTCCATTTCTAGAGACGTCAAAAATGTGTGATTTGTTAGTTTGCTTTAGTGACACAAAAATCAAGGGAAATGTAAGTCTGTATTTGAGATCTTTAGACATAGAAACTGTTGAATGTGCAGATGTGTGACCCTGGTTTTGATTTGGAGTGAGGCCTCATTGGAGTCCAAGGATTTATCATATTCATACTCAAAACATATATATATATACTTAGAATAAGTATTTAAACAAAAATAAATATTCACACTCCTTCCCCCAAATAAAATTCCTTATTTCCCTATAAACATTTTAAACAAGTGAAATCATTTAACCAGCCCACATGTCTAAATGTCCCTCCGTCCGTCCATCCATTCATCAATCCATCCTTCTATTCATCCATCCATCCATCCATCCTTCTATTCATTCATCCATCTATCCATCCATCTATCCTTCTATTCATCCATCCATCCTTCTATTCATCCATCCATCCATCCATCCATCCATCCATCCATCCATCCATCCATCCATCCATCCATCCATCCTTCTATTCATTCATCCATCTATCCATCAATCTATCCTTCTATTCATCCATCCATCCTTCTATTCATCCATCCATCCATCCATCCATCCTTCTATTCATTCATCCATCTATCCATCCATCTATCCTTCTATTCATCCATCCATCTATCCTTCTACTTATCGATCCATCCATCCATCCATCCATCCATCTAGCCATCATCCATCCATCCATCTATCCATCAATCCATCTATTTATCCATCCGTCTATCCTTCTATTCATCCATCCATCCATCCATCCTTCTATTCATCCATCCATCCATCCATCCATCCATCCATCCATCCATCCATCCATCCATCCTTCTATCCATCCATTCATCCATTCATCTATCCATCCTTCTATTCATTCATCCACCCATCTATCTATCTATCCATCCATCTATCTATCCTTCTATTCATCCATCGATCCTTCTATTCATCCATCCATCATCCATCCTTCTATTCATTCATCCAGCTATCCATCGATCTATCCTTCTATTCATCCATCCATCCATCCATCCATCTATCCTTCTATTCATCCATCCATCCATCCATCCATCCTTCTATTCATCCATTCATCCATTCATCTATCCATCCTTCTATTCATTCATCCACCCATCTATCTATCTATCCATCCATCCATTCATCCATCTATCCTTCAATTCATCCATCCATCCATTCATCCATCCATCCAGCCATCCTTCTATTCATTCATCCATACATCCATACATCTATTCATTCATTCATCCATCATTCCATCCATCCTTCTATTTATTCATCCATCATCCATCCTTCTATTCATTCATTCTTCCATCCATCCATCTATCCATCAATCCATCCATCCATCCATCTATCCTTCAATCCATCCATCCATCCATCCATCCATCCATCCATCTATCCTTCAATCCATACATCCATCCATCCATCCTTCTATTCATTCATCAATCCTTCTATTCATCCATGCATCTATCCATCTATGTATCCTTCTATTCATTCATCCATTCATCTATCCATCCATGTATCCTTCTAATCATCCATCCATCCATCCATCCATCCACAGACAGAGATAGGTTGATGGACAGATGTAGATTTACTCTTCATCTTCCTCGGCTCTGCTCAGTTTATCCACATCAGTGAACATGAGCTGCTATCGACTCATTAATCAATGTTTGTTGTTTCCTTCTTTACAACCAGGTGGAGCCGCTGTGAATCCGCTGACTCAGCAAACAGCAGAGTCAACAATCAATCAGTCAATAAATCAAGTAACACAATGTGTGTGTGTGTACTAATACGTCAAATCTGTGCAATAATTCACCATCTTTACAGCCACTAGTCACACAACGCCTGGTCACAGCGCCGTTGCATGAACAGGCGCAGATGAAAAATGTGAAATAGAGGTTATTTGGTTGCTGGAGCCCCCCCCCCCCCATGGAGTCTGAGTCTCTGGTTCCCAGTGAGCCGAGTGGATCTGGTGCAGTTTCTCTAACAAGGACATGGGGACCTGCAGGGCGTCGGGAGTTTTTTAGAGATGTGACACAGTTTGGTTTCCAGTTTGCTCCTCTGAGAGATAAACCAGCCTCTGCCCCCCCCCCTCGGTCACACAAACACTAAACACACAAACACCCCTGACTTGAAATAAGAATTGGTTTTGGCATGACCTAGTTCACCACCGGGTAGGAAAAACACACGGCGTCTTCAGGGTCACCATAATTGCCGTCAGAAGGGAAATTGAATTACTGAGCTTTTTTCCTGCGATTGCCTGAGGACGACCAGCCGGGAGTCGGAGCGCGGGTCGTTCACACGTTCGCCGACGGCACGACGCAAGGTGTAACAGCAGCGTATGAACGGTGGTGAACACGGGAACTCGCTCGCACCTCCACATTCCTCTCTCGCTCAGGGGCCATGAGAAGTGGAGCATGTGAGACGCTTCACATATGACGCCGCTTCACACCCTGCCCCCTCTCGTCCTCTTAAACTCTTTAGATATATGACTTATTTTGGTGTCTGTGTGTGTGTTGGTGTGTGTGTGTGTGTGTTCTTGAACCCTCGCCTCTCTGATCCGCAGACAGATCACAAGGTGCCTGGAGGTGATGAAAGCCGGCTCTGTGAGAAGAACCACGTGGGTTTCGGATCTTGTGACCGTCAGAGGCTCACATACAAATTGCACATTAAGAAAAGCCAATTGGCAGAACTTTGAACACATATGTGTGTGTGTTTGTAGTGTGTGTGTGTTTACGTGCTTGTGAAACTGTGCTCGTGCGTGTGTTTCCTCCAGAATCTCCCTTTGGCTAATTTATTCGTTTTCGCTGTATTTTTAAACTCTACCCTTCCTGTGTTTCTCTAAATTTGAAATCTGAAATTCTTCTTTCGGTCGGTTGCTATATATATATACATTCCACTCACATGCACAGCAAACAGCCGTGTCAGCCACTCGCTACAGGGCCCAAATCATATCAGTCCAGTCTGGCTCATTGTGGCTGATGCAGAGCTGCTGTTGTGTTTGCCTGAAAAGCCTTTAGGGTCCATTGTGGAGCGCAGACAATTGAGCTGGGCCTCACAGCACCCTGGTATTCACACTGTACCTCACACAAAACCCTGCGTTAGAGACACTCACGCACGTTTAGGGGCAAAGCAGAACTGTGGCAAAGCACCGAGTGTCATCAGGGAGTTTCAGAAACGATTTTCTAGACACGATATATAAAATAAAATCCTGAAAAAGTGAGTTGGTCCAAGTCTTTGTTGATTCAGCGACTGACTACTGCAAAATGCATAAGTTTCAGGTAAGTGGTGTCTGAATGTTTAGTGAACCTTTTTTTATCCCCATATATAGATGGTGCACTCATCGTTTCCCATAATGCATCATGCTATAGTGTACAACCGATGGTCACTAACCGACCAGTATCTACCATCATGCATTGCGCTCGTGGTGGAGAGACGACAGGAGAGAGAGCAGCAGGAGCAGCCTCACCTAAATACGAGCAGAGCATCACATCACAAACTGAGACAAACTAGTGTATTTCTACATTTAAGGATTCTCAGTCAATGTGTTTTTAACCTAAAGGTGTTAATATAAGTGTAAAATAAACATTTAAAATGTATTGGAGGATTTTCCACCACTGGTTTGTCTCTTTCTTGATGATTTTCTGATTCCCAAATTGTCTGCACCTGCTCTGATGTTTCCCACCTGAGCTCAATCAGCCTCTGAGTCAGTTTCTCACTTCTGTTGTTTCTCTGTCTTTGTGCTTCTGTGTTTCTGACCTTGGCTCCAGTTAATAGTTTTTCCTGTGTTGATGGACTTTCAATCCAGTTTAAGCCACTGTGTTCGATCGTTGGAATAAATCACTGAACTCCGTCTGCTGTGATCAAACCCCCCCCAAAACAGCTTCCCAAACAGGAAAACTAAATTGGACTGGTATCACACGGATTAGAGCCCATACCTCCAGCTACATTCCTACATTCCTGGATGCGTCCCATGTTCTACCCAAGTTCCACCTCTCACCCGAATGTCCTGGACACGTTCCTGTTATCGTTAATATGTCTCCTGCTGCTTTCTTCATATATATAAAGGGAAAACTCTGGAAGCCTCTGATTGGCTGGAGACCTGAGCAGGGTGTGGCCGGCCTCCCGCCTCCCGCCCCCCCACGTGAAACATAAAGATAACGGATGGAGCAAACTAAAATACCGATATCAGAAAAACATGTGAAAGCCGAGAGAGTCAACAGTGAGTCGACTAGACTGCTGAATAATGCAGGAGGGAGGATATTATATACTGTGTGTTGGTGTGAGAGTGTGTGTGTGTGTGTGTGTGTGTGTGTGTGTGTGTGTGTGTGTGTGTGTGTGTGTGTGTGTGTGTGTGTGTGTGTGTGTGTGTGTGTGTGTGTGTGTGTGTGTGTGTGTGTGTGTGTGTGTGTGTGTGTGTGTGTGCGTGGGCTTATTGTCTGCTGCAGCGCGTCGGCCTGCACTGGGGATACCTGATTGCTTCAGTCGCCATGGCAGCAGCTGCTCATGTAATGGGAGAGAGAGAGAGAGAGAGAGAGAGAGAGAGAGAGAGAGAGAGAGAGTGATGGAGCGAGCAGATCTGGTCGAAGTACAAATCAAGGAGAGACACTGCAGCAGCGAGGGGTCACACACGGAGACACACAGACACACACACACACACACACACACACACACACACTCACACACTCACACATGCTGGGGTTGAGGAGGCAGTGAGAACCGGATCAGACGAGTCCAGGAGACCCGGCTGCAAGGAAACAGACGCTTTCTCAACCTCGTAAAGTCGAGTCTAACAGAATCACGTGAGGACTGGTGTGACAGGTCCATTATGATTTAAGAGCAGATTCCCAGTATATTCACTGCAGTTTCTCTGGAGCAGTGTTTGTGTGTTTGTGTGTCAACACTAGACTTTCTCCACACGGCTCCTCCAGTCAAAAACCAGGATTTATTCACAACCCTGTTTGCCAGACATTTGTGTGTTAATCCGAGCACAAATGTTTAATTCAAAAGTGCAGATATAAGCTTATTTCAAAACCGCAGCTATGAACAGAATGTGACGACAACATGACTTCTGCAGACGCACAAAGCTTCATGTACGCATCTTAAAATAGCTTCCAAAACCGTGTCTGGATTCTGACGTGTAGGCACCAACACACTTTAACTGTTTGCGTGTGTGTAACTGTCTCACACAGCGACGACAGAATGCACCACATCGCAGCCCGAGTGTTTGTGTTGCTGATATCAAATAGTTACACACCAAATTAGAAAAACCTCTCGACGACTGAAATGTTAATCATCGGGAAATTTTAACCCACGTTCGGTTGTGTGAGTCGAGCTGATTGGAAAAAAATATGAGAACACAGGAGTTTTCTTCAGCAGCGTAAATGTCAAGAATCTGGTGGGAGGAGGGAGAAGCATCGGATGAACGAGAGGACGCAGGTTGATCTGATTATCACCGTGTACGTGTTGTGTAGAGGTTGTTGAGTCGGATTCCAGTGAGTAAATATGAGCTTCAACACATTCACTGTGTCAAAGAAACACACACAAACGACAAATACTATTTTTCTTTTAGCATTTGAGTCGAGTTAATGTTGAACTTTGATCTGGAAGTTCAGCCGGGGGAAAGTAAAACTTAATCCCTGAACAAAAGCAGAATTTTAGAGAGAGAAGTAAAGCTGTTTTCCATATCGATCGAAAAGAGAAGCACCGGATGTCCTCTCATCTTGTCGTGTCTGATTCACCTTCCATCCAGGATCTAGAACACAAATTGAGTCTGGACATTTCCGGAGTTTGCCCAATAGTTTGCCCAATTTGAGGAACGCACCTGGAGATATGTTGCTCCAGAGAATCTCCAGAAACCAGACTATCTCCTGCATGATGGATGTTTCTAAGGTAAAGCCAGGATCAAGACTACATCCAATTCTCCGGACAATATCTGGAGTTCATGTTTGAAAACGGCCAAACAGAGAAAGTCTCCAATTGACCTAAACAATTCTGCAACTCTTTGGAACATAGGATGAAGCCGGAGAAACAGGGACAAGATGCAAACTCCACACCTAAGTCAAGATGGGATTCAAACAGAGAAGCGTCTTGCGGTGAACCGGCTGCACCCCTGTGCCGCCCTCAGGTTGATAACCTTTATTCTAATTCAATAAATTAATTAAACTTTTCCTTTTTTCTTTCTTATGCCTTTAGAAAAATGATCACACCTGAGGTTCACTCTCTCCATCTGTCTCCATGTTACTCTCTCCTTCATGTGTCGAGCATCATCACAGACACACACTGGACCGACTCCCTGAGGCTGAGTCACACACACAACCACACACAACCACAGACACACACACACACTCATTATCACCTCGACATACAGCCCTCCTCCAGAGGAAGAGGGAGATAGAGAGTGAGAGAAGGGAGGGTAGAGAGTCCTCAACCACCATTCAAGAACTCTCTCTCTCTCTCTTTCCAAGAATGGTCGTACAAATCATCCATTCCTGACACAGACACACACAGATACACACACTGACACACACACACACATTTTTGACATCCCCTCATCACTAACTGTTCTAAGTGCTAATAGTCCCCCCCCCCCCTCCAGCAGCAGATTGAGTATTAGCACCATCACACAAAACATCACAAGTCAGGCTGTGGCTGTTACTATGGAGATGTGTTGTTGCTCCGGTGACACCTAAAGGGGGCGGGGAATCTGATGAGGGCGCGTAAACATACCTATGTGTGTGTGTGTGTGTGTGTGTGTTTTTGCAATTTAATGTGTATACTTTAATGAACTGTAAAAATGTTAAGATGTTAAAAACCACAGGTGAAAGAGCTGCAAAAAGTTTGTGGATTGACCAATTTGTCAGTCAATAATGAATAAATGAAATTACTTTTCATGATCCTCATGATCATTTCAGCTAATAATCAAATAATAAACAACAAACAATTGATGCTTACAGCTTCTACTTTAATATTGACTCTTTAAAATAAGCTGTTTTAAGCCTCTGGAAGGAAAATAGTGACGTTATAAATACATTCTCACTATGTTTGGGATATTAAATAGCTTCACTTATTATATATAGCACAAATATATATATATATATATATATTCAGATATGTGTGTGTTACTCCTAGAAGAAAACACAACTTCAGAACCCAGAGTTCTTCACTCGCTGCCTCCATGACTGTTACGTCTTTCATGGTTCACTGAATCGTCACATGACTTCAGAACAACCACGGAGCCACAGAGCTTCACTCAAAACCTCGAACACACTTCTCTCATATGGTTTGAATGATAAAGATCCTAATTAAGGTTTTTAACCTTTCAGTTAGTAGCAGTTATACTTCTTATTAGTCACAAGGGACAGGAAACTTCATAAGGATTAACTAAAAGAAACCAGTGCTCTGTGTATTAATGATCAGTCTTGATTCCAGGTGGGAAACGATTCGCTCTGACCTCGTGTTTCCTTCACACATCGTTCCAGAATGACTCTACCAGTGTGTGTTCAAATCAACCTGCATCTGTATCTGTTGTTTAAGGACATGCAGAAACTCCTATAGATAAGAAATAATCCAGATTCTGTGGTTTTCTGCTGTACAGACACGGTAAAGAGCCTAAAGAGAAACTTCCTTTCATATTGTCACTGTTGTATTCAGCTCGTGAGGAGAAACAGACGTGACTGATGTTTTCTGAGTTGATTTCACAAAGACCAGCTAACGCAAAGCTAACTTCACACATTCCACGAGCAGATGTGTCAACGAAGTGAACTGTCCTGCGGCTGCTGATCTCTAATCCGCCCTTTTCTAAATGAAAGTTCATGTTTAAGATAATATCCGACAAGAAAACATCCGTCAACGTGATAATAACGTTTTTATTTGCCGTCAGTGATAAAGTTAAACTGATAAACAAATCAGAATGAAACTGAATTTGATCTGAGTGATGAAGAACTTCTGATTCCATAAACTCACTTTCACGGTGAGCACAGATAAATCTGTTCATTTTATATTTTGGCAAAGAAATCGACCTTTAGGATTGTTTATTTATCCAGTGATGGACAATTAGGTGTGGCTGCATTTTAAAATTCTCCATTCACAGTGTCTCTCTGACTCTAAAACATGTGAGAATTTATTGTTGATGCAAAAATGTAAATCAAAGTTGAGAGAAACCCAACAAATAAGCTCATTGTGACCTAATCTGCTGAAAGGCCACCGGGCAGTGAAGCGGCTACTTGGAGTTTTTGGAGACTTTTGTTTCCTCTGGTTTATTATTCACGGGTCAACGGTCGCCCACTGTTACCTTTTGTTATTTTGAAATAATGAGATTATTTGCAATTAAGTCCTTTGTGCGGTGATGTCACTGCTAATTAGGAAATGATCGTGGGTAATTAATACATTATCTAAAAAGGCAAAGCAGTGATTTATTACAGGGCCTTTTCTAATGAGGGTTGTTTTGAGGCCTACACCGGCTAACTAGCAAAACACAACATAGGAATATGAGAAAAACATATGTTTAACTTGCTATTTATACATATATATTGTGTGGGATAACAGAACAAGAAAGATAATATAGTAGAAATGTTATGTTTTTGATGAGAAACGCATTCCCCTTTCAACCTCTAGAAGAATTCATACTTTCTCACTATATTATATGATATTTCTGGGCCTTGATAAAGACATTCAAGGACAATTTAAACCTTCACTTCACATTTTGTGATGTAATTCACTGTTTTAAGGCTTAAACTTCATCTTTCCACCACCGGAGCAGCCACTCACCCAAGACACTATGCGGAGAATGGTCTGAGGCTGCTGGAAGAAGGTGACGGGGTCGAAGGCTCCTCCGGCTTTCCCGGCTCCGTAAGCCTGCATCCCCTCCATGGTCCTCCTGCTCCTCCTCTCTGCTCCTCCTGCTCCTCTCTGCTCCTCCTGCTCCTCTCTGCTCCTCTCTGCTCCTCCTGCTCCTCCTGCAGAGGCTCAGGGTGTGTGAAGCACCGGGAAACCGAGCGACTCTCCCCGGATCCGTCCCCCGCTGCTGCTGCTGCTGCAACTACCGGTGCGACCGCGTCTCTCTCCCGGCTCCTGCTCGGCCTCCAGCCCGGTTCCCTTCCTCTGGATGTCTCCTCCGGTTCCTCTGGATGTCTCCTCCGAACCCCCGGTGCTCCTGCTGCTCGGTGCCCGGCCGGAGGAAGCTGTCAGCCGGTGTTGTGATGATGATGATGCTCGCTCTCTCTGGCTCTCTCTGTGTGTGCATGTGCGTGTGCATGTGTGTGTGTGTGTGTGTGTGTGTGTGTGTGTGTGTGTGTGTGTGTCTCTCTCTCTCTCTCTCTCTCTCTCTCTCTCTCTCTCTCTCTCTCTCTCTCTCTCTCTCTCTCTCTCTCTCTCTCTCTCTCTCTCTCTCTCTCTCTCTCTCTCTCTCTAG
Source organism: Limanda limanda (assembly GCF_963576545.1). Lineage (NCBI taxonomy): Eukaryota > Metazoa > Chordata > Actinopteri > Pleuronectiformes > Pleuronectidae > Limanda > Limanda limanda. The sequence continues at coordinate 4,024,264 of NC_083637.1, read as the reverse complement.
TCACGCGCTCTCACATTCATCAGTGAGTGTTTTCTTCTCCTCTGAACTCACAACAGGAAAACAAGTTAATTCAACCTCAATATTAAAACAACTGCGTTATACAAATGTGATTCATTTGAGCCGAAGAAAGGATTATAGATATTTATGTTGTATTTTTCTTTTTGTGTGATTTTATTATGTAATTTAATCATTTGTTGTGCAACATAACCAACACCAAATAGCAGACACAGATTTACACAGTGGAGGACGACCTGTCATTAACATAAAGGGAAATAAAACAAAACTGTCTTTAAACCGTTAATTAACACATATACATTTTATTTATGATCCCATGTCTCAGTTACATTTACATGTTACTTTTATTTTTATATTTTTGTTTTAATTTCCTATAAATTTTCCATTCCATTGTGCGTTTTGGGCAAAGAATAAGAAACAATTCAAAAGCAATTTGAATATCACACAGAAATATAAAAAAGATACAGAAAATGTTACATTGGGACAGATAAGAAAAGAGTAAAGATGCAATGAAGCATTGTGAAATTATTTAATTAGAAGATGAGATCAAGCTCTCCTATAATAATAATAATGTAAACATCTGCAATAAGAACAAAGAATGTGTGATTTGTGTTGTTCAGGCAAGACATTACGACCTCTAGTGGTATAACTTGGTTTTACATTTGACATATCAGGTGTTTCTCGCTATACATCAGCTTTTCAGGCATTTCCTACAATAAGGAATGTGAACTTTATCAACATGTTCGATTAATAATCTTCACCAAAGTCTAAAATATTATATTTTTTCCAGTTTAAAGCTGTTTTTCAACTTCTAATACGCAGGCACAAGGATGGAATTTACCTGAACAGTCAAACTCAGAGGAAAAATCCTCCATAGACTCTCTCCCTACGTCACCTCAACCAGCCAATAACAGCGCAGCTACGCGCCTACGTCCTCCGCGGTTAGGCCAATGAGAGACCGTCTGAGGCAGGTTGCTAGGCGACGCGTTGTGTGGATGTTGCTGAGGCGGAAGTGGATTTCCAGCAGCTGAACGTGTGAATTACTTTGTGTATTTAACGTTTTTAATGAAACCAGCGCTTTAGATTTTATTGTCTGGACGTTTTTGCAGCGTCATGGTGAAGCTGAGGGCAAGATGTCTGCTCGTCGGTGAGTTTTTATAAACTAACTTCATCGCTCCGCTCACACAAGCTAAAGCTAACAGGAGCTAAAGCTAACACGTCCGATGCTAACACCAGAGATGCATCAACAAACACACAACTGTTGTTTCACACTTTGCCAAACAGTCAAAGTGTATCTACACATCGTGAGGATTTAACGGTTTAAGCAAGTTCACAAATACAAGGAGTGTTACTTTGCTCTCAGTTTGCAGTAGACACACAACCAGGGACAAGGACAACAACAACAACAACAACATCTCAACAATTAAGTTAAAGAATAACACAAAAAATACTTAAATTATCGGAACTGCACTGTTCAATAGCATGTGCAAAGAAAGCAGGTTAATATACAGTTTATTGGAACAACACCATGAGAGTATTAACATGAGTCACCTGGTGCTGCACACAAGTTGTGTAAAGACACAACAATGCAGTGCAATGAACATGCACATTGTGTGTTATACGTTTCTATACATGTACATATTACAGCAGGCAGGGTTTGTATTAACAATAATTTGCAGCGAGCAGGATGTGTATTTATAGGGATTATGACATTTTTTAAACACACTTTCTCTATCACTGTGTGTGTGTGTGTGTGTGTGTGTGTGTGTGTGTGTGTGTGTGTGTGTGTGTGTGTGTGTGTGTGTAGGAGATGCTGCCGTGGGGAAAAGTGCCCTCTCCCATGTGTTCCACAGTGATGGTACCCTCTTCCAGAAGAACTACAGCATGGTGAGAGTATAAACGCACAAGTGTAATGCGATGACACACAATCCCAAATACACTGTGTGTGTGTGTGTGTGTGTGCGTGTGTGTGTGTGTGTGTGTGAAGAGAAAAGCCCGAGCACCACTCCTCCTCATAATGATAAGGACGTACAGTTTATATCCACACCACACAAGTATCCAGCTCTGAGCTGAGACCTCAGCAGAAAGTTGATCAGCAAAATCTGCTGCTTTACTTTGCACAATTCCCCCCCCCCCACTCAGTATTCAACATTACATTTACAGGAGCCCCCCGGGGAGATCTTCACAGCATCCATATATCTTTACTGATACAGACTCGGTGCGGTTAAGCAGCTATAGAGCAGTCGGGGGAGCAAGGATGTAGAGTCACATACTTTAAAATCCAATCAATAATTGCAGAATCAGGCAATTATTGAAACATCAGATTTAATTTAAGGTCATTTGCCGGAGGTCAAGACTTTTAGTTCATCTCAGACATGATCGTGGATCAATGCTGATCTCTTAAAACCCCCGATCGTACCGGGGGGGGGGGGGGGTGGTTTCTTTTAATGGAACTTCCTTTCATGGCTCTTCAAGGACCTGCGGAGGTCTTTTTAAATCTACCGCAGGAATCACCGAAGTGCAGAACAGCACAGTGCTCCAATTAATGCTGATGCAGAGAAGAGGCTAATCTGCATTATTTATGCTAATCTGCAGGAGGGAGGGAAGCGTGTCATTAACCTGACTCTGTGATATATGGGGTCACGGCTGTTCCCTGAATCCCCCTCCGTCAATGTTCCAAGGGCTGCTGACTCTATCCCTGCACATGCACATGCAAGTAAAAAATCATTTACATGTGACAATCAATACATGCACTTAAGAGGCTTGTGCACATTTATTGTGTTACATTTACTGAGTTTACTATTAAGCCTTGCAGCTGGTTAGGGTACAGCACAGGTTAGTGACCACAATACTGGACAAGAGCCAAGTGTGTGTCTGTATGTATGTGTGTGTGTGTGTGTGTTTGTTCAGCTCTTGCTGTGTCAGCGGTATTGGGGGTTCGGAGGTGACAGGAATGTCGATAATTAATACAGCAGGATTCTGGAACGTCACCAGAACAGGTACTTAACAAGCGGCACAACAACAGTGTTCGGTTTCTCCGTGCGTCCCAAACCTCGAGTCCCTTGTGATGCCGTGCATGTCTCATCATGTCGGACCAGCAGAGTATTAACGTAAAGTAGAAAGCTTCTTCAATCGTGCTGCATTTCTTTAATCTGCACAGGCTTAGTGTGTGTGCTTAGTGTGAACACATCACTACACAACATGACGGTAAAAAGGTAAAAACACATGCGAATAAAAGCAGTAGGAAAGGACAAATGGAAGTCGCACACAGATGAACATGTTCACCTGTAGATCAACAACCCGCTTTCCTGCAGACACTCTGCTTTATTAACTGGATGCACTGAGAGAAAGCCCATGGGAAATTGCCGGTCACACTCTTTGCTGTTGCTATGCAACCGTTAACACACCCATACGAAGGCGGTGACTTGCTTTATATTTGTTGAAATATTTGTGTGTGTGTGTGTAAGAGCAGCTTCACCTTCAAATACTTTCAAGCTGGTTATCGTTCATTTTCTGATTCCAGGAGCTTCTGTGTGTACTCGTTATTATTTAGATAATTTTCCATAGTGATAGTAGCTATAACAGAAAGATAGGACGTTTCCCACATCCTTTCTTTTATACTTATCATCTGGGGATGAATCCTCGTCTGGACACTATATTAGGTTTCATTTCAGAATCAGAATCAGAAGTATTATATTGCCAAGTCAGTTACACATACAAGGAATTTGCTCTGGTTATTGGTGCAAACAATGAACATAGAAACATAAAAACGCAATAAATACAACATACATTGGAGAGCAATAAAAAATAGGAAACCAGTATATATTTACTCACTGTTTACTTCTTATTTACTCACTTTTTACCAATATTTATACAAAGTAACATTTATTTTGACATAAACATTTCTGAATAAAAACATATAAAAGATAAAAGATATAAAAAGTGAAGAAAAAAGTGAAATGCTAAATGCAAAACAGTGAGCAGTGTCAGATTGCAATATGCAATGTAATGCAGTATAATATAATATGATATGATGTGATACAATGTGTTAATTTAACACATCCTAGAGGTGTGGTGGTGGAATAAAAGTGCCACTGTTAGGCTAGAATGTTAATTTTCTTCCCAATTGATAAGCAAAGTGCATTCATGCTCCACAAGCAATACACTCTTTTGATTTGGAGCCTTTCAGGACACATTAGGACAAGATTCTTATCCTAAGAAGAGCTTAATAGTCTGTATGTGTATTCCTACGTTACTCTGAACACACTGTGCTCTCCTGAATCCAAAGTGCATTGTAAGTAGCAGTTTAAATCTGTATTAAATATGTCAGGTTGAATTTTCTATGTGTGTACCCTGTTATTATTTAGATCATTTTCTATAGTGGGAGTAGGGTTGCAAAGGGGCGGAAAGTTTCTGGTAAATTTCCGGAAACTTTCCGGAAACTTTCCATGGGAAGTTAAGCCCTGGAATTTTGGGAATTTTGAGAGAAAAAAAACTACGCAAATTAGACGCTGAGCAATAAAAACATCATTCAAAACTCTATTTTAAAGATGTATGGAATGCAGCACACGCAGCACGTTGAATTTATATGTATGTATATCTCATGTGTGGGGACATTTCACCCCATCCAATGTAGAAAGGCTGTGTACATTTGAAATACTGTGCAAAGACCAATGTTAAGAATGACACAAAGATGCAGAAGCGATGACAAAACAAAATGTTTATATTTATGTCTGTATATGACAAGGTAAACACAGTTAGTATAATTACCCACAACATTTCCAGTTTATTCCCTTATATTCCCGTATATTCCCGTATATTCCCGTATATTCCCGTTAATTCCCGTTAATTCCCATGGAAAGTTTCCAACTTTGAATATTCCCGGAATTTTGCAACCCTAAGTGGGAGTGATAGTAGCTGTAACAGAAAGACAGGAAGTTTCCCACATCATTTCTTCTATACTCACCTTCTCCTTTTACAGTCTATGGGATGAATCCTCTTGTATTAGGCTTCATTTGGTGCCACCGTCAGGCTAGAATGATAATTTTATCATTTGATTTGGAGCCCACTTCCCTTCAGGACACATTAGGACAAGATTCTTATCCTGAGAAGATCTAAATCGTCTGTATGTGTATTCCTACGTTACCCTGAACCCACTGTGCTCTCCTGAATCCAAGGTGCATTGTAAGTAGCAGTTTAAAGCTGTATTAAATATGTCAGGTTGAATTTTCTCTGCGGACGGAAACAGCAAACAAGCGAGTCCTTGCGACTGGGGGGGAAAAGAAACTTGTGCTGTGAAGAGTCGCTCCCGTTGCAGACGCCCGAGTCGTTCCCGATGTTCTTCAACTTTTGATTCTGAAGGGTAGCGGAGGCTGTCGGCCATGCTGATCACGTCCTCCTTTGAAAATGTCAGACGGGCCGTTAGCAATATTCCGAGCTTATTTGCGGCTAATAGGCGCTCATTGACATTCCAGCGAGCGGCTTCCCATGCATCACATCGGCTCATTAGACCACCACCGCATCCGTGTGTTTGTGTGTATGCCACTGGATTCTGGCTATGAACCGTTTCTGTGTAGGAATCAGGTGTATGTTGAAGTGTGTGTGTGTGTGTGATGGTATATCACAGAGGCAGTGGGTGTGAAAAGTGTGTTATCGAGGTTTGACACGTTCACTGAAGTGTGAGCTCTGGAGATCGGATCAATTTAGAGTTTGTTGCTGATGTGAAGAATCCTCAACTTGCTTCCTCAAGGTCACCACTGATCTCACGCTCCTGGATCCACAGCGGCTCAAGGCAGCAGCTCGCAGACGTCCCGGACACTTAGGACGTCTTCAGATCTCGTACCTTTTTGAAAGAAGGTGCAACTTGACGAGACCAGATTGATCACATCCTCCTCACGCTCTCCTCTGTTTGCCCTTTATTCATTTAAAAAAAAAAACGACTTGCTGTATGACTGCAACCTCGGCAGATTTTTCTTTACATCAAGACAATCTGCCATTGGGGCTGAGACATACAGGTTTACAGACAGGAGAACAATAAATGTGGTCATTTTAGTTTTACTCAAACAACTGAGTTTTGTATTTGCTGTCAACCGGGGCAGATATTTTTACAGTGCGCACCAGATAAACCCGGAACATGATGTTGTTTTTACCCCATGTGTGTGTGTGACCTTGGATCAGTCAAAGGTCAAGGTTAATAAAAAGTAATAGTACAAATTCACATTTCCAAGATATATTAGTTATCAACTGAGGGCAATCTAAAGCTTGTATTGATCAAAAAAACAATTGACTCATGAAGAAGTCTCAAAGAATTAAGAGAATGACGTCATGTGTAGTTAAAAAGTAAATTATTCTATATAACATAGATCATATATAAAGATGGAAGACCTCACTTCCTCCCACTCTCCAGAAAGGAGTCTGAGTCTGAGCAGTAGCAGTGAAATGATGGAGCTTCAGTAGGTCCCAGTAATATACGTGTTCGACCAGTCACATGGGACTCGGGGGGGCTTGTGTCATTGTTAGGCTTCTGAGAAAAGAGCTGATGGTCCCGAAAGGATCGTCTCGTCTTTATTGGGACATTAAAAATAATAAGATCCAGAGTAATGGAGACACAGGAGAGAAGGTTCGGCCAAAGCTGCTGATTGGCAATGTTTGACATGAATTATAAATCACAGCTGAGAGGTTATTGTACTGTGTGACAAGTTCCTCTCCTCCTCTCCTCCTCCTCCTCCTTTCTTCCTCTCCTGTCCTCATCTCCTCTCCTCCTCTCCTCCTCCTCTCATCCTCTCCTTCTCTCCTCATCTCCTCTTGTCCTGTCCACGTCTCATCCTCTCATCCTCTTATCCTCTCCTCCTCTCATCCTCTCCTCTCTCCTCCTCTTGTCCTCTCCTCCTCTAGTCCTCTCCTCCTCCTCTCCTCCTCTCCTCTCATCTCCTCCTGTCCACCTCTCATCCTCTCCTCCTCTCCTCCTCTCCTCCTCCTCTCCTCTCCTCATCTCCTCTCGTCCTCTAGTCCTCTCCTCCTCTCCTCCTGTCCACCTCTCATCCTCTTCCTCTCAACCTGTCCTCTCCTCCTCTCCTCTCCTCCTCTCCTCTCCTCCTGTCCACCTTTCATCCTCTCCTCCTCTCGTCCTGTCCTGTCCTCTCCTCTCCTCTCATCTCCTCCTCCTCTCCTCCAGTAAAATAAATTTAAAATGACCACGTAAGAAAATGAAGATAAAAAAAACACGAGATCCTTAATAAGCTTAATAAGATAATATTCAGCAGAAGAAGTCATGAAAACAAGAATGACAGAAGTTTTATATTAGAACCACATTTAAAAAAGACGTCACCTAAAGCTTCGTTAAGGTTTTTTAACTTTACATGACAGAAGGAACTCATGTTTTCCTGGTTGTTGTTCTGCAGACGACCGGAGTGGAGCTGCTGTTGAAGTGTGTGAACATCCCAGAGAGCAGCGACAGTGTGGTGAGTGTCTCTTCTTCTTCCAGTCTCAACCACACTGCCTCTCACTTTACCAGCTGCCATGTTGAGAACTCACCTGTCTTCCACCATTCAAGCTTCTTTATTATTTCACAATTCTACTAAATCATCGAAGGTGGGTGTTAGAAATTGAGTCTGATCACTCAACATAATATTGTCAGCTTCTCATCTGTAGTCCATAATAGAGCAGCATTGTGGGAGGAACATTACTCTCCTTGCCTCAAGAAACTGGGAAGTTTAAAACCATGTAATTTGACTAAATCTCCATGTGACCCCCCCCCCCCCAGGAGCTCTACATCACCGACTCTGCAGGGAAGGAGACGTTAGTCGAAGCCTGCGAGAAAATGGTGAGAGTTTCTCCATTTGCATGAAATTAGAGAATTTCCACCGTCCATTTGTTAAAGTACAAACACAGGGGAGCTACTGAAGTCACAGAGGAAGAAAAATGTAACAGGATGTGAGGAAGAAATCAGTTTCTGGATATGAATGTCCAGAAAATTGGTTTTGTGTTTCTCATGCGCGTGAAGAACACAGCAGGAACCTTTCCTTAACATTCAGGCAACGGCTGGAGTATCAGTAGAGTAAAGCAGGAAACAGAACATCACATATTCATTTCACTGCAGAATGCAAAGTGTCTTTTTTACACTACATCAGCAGTTATCGTCAAAAGCTCTAGAATCTTGTTATTTTTCCAAGTTGACATTTTTTCGGATGGCGAGTTCTGGAAAATGTCTGGGCAGCTGACTCGGACATTCACGTTCTCACATACAACTCCTCTGGAACTTCTCAGGAAAATGTAACTTTATAATTCCTCCTCCTACCCCCTCCTTATTCCCTAATGTGGACCCCTTCCCAGTGGGGTGAGCCCTCTCTTCTGTGCCTGGTTTTCGATCTGACCAGCGAGCAGTCGTTTGCCAACTGCAGCCGCTGGATGGAGAGGGTCCGTGGCCACGTGCAGGGTCTCCAGGTTCCAGGTAAAGTTAAAGATCACATTCAATAATCAAGATATTTTGTCCTGTCCTGTCCTTTTTGTTTCATCTGTTTTGTTGATGCAGGGCATTGCTTGTTTACTTGCTATTCTTTTTTGTCATTAGTCTTTTTTTGTCAGGGATTACTTTTTCACCTTCTGTAAAAAACAAAGGAAACATAACTGTCCATTGTTAATTTCTCTGTTATGTGATTGGTTTCCCAATAAACATATTTGAAACAATAATCAAGATATTAATTAGGGAACAAGTTTTCCTGGCAGATTTTAAGATAAAGGCCCAACAAAGCCTCATACTGAATTTATTTTATTTAGCTGTTCACAGATTGTTTTAACCTCCTTAGACTAAGAAACAGGGCAGTAGCTATTTTTACACATTGTCCATGTAAATTACTTGCTTTAGAGTAATAAGAGAATACTAATTATATAATAATAATAATAATAATAATAATAATAATATAAGAATAATAATTATTTTTGCTTGAGTATGTTTATTGATGTAAACTTGTATTTGTGTGTATCAGGCGTCCTGGTGGGCAACAAGTCGGACCTGTCCGCTCGAAGAGAGGTGCAGACAGCCGAGGCCCAGGAGTGGGCCCAGAGCCAGGGGTTGGATTACCACGAGACCTCAGCCGTGAGTGTAGTTCAACGTAGATGTCACAGTGTATTGTGTCTTCATTTGACTCCGTGGGGACATGGCGGACATCCTCTGTGTCCTTTTGTGTTAACGAGTGCTGAACAAGCATGAATCACTGTGGCCCATGTTTGTGTTTCACAGAGGGAGATGGAGAATTGTGACGCTCCGCTCCTCAGCTTAGCCCGAACCTTCCAGTCTCTCTATCAGGAACGTCGGGAGAACATCCAGAACCTGAGTCCAGGCTAGACCCGCCCCCCTCACTCGCACACACACACACACACACACACACCTTGACTTTTTCGACCAATCAGAAAGAAGGCACAACGTTTCAAGTCATCGGACTTCATCAGCTTTGTGGATAATAAATGTGAGGAAGCAATTCAAAGAAACCTCCCGTGTTGTTTTTGTACCAGCTGTGCTCGAGGCGTGGAGGAGAAGGGTTTGGATTTGTCTGATGAATTAAGTTTGTTTATTGTCAATTATTTCCTTCTCCTTCTCTTTCCTCCCTTTTTAATGTTTTCTTTTTTAACTCAATGTCACTTTGATCCTGGCCTCATCTGCTTCTTTCCTCTCCTCTTTTTCTTTCCCCTAGATTTGCAGCTTTTTTAAAACTCGTCCTTCTCGCTTGCTTTTCCTTCCCGTTCGAGTTCTCTCTCTCTCTCTCTCTCTCTCTCTCTCTCTCTCTCTCTCTCTCTCTCTCTCTCTCTCTCTCTCTCTCTCTCTCTCTCTCTCTCTCTCTCTCTCTCTCTCTCTCTCTCTCTTTCTCTCTTGCTGTGCTCTCTCTCCAGCTGCGGCCCCTCACGTCACTTTCAGTCGAGCGACGCTAACAACCAGTAATCACCTTTTTTTTACGTCTGCGCCCTCCCATTCAAACCAGGTCAATGCCGTGTCCTTGTTCTCTCGCCGCTTCTCGCTCCACCTGCCACCGTTCAAATGAGGGTGAGCTAGTTCAACTCAGACACAATGGGTTTCATCTGGGTGTGCGCGGCCACATTGAAAGTGCTCGTGCTCGTTCTGACAAGGACACAGTCTCTTACCTGTTTGGGAAAAACATGGAGTCAGTCAATCAGGTGGTTTTTGTTTCTTTCTGTTTTCTGTGTCAGCTGAGAAATGTCAGATTTATTAACGTATGAGAATTGAAGAAATAACGAGTTCAACGTCACAAACGCACTGGAAACTGAAAAGCTCTCTCTCATCTCTGTCTTGCACGATAAGAGGAAAATAAAACCATAAAACACTCACGGCTGTTATCAATATCTGGACGTTCATGGTGTAGTGTCAGCGTCTCGACCATAGATATATATAAAGGCTAGATGTCTCGTTCGACGGAGCTGGACGTCCACACATGGCGGCCATCTTGCTAGGGGGCATCTCGCTCACCCGTAACATTGTGTTGGTAGTGGTAAATAACCATAACTTTTTTTTAGAAAATAACATAATTATTCATAAGTATGCAGTGTCATATCTACATCTCTGACGTTTTTAACCAGTGGTGTATAAAGTACTTGAAAGCCATACTTGAGTAAAAGTACAGATATCTTACCTGAAAGTGACTTCGGTAAAAGTAAAAGTCATCCGTCAGAAACTGACTTGAGTAAAAGTCTTAAAGTAGCTCATATTAAAAGTACTTAAGTATCAAAAGTATCTGGTGTTGAAATATACTTAAGTATCAAAAGTAAAAGTACAAGTACCAAAATAAAAAATGCAAAGTGCTTTTTATAGTAGGCCTATACAGACACAAAACAACCCAAAATGTTTCTCCTCAAGGTTTATCTCAACTGACTGAAAAATTATAACAACAATATGAATATAATGTATATAATGTATAATTTTACAACTTGTGAACCCTAGATGAGAGAGAGAGAGAGAAAGAGAAAGAGAAAGAGAGAGAGATAGAGAGCTGCGCCAACCTCCGCTGCTCAAGTAACGAGCCAGTTTTGAGAATGTAAGAAGTAGAAAGTACAGATATTTTTGTTCAAATGTAACGAGTAAAAGTAAAAAGTCGTCAGGAAAAGAAATACTCAAGTAAAGTACAGATATGTGAAAAATCTACTTAAGTACAGTAACAAAGTATTTCTACTTCGTTACTTCCCACCACTGTTTATAACAAACCAAACCGTTTAAAAATGGGTTGAAAATTGAGCAAGTTATGGTTATTTACCACTACCAACACAATGTTAATTGTGGGCGAGTTGCCCCGTAGCAAGATGGCCGCCATGTGTGGACGTTCGTCTCCGTTGGCCGGCAACGCAGACGAGACATCTAGTCTTTATATATGATATCTATGGTCTCGACTGCCAAAATAAAGGATAAATTAAAATGTCATGTTTCCATCACTGCAGATCGGAGCCAATAACAAACATGTCGACTGCAGACTCATTTCACCCAGGAGGGATTTCCGACTGTATCCATTCTCATTGCAGACAAAACCGATATGTTAGTGTGTTCTATGACCAGTGGGAAAGAGGATATTCAGAGAGGCCTAGGCCGATCCAGGATTCAAACCGGAAACCCTCCTTTGATAAAACACGAAGAAACTTAGCGTGCAACTTTTTCTCTGAAGTAGGAAAAGTGATTTGTAATGCAGAATCTGTATTTAACAACTTGTAATTGTTACTGCAGCACATTGTTTTGTCCTCCTTGAGTGGGTGATCATAATTATAGCAATTAGGATCTCTGTTGTTCTCGTTCTCTCCGTCCTTATTGTTTTTGTCTCTGTAATGTGTGTGTGTGTGTGTGTGTGTGTGTGTGTGTCTGCGGGGTTTTCCAGGCGTACGGAAACAGAATCCAACTAACAGCAGTATTGTCTGTCACATTAGCGTGCTTTGTTTAGCAGCATGTCGTTGTTACATCTGTTCCCTTTATTTCCGCCTGACAATGTGCATATAAATGTGTATAATAGCTGCACCGTTTGGAACGACAGTGGTTTGAGTGGATCGTGTAGACACACACACACTCACACATAGAGGTGGAACACAAGCTCTTATCCCGTCTCTGTAAATTGCCTCTGAGCTCAATCCCACAGTCTGTGTTCTGTTCATGTGAAATGGAGCATCGAGCTTTGGGAATAGCACTTAATAACACCACAGGATGGAGTGTGGGCTGCAGCTTATTGCTTTGGGAGAGACTTCTTAATTTCCACAGATATTGAAACGGTCGGTCCGATATCACAGAAATGTCAAGACGTGTTTCTCTCTCCAGCATGCTCAGTCATCAGCGCTATAAAAAAAATTGAAAAAAAAGCAGGCAATCTCTTTTAATAATTAGTATTCACAGCGTGTGAGCTCCCTTGGGTGGGTTAGGGTCTGTGGTGCAGACCTGTAGCACGGCAGAAACAAGTGCTGTTCGCCTTTTGGCCACAAGGGAGGGCAAAAGGAGTTGATGGATTTCGACTGGAGGCTCCTGGATGTGCTTTGTCTTCATAGTGTGGTTCATATTGGAGATGTTGTACTGTGCCGTGGATAATGCCGTTTCTTTTCTGGAGTATCCACCCCGACCACACAATTACATATTGATGCTCACATGTGCCATTAGGGGGCTGCTTTCATTTCGAAGCACTAGTACTTGCATTTCATCATGCATGGCCCCAGTGGACGCCGAGCTGCTACTGTGTGTGTACTGCTGCCATGCGCGTTCTTATTGTGCTAACAACACAGCAGGGAGGCAGCTTGTGTTCAGTGTGTGTTTGAATAGATAACGTGAAGGAGCGTTGTATACAGGATAGAACTGATTCTGTTTGAACAAGCTGCAGAAGGTCTGACGACTGATTGGCTTTCATGACTTTACAATTAAAATTTCAAGTTGTGGATGTGCCGTCAGTAAAGATCTCAACATCAAGGCCCAACAGTCCCTCCAATTCAATCAATTGTAATTTGACACTGTTCACTGTTTTGCATTTTGCATTTTGCACTTCACTTTTTACATCTTTTATCTTTTATCTATTTTTATATAGATATGTTTATGTCTAAATAGATGTTACTTTGTATAAATATTAGAAAAAGTGAGTAAATAAGAAGTAAATAGTGAGTAAATATATATTGTTTTTTATTGTTTTTCTTATGTGTGGTGTATTTATGTTTCTATGTTCATTGTATGCACCAATAACCAGAGCAAATTCCAGGTAGGTGTAAACTTACTCGGCAATAAATACCTTCTGATTCTGATCAGGCTGCACCAGATTTCACACAATCATGGATATCAGTTCCGTTTTCATCAAGATCCATGAATTATTCTCTGGAAAACTTAAATATTTGGCAATGTTTAAGAAAGTGATAAAAACAAAAGTCCTGGATCTGACCCCTGATCCAGATCTGCACCGAACTTTTATGGGTTCTTTCCTGACCCACAGCTCATCGTTCCACCAAGTTTCATCCTAATCTGTTCAGTTGTTCATCTTGCTCACAAACAAACGGACAGGAGTGAAAACATAACCTCCTCAGCAGTTTCCCTGTTTGTGTATTTACGAAGCTTGACACCTGCAGCTTATCTTTAAACCATGATGTATCCTTGTTCTGCTCCTCGGAGGTCAATTCTTATTAGGTTAGACATCTGCAGCCAATTAGCATCAATTAAAAGTGCTTAAAATTAGCATTGGAAACCTTCTCATGAGCTTCTTACTACGCTTGGATAAAAAAAACTAATTTATTCAAGGTTGGATTACCGATAAATGTCACGCGGTCATGTGTTCACGTTTGACACAATACGCTCGCCCGTTCTCTTTCAACTCATCATATCGGTGCAAGGTCTACATCTGCTCCCGTGCATCAGGGCTTCACTTTACTATATTTCACTGCAGAGCTCCTCACCCGAGAAAACACTAACACAGGGTTCTGTATTCATGACACAGACTGAGCACGGGGGGGGGGAGAGTCCCAGCTCTTATCTTTCACCAACACTCGTTCTCTTTCTCTGTTCTCACACTTTCATTTCCTGCAGATCAGCGTCTGTCTGTCTGTCTGTCCGTCTGTCTGTCTGTCTGTCTGTCTGTCTGTCTGTCTGTCTGTCTGTCTGTCTGTCTGTCTGTCTGTCTGTCTGTCTGTCTGTCTGTCTGTCTGTCTGTCTGTCTGTCTGTCTGTCTGTCTGTCTGTCTGTCTGTCTGTCTGTCTGTCTGTCTGTCCCTCTCTCTGTCTATCTGTCTGTCTATCTGTCTGTCTGTCTGTCTGTCTGTCTGTCTGTCTGTCTGTCTGTCTGTCTGTCTGTCTGTCTGTCTGTCTGTCTGTCTGTCTGTCTGTCTGTCTGTCTGTCTGTCTGTCTGTCTGTCTGTCTGTCTGTCTGTCTCTCAGTCAGTCTGTCTGTCTGTCTGTCTGTCTGTCTGTCTGTCTGTCTGTCTGTCTGTCTGTCTGTCTGTCTGTCTGTCTGTCTGTCTGTCTGTCTGTCTGTCTCTCAGTCTGTCTGTCTGTCTGTCTGTCTGTCTGTCTGTCTGTCTGTCTGTCTGTCTGTCTGTCTGTCTGTCTGTCTGTCTGTCTGTCTGCCTGTCTGTCTGTCTGTCTGTCTCTCAGTCAGTCTGTCTGTCTCTCTCTCAGTCTGACACACCAGCTTATGACATCATGTCAGGCCTGCTAATTCTAACTCATTTAAAGTTAGAAGTGAATTGACATTAACCTCAGTCTCTCTCTCTCTCTCTCTCTGTGTGTGTGTGTGTGTGTGTGTGTGTGTGTGTGTGTGTGTGTGTGTCTGATCATGCCTTGTACCATAGCCCCTAACTGTCCGTGACCTAAAAATCTTGCTAATTGCAGGTGAGGGAGGACACAGCAGCTGTTCCCCCAAATCTGCCTGCCCCCCCCCCCGCCCCCTGTCTGAGCTGCCTCTCACACCAATCAGCCTCGATGCCTCCGAGCTCACCTGATAGAGAAAATGTTCTATTACGTTATTATCTGCCGTTAAAGATACGTGGTCCTCTATTCTCATCAAAAAATAAAAGGTCTAGACCAGCTGCCCCCCCGCAAAAATAATTAGCATTCACATTTTAACAGTGATTGTGAAGCTTGTACGTGCTACATGTAGAAATTATGATTTAGTTTTTGAAATTACAATAATGTCTGTGCTCTTTGTCTTTTTATTGTCATAAACTAATCAAACGTATATACACTGCTCAAAAAAATTAAAGGAACACTTTGAAAACACATCAGATCTCATTGTGAAAAAAATTATGTTGGATATTTATACTGATATGGACAGTTTAATGTCTTAGGAACAAAAGGATGCCGCATCTTTGATGGAAATAAAAGTTTTCAGCCTACAGAGGGCTCAACCCCGAAAATCATAGTGAAAAAGTGATGTGGCAGGCTTGTCCATTTTGCCAAAATTCAATTTCTGCAACTCAAAATGCTTCTCAATTTCTTGTGTGGCCCCCACGTGCTTGTATGCATGCTTGACAACGTCGCGGCATGCTCCTAATGAGACAACGGATGGTGTCTTGTGGGATGTCCTCCCAGATCTGTCTAAGCGCATCAGTGAGCTCCTGTAAAGTCTGAGGAGCAACCTGGCGGCGTCTGATGGACCGAAACATAATGTCCCAGAGGTGTTCTATCGGGTTTAGGTCAGGTGATCGTGAGGGCCATTCAATTGCATCAATTTCTTCTTCCTCCAAGGTACTGCCTGCATACCCTTGCCACATGAGGCCGGGCATTATCGTGCATCAGGAGGAACCCAGGACCTACTGCACCAGCGTAGGGTCTGACCATGGGTTCAAGGATTTCATCCCGATACCTAATGGCAGTAAGACTGCCGTTCTCTAGCCTGTAGAGGTCTGTGCGTCCCTCCATGGATATGCCTCCCCAGACCATCACTGACCCACCACCAAACCGGTCATGCTGAACGATGCTGCAGGCAGCATAGCGTTCTCCTTGGCTTCTCCAGACCCTTTCACTTCTATCACAGGTGCTCAGGACGAACCTGCTCTCATCTGTGAAAAGCACAGGGCGCCAGTGGCGGACATGCCAATTCTGGTGTTCTATAGCAAATGCCAATCGAGCTCCACGGTGCTGGGCAGTGAGCACAGGGCACACTACAGGACGTCGCGCCCTGAGGCCACCCTCATCTGACTGTTTGGGCAGAGACATTCACACCAGTGGCCTGCTGGAGGTCATTCTGTAGCTCGGGCAGTGCTCAACATGTTCCTCCTTTCACAAAGCAGCAGATATCGGTCCTGCTGATGGGTTGAGGACCTTCTACGGCCCTGTCCAGCTCTCCTAGAGTAACTGCCTGTCTCCTGGAATCTGCTCCGTGTTCTGGAGATTATGCTGGGAGACACATCAAATCTCCTTACAACGGCACGCATGGATGTGGCATCCTGGAGGAGTTGGACAATCTGTGCAACTTCTGTAGGGTTAAGAAATCGCCTCATGCTCCCAGTAGAGATAATGACTCTAGCTAAAGCCAACACTAATGGAAAACCAGTCCAAGTGATCAAGAGGGAGAAACTTGAAATGGCCTCCACATGCAAAACCACTCGTCTCATTGTTGCCCCTCTAGTGCACCTGTTGTTAATTCCATCAACACCAATGCAGCTGAAACTGATTAACAACCCCCTCTGCTACTTAACTGACCAGATAATTATCAAAAAAGTGCAATTGAATTCATGCCATACCCTGATAAAAAAGTGTTCCTTTAATTTTTTTGAGCAGTGTATGTTGCGACATGACATGGGGGCTAAAACTTTTAATTGTACTATTATTAAAATGAATAAAATGTAAAAAAAACTCTACATCAATGGTCCACAACCACAAAGACATTGCTTTCTTCTCTCTGTCCATTAAACATGCAGCTAGATCCAGCAGCTAGTTAGCTTAGCTTCACACAAGGAACAGCTGGCCACGCTCTGTCCACAGGTAATAAAATCAAATGATAGAATAAAAAATTAAAATGTGCCCACCAGCACCTTTGCAGCTCATTAATTAACATATCTAATTTGTTTAATCCATACAAAAACAAAAGTGCAAAGCGACAGTTTGTGGGTTTATGATGCGTTTGTTTGCCAAACTGTTTCTTGGCTGCACGGGAGCAGAAACTTCCTGCAGCCAAAAAGCAACAGATCTCCTCATTCTGTCTTTATGGATAAGAAACTGAATATTTAAAAAAAAAAATGGCAAAAACTACTTTTAAAATGCTTTTACATTTTACTTTTCTTTTTCCATCTAATCAATACATGTCCGCCAGTCATATTACATCACACGTTTCATGGTTCCTCTTTTAATTTACTATTTAATTTACTATTTACTATTATTATTATAAATACTGTTGCTGCCATTATTACTATATACTGCTATTATATTGGTATAATTACTATCATATATAAATATATATTATGTTATATTATATACTATATATAATGTACTATTTTTATATACTGTCTAACAATAACATTACCATCATATCATCAGTACTATTACCATCATCTTGCCACTGCACCTTATCTACCTATTTATCTTGTGTTTCTGTTTTTATTCTTTCTACCTCAATATTTTTTATTTTATTCTATTGTATTGTATTTTATTGTATTCAAATATACCGGCTGCTATGACGACTTCATTTCCCTTCGGGGATGAATAAAGTAATCTATCTATCTATCTATCTATCTATCTATCTATCTATCTATCTATCTATCTATCTATCTATCTATCTATCTATCTATCTATCTATCTATCTATCTATCTATCTATCTATCTATCTATCTATCTATCTATCTATCTATCTATCTATCTATCTATCTATCTATCTATCTATCTATCTATCTATCTATCTATCTATCTATCTAATCTGAAGAGGGATGAACAGTGGCACAGGGCAGAGCTCTGATTGGCTCTGATTGGCCAGGACATGTGTTACGTGTTCGTGGAATTGTGTGTGGAAAAAACAACACAACTCTACCTTTAGATATTTGTGTAACAAGGGTTTCTCACAGGTAGGAGATGTTCAGAAAGTGCTGCTCATAGACGCACTGTGTGAACATGTGTGAGTGGGTGAATGGCAAAAACTGCAAAGTGCTCTGAGTGGTAATCAAGACCAGAAATAAGCTTTATAATACAGACCGTTGTGATACATCATGTGACTTGGTTCACTTGGATTGTGGGTATTTAAGAGTCGTCTGAGGATGACCTGTGTGTTACAAACTTCACTTAAGAAAATAAATCCTTTAACTTGACTTTATAGGTGTCATATAGGTGATACAATATGTGGTTTAGGGTCATACTGCTGTTAAGTCAGTGAACTGAATTCACCCTCCACTGTATTTATGGTTCTGCGGAGGATTTATGCAGGTCGGCGAGGTCACCGGGGTCGAATACTAATCAGAGATTTAAATGTACCTCCACACCAGAAGGGGGCACTGTGATGCTGCTTGAATCAGGCTGAACAACTGCTCCTTTTCCCTTTTCTCTCCCTCCCTCCCTCCCTCCCTCGCTCGCTCGCCTCTCTTCAGTGATCACAGCAGTGCTGCAGAGAGACATGCCAGCCACTTTGATCATCGCACCAGGGGAGGAGAGAGAGAGAGGGAGAGAGAGAGGGAGGGACAGAGGGATGGAGGAAGAGAAGGAGGGAGAGAGGGGGCCACATAGAGACACAGTATCATGCAGCAGAGACGTCAAGGCTGATGTGGAAGGATTTGACTTTTATTCCACCGCTGATGGAGCGGCAGGTCAGCCTGGTAGTGGAAGGCTATTAGGCTAACAGGGAGATGGAGCGAGGGATGGAGGAAGAGAGAGAGAGGGACAGGGGGTCGGACTGGGAAAGTGAATGAGGGTGTGAGAGAGTTATTGAGTGAACGAGTGAACAAGGATGTGAAGATGTTGAATGACACAGGAATCCTTGAACTCACTAATGAGCAAGGACATGAAAAATCTAATAAAACATATAAACTATTGTACCAGTGGTAAATAAACACCCAGTAACGTGTAGTAATACACAGTCTGCCCCCTGGGGACCCCCTGCTGTGCTGCAATGTCGCGGTGCATTCTTTTAACCACTATCACTCCGGGAAGCTAAAGCTATTCTAACGGTTTCTCTGAGAAACAGGACTACATTCGAGTTTTCAAACACATCTGAGCATTTTGAAATAGTCACGACCGCAGTCACGACTAGTCTACAGCATGATCGCAAATTAAGCTAACATTTACGGCTCATTTATGCTCAACGTTAGATTTGTAGACGGGAATGGACGAAGCCCTCTGTCCGTACTTGTTCATTCATGCGTCGTCTGTATTTGAACACATCTCTCGGAGGCTTATAGATACGGATGAAACAAATAAAACAGAGCAGTACCTCCACAAATCAAGAAGGGGGCGCTACAACACAAACATATGTCACTGTTACGGCGGTGCTAAGACAAAGACGGACATTGGAGTGGTAGCCTACTGGAGAACAAGAAGTACGTTATCTAGCACTTCCTGGATCCTGGAAGTTAGCTTTTAGGCCGTTCATTGTTCCAGAGGTTATTAGCTAATGCAGCTAGCTAGACTGCAAAATGAATGTCGGCATTGCACTTAGCCAGAAAGCTAACGGGTTAAACTCACCTTCAAAACGTCCACGTTCGTAAATCAGCGATTGGTGGTTGTGTACTGTGTGTGTACTTTTGCACATCTGTAAACTTGGAGACAACCTGAAAAAAAAGAAATGTCCTTGCCCAGTTGGCAAAAGCTAAGGGAACATTTACATAATGTTTTAATAGTTCGTCTTTCATCCTTCTTTTCCCTGATCATTCTTACATCACTTATTTTTCAAAGCTTTGAGACATTCGGGTCCAAAATCCTGTCACTGTCCTTCTCTCAATTTGCCATTTTGAGAAAAAATCGGATATTTGCTTTTGTCCTCCTGTGTCTATTTCATGCTACAGCTACATGAGTGTTTACGCAGGCCGAGGCACTCAAAGCCTCTAACTTCACTCGGTAATATTTGTCTTTTTAGAGCAAACACGATACAACAATGACTTGTTCTGTTCCCTACGGGGGGTTCGATTTTTATTCGTCATCAGGATTGATGCATCCAAGTTCAGAATCATTCAGTTTTGGCACCTTGAAAGACATTACGCTTTTTTTTAAATTCTCATTTACAACAACACAACGCAAAAACCAAAGAACAAGAAAAAGAACGAGAAAAAGAGACAAAGAAAGAGACTAAGGCTGTGTGAGAGTTCAAAGGAACCGAGAAAGTAAAATGTAAATGAAAAAGGCAAGATAAAATTGTCTTTAAAAAAACAACAAAAAAAGAAGCTTTGATACGTTCTCCAAAAGTTTGTTCGTCTTGTTTCAAGCGTAATGAAGCCCCAGCCCGAATAACCCACTCAAGAAAGAAAAATTGAAATAGACACAGTACTGAAACATTAAGTTCTACTTTGTCACTCCCACTGCCCTTACATGGTATCATTGTTCAGTTGTTCAAAACATAAGTTCCTTAAAAGCAGATCGGATCATTTTTGATTAGCATGCATGTAAATTTCTTAATTCTTACGAGTCACGTAGCTTCACCTCGCTGGTAGCCATGTTCTCTCATGCACTACTTTGTGTCTTTGGCAGTAGTGACATTTTTCATAGTCCACAGTCTTCAAGTTTGCAGAGAGATCCTCGTTCACCCAGAGTTCTCTCTCTCCTCACGCCGCCCCCCCCCCCCCCAAAAAAAGTGAGGTAAAGTTTTCACCTCGAGTCGAGACCTAAACAAAGATGGCCAGGGTTTCGGCAGAAGGCCAAAAAGATTTATTTTTTTGTGTTGTTGTTGTAAAAGAATGTGATAATGTGTCTAACGCTAACCGATATCAGTTAATCAAGTAGGCCGAAGCCTCGGCTCAGTGGGAGGAGCCAGTCACCATGAATCCTCCATCTTGGTTTGGTTTTTCATGACGACTTGATTTAGTTTAACTTACTTTGTTTTCTTTCTTTTTTCCTTGTTGATATTTTCGCGCCAGGGAAGTCTAGTCATGATTTATTAACATATATATTCATATATTTATATATAATCAATACATATATTAACTTATGTGTTGTTTTTTTTGTTTGTTTTTGTTTTTTGTTTTTTTTGCAGCGTGTGAATTGCTTCCTGCTTAGATTCAACGCCGCAATGATTCACAGTATTAATGCGAATAAAGAATGAAATCAAGAAGATACAGCAACTAAAGACAGGAGTGGGTTCCAGGGGGGGGGTCAGGGTGGGTGTGCCGGGGGGGGCTTGTGGGGGTGGGATCATGGGCGTGGCCGAGGGACAAGTCACGCCCCCCTTTCATCAGACTGAGGAAGAGTAAAAAATATAAAGTTCACCTTTTAACGGGCAGTCTGGCCAAGCCCCCCCCCCACTCCATGGTTCCACAGCCCCGAGACAGACATCCACCACCCCCCTCCCCCCCCCACCACTCCTCTTTCCCCATCCATCCCCTCAAATCTTTATAAACATGTTCAAAACTCGTTAAACAATGGTAGATGGGAAAATCATGCATGTTTCTTTTTTTATCCTTTTTTTAAACTCTGTGATCGTCTGAGGTGCCGTACAGCGCTCAGCTCTTCCTTCCTGTCGCTCACCCCCCCTCACTCCATTTATCCATGTATGCCCCCCCCTCCGCTGCTCCTTACATCAGGATCTGTCTTTTGCCGCCTACCCCCCCCCCCAAATTCCCTCTGATTTTATATGTCTTGTGTCCGAGGGCGCTCCATGGGTCTCATACAGGTGTGGTGCGTCGGTTAGCCGCGCTGCTGGAGTCTTTCAGGTCCTTCTGGATGCAGTTGTGGACCTGCAGGAAGTTGTGGTCCCTCTCCGTGGAGTTATAGGTGGCCGTCGGGGTGCCCGTGCCGCCCTTGGGCAGCGTGTACATGGACAGCTCGGTGGAGGGCAGCGCCCCGAAGGCCTTCAGGCCCACCGGCGACGCCTCGCGGGAGTGCGAGGGGTCGGTGGAGCGGGATGAGGAGCGTGAGCGGCGTCGATACCGGTAGCGGTAGCTGGGGATGCGCGTGATGGCCGCACCTTGGAGGTAGTCAGCGGCTCGCGCCCCCACGCGCAGCTCCCGGTGGCGGTCGATGAACATGTGCACGGCGAGCACGCCCACCATCTCGGCCATGATGAAGGAGAGGGCGCCGAAGTAGAAGGACCAGCCGTAGGAATAGCTGTTTTTCTTGGAGTCGCTCTTGGAAGGGTCGCCGGCGTTGGCTGATATGTACACGATGATTCCTATGATGTTGCTCAGGCCTGGGGAAGAGAGAGAAGAGGATTAGATCCAAAGTCAAAATACTGGAAAAGTGATTCTGAAACATACACATAAAGTAGAGTTTTCACAGTTCACAGGTTTATTGATCGTTTGGAGTATGAATAGAAATCTGAATGCTTTTATTAATATTTCAAACATCTGGTGTATTCAACTAAACAACCTTTTTTTTTGTCTTGCAGAGTTAATAACAAAATAAAACGTTTAGATACCAGCGTCTGAAATGATAGAAGTAGTTTTCACTCTCTCCCTTACATCATGTGATGGACCTGTTTGTCACTAACTAAGAGTCCTGCACTAGATCAGTAACCTGGAAAACGTTGTGTAGCGTCAAATAAATAAATAAAGTATATGAATTCACTAGGGCTGGGCAAGTTAACTCGTTTTAATCGAGTGAACTCAAGTGATGAGTTAACTCGATTGTTTTTCGCCAATTATTTTCTTTTTTCCTGTTCTGCAGCAGTCAGCAACAGACTTTCACAAAATAAAAGCCTGACTTTCACAATAAAACAATAAATAATCAAACCTGAGTTAATGCGAGATCAAATAATTAATCGAGTTAACTCATCACTTGAGTTAACTCGATTGAAACGAGTAAACTTGCCCAGCCCTAGAATTCACAGGTACAGGTTAAAATGAACTAGATGCCGGCAAACAGCAGATGAGAACTTGTGGGACATAACTGGATCGGAAAGGTCCAGATCTGACTCATAAATAATGGTGGCTAAGGTGTAGGGGTCCTGATGGAGCTTTGTGGCTTTGGGTTTGCAAAAATAGACCCGTGCAGGACTCTGGTCCGATCATCCACGTCCACATTTAGACACAGAACCGTAAACTGGCCCCGGTGCCTATACTTCACAGACCAACGCCAACGAAATACAGTCTACTAGTCTAGTTTCTACGTAAATTAACAACCGGTTTAAAGAGCGTACGTCCTTATTTGTTAACATTTTACTTTTCAGAGAACAGCTGATCGATGAGGACGACAGGGAATCTTCAAATAAATTAGTAACTTATTGGATGTGTGTGAGTCAGCAGCACGAATGTGAAGAGAATCTGTTGCAGTTGACAGACCACATGTTTCCTAAAGCACAGATTTCAAAGTGTGGCTGCAGATAGACAGCACCTTCTCTCTCTCTTTTCTCTCCATCTTTCCGTACTTCTTTCCCTCTTTTTCGAAATCCAAACTGGGGCAGATTCACTTTTCCACCTATTTTTTTTTTCATTCTTTTTGAATATGTCCCTTTGCTTTCTTGGTAGTTCATCGTCCGCAGCTTTCACCTCCCACAAATTCACATCCTCTGTCAATCTCAGCTCTCCCACCTTTGTCTCTCCATCTCCCTGTTCTGTTTCTCCCTCCCTCTATTTGATCACCTATTACCTATTTGTCGTACACCATCACTCCGGCTGCATGTGGCCAGGTAGACACACACACACGCTCGGGCAGACCGACAAATGCTCAAATGTGCAAATAAGCATTAAAACACGAGGGTGTGCAAAGAGACGGAGCGGCCGTGTGAGGTGTGAGGAGAGCGAGCGCCTGATTGAGACGGATCAGAGCAGGAGAGTATCAGGGACACCTTATTTTTAGAGTGTAATCCCAGTGGCCTCCTCTTAGCCTAGCAACAGGGCGAGAGAGACAGACACAGACAGTGAGGAAGCGAGAGGGAGAGAGAGAGAGTGAAACAGAAAAACTGCTTCTCTCACTTTGACTTGGAGGGGAACTAGTTATCTAGCGCAGCGCAGTAGGCCATGGCCTAGAACCAGAGTGGAGATGCACCAAAACACGAAAGCTGCTCTAACAAAGAGGCATCATGTGCTGTCTTTGTCTCCCTGGCCTGATCCTGAGGGGATTTGTGTACACTACACACATGTCAGGTGTTACACAACACGTCACCTGGTGGTCAGCGAGCACCATTAAGGCCGGGGCTGCCTCCGAGAACACGACTTCTCATATGAGTCTATTTCAGGTGATTTGATACTAAAGGCCGGCGCATGCTTCTGCAACGGCGACTGCGGCTTTTCACGCAGTTGTGACGCAGGACTCGTTGTCATTCCCCGCCAGAACACTAGGCGGAGTAATGTTACATCGCCACGGCGGCTCCTCAGAGCCTTTTTCTGGCGGACAAATTTGCCAGTCAGTGACGGGTTATACTAGTGGTCATAGTTTCGGATCTCTTCTCCCAAGTGCTCTTCTATTTGGTCCATATTCGTTCTTCTAAATCTTCCGAGGTTTCCGCCGGTTCCGGGCATGAAACCGGAAATATACTTAAGGGGCCCGGAAGGGCTCTTTCGCTTCCGGGCCCCTGAAAACGCAGAAGCATGCGCCGGCCTTAAAGGGACATTCACCTTTGTTGCATTTGAGAATTACAGCACATTCAAATCATCTCGCCTTCCTCCAATGCCCCACCCCCTCGTTCCCATCCGCGGTGTTTTATTTAAGAAACTTTATTTACACAAGCAGACTTACAACCATCCCGGTGTTTTTATTTTTTTGAAGAAACTTTATTTACAAGCAGACTTACAACCTACTGCCTCCGCGCACGCACGTGAGTTTTTGTTTACCAAAGCAATGGATTCGGATTCAGAAGCACCGGTAAGTTATATACATTTACATTCACATATATATTTTTCAGTTCAATGGTTATTTGCACCATCGCTACGGTCGCTACTCGCTACTGTCTGCCGTGGAATCAAAACAAACCCTCTAGTTGAGGACGCGCCTTGATGACGCGGGCCCGAATGCGCCACAAGAAGCAGACGGAAAACCTGCATGTCCATGCAGCAAACAGACAGGTCTGTCGGCCAATAAGGTCCTTCGGTCCGAAGAATTTTATCGGTTGAAGTTTTCACTAAATATTATGAGAGTGAAATAATTGTTTGTTTTTACTCCTGGTGGGTCTGTCTTGCATTTTAGAGTGTCATTACCTTATTAATACCAATTTAACCTTATCCAAAAAAAGTGTAAAAATGCAACAAAGGTGAGAGTCCCTTTAAGGTGTCGCCAGGATTTCCTTCAGCTCTTTAGTAGTTTCTCTTCTCAGCTCTGCTTAATCCTCCTTAACCCCGTGTTTTTAGAATTTAGTTGCATTTGTTTTTGCTCTGAATCAAGTTTCCTTTCCTCCGAAAACACAACTGGACGAACATCTGCACCAGAGCGCTGACAGGTGGCGAGCTGGACGTGCTTCTCACCTGCGGAGACGAAGAGGATGCCGGCGCTGAGGATGATGTTGTGGCGTGACTTGTAAAACTCGCTGGCGGCGATGCACAGCCCCCCCATGAAGAGCAGGATCACACTCATGATGGGGAAGATGCTGGAGGCTCGAACGGCGCCTGCGTACACACACACACACACACACACACACACACACACACACACACACACACACACACACACATACACACATACACATCGAGGGAAAAGTCATTGTTAGTGTCAACTTGTTATCGTCAGCAACTGTCTCATGTATCAAATGAATCTGAAAGTCATCAAAAATAAATTGTGAAAAGGTGATTTTGGCCAAACAAAGAAAACAACAAATACAATGAGAGGTGAATCAACACATGGATGGAAGGAACTTAAAATGTTAGAATTATCAGAAGCAGATTTAGGTTATTTTTTAAAAC
Organism: Limanda limanda; assembly: GCF_963576545.1. Taxonomy (NCBI): domain Eukaryota; kingdom Metazoa; phylum Chordata; class Actinopteri; order Pleuronectiformes; family Pleuronectidae; genus Limanda; species Limanda limanda. The sequence continues at coordinate 3,998,348 of NC_083637.1, read as the reverse complement.
CAGTCGAGATTTGAAATTCCTGTGGTGCTCAACAGGCTTAAGTATTAAGTCACCTTTATTTTCTTGTGAGAGATAATGTTTTTGTCTGAATGAAAACAGGCTTTTCTTTGGAAACTTTCTCCTCTTTTCTCCTCCTCCTCCTCCTCCTCCTCCTCCTCCTCCTCCTCCTCCTCCTCCTCCTCCTCCTCCTCCTCCTCCTCCTCCTCCTCCTCCTCCTCCTCCTCCTCCTCCTCCTCCTTCTCCTTTCTCCTCCCTCTTCTCCTCCGTCTGTATCTGTATGGAGGATCAGTGCCTCTGATGGGCAGCGTGCCTGTCCTCCTCTATCGGACCTCCTCTCTCCATCCCTCTTCCAGCGTTCCCTCCCTCTAACACTCCATCTGTCTCTGTCCTCTTCCCCTCACCTATCAGTCTGTCCATCAGCGGCCTGTCTGCCTGCCCTCTGCATGGCTGACTTGCTGATTGGCCCTGAGGGTGAGGTGGGGGGGCGGTGGTGGTGGTGGGGGGTGTCACGATGCTGCAGCGGTCATGGAGCTTTTTCCCAGGCGCACAGAGTTCCGTTCTAGAACTTCAGGCAGTTTTCACGTGTGATTCGGCTTCACTTGTTGAAAATATCACATTTTATTTTTCACTTGTCCTCAATTTCTAACTTTATCTTGAGACATATTTACATATTTGTGCACGATTATACTTGACAACTGGACTGTGAACCAGCACTTTTAAACTTTAAACTTTTAGCCAAGAAACATCAGATCTTTGGTCATCTTTGCAACATTCTGCAGAGTCTTTATAGTCTAAGCTATACCAAATAGTTAAAAGACAATTCCAGTTAATAAGAGTTGGGGTATTTTGTAGTTTCCTGCACATATTGTACTACTCAATTATATTATTGTTAAAACACAAACTCACATATCTCACACTCTAAACAACTCCAGGTAACTAGTTCCAGTTAATCAGAGCACAATTCTTGCTTATTCGATTTTTGTGCTTTGTGTAATATCCCTGCACATACACCATTTTACTACTCGCTTATTTAAATTAATAGATTTTGAAAAGCAAACATTGCTAAAGAAGCAGCCTGCAATAACTCACACAGATAATAAAGATTATGTGAAAAGTCTGACTTGTTTAAAAGTACTTCTGCACTGCATCAAGTATATTTGTGCATTCACAGTTTTGCAGTTGGGGTCAAAAAGTTTAGATAATCTAACTCTAAGTAAATTGCTCATAGCTCGTCTGGTCCATGCGACCGCTGATGTTTTTTTCTCTGTACTTTCTAGTGAGAAATGTGCTCCTAAAAATATTTCCTCCAAACCGATATAAATCTGGAATAAAACTTCCAAAACAAAACTCGAGTTGTCATAAAGGAAAATAAGCATTTTGTGCTTCGCTCAAGGGCAACCGGAATTTATTCATTCCACCCGTGTATCTCTCTCTCTCTCTCTCTCTCTCTCTCTCTCTCTCTCTCTCTCTCTCTCTCTCTCTCTCTCTCTCTCTCTCTCTCTCTCTCTCTCTCTCTCCGTTGTGATGGCTCCATTCACTGAAGCAGATCAAATATTGAGGTGACCTCAGAGTTGGCACTGCACTAAGCCCCCCCGCCCCCCCCCCCCCCCTCGTCCACCTCCTGCATCCTATTTGTTTTAACCCCATCTCCTCTTCTTCATTGACATGTGCTGTCAGGGCACATTTTCCTCAAGGTGGAAAGCCCCTCGTACCAGCCAGATACTCCACACACACACACACAGACACACACACAGACACACACACACACACACACACACACACACAGACACACACACACACACAGAAACACACTCATCTTTTTTCCAGAGTAAGCGGAAAGGCCTCCTGTCACTCACACACGTGTACTACATTTACTAGAGGTGAACACACTGCTGGCAGAGATGCTTCACCATGTTAAGTGACACACGAACATAAAAAGCACACGGACGGCACGGAATGGACGGCAGCAGCAAGGTTATTCTGTGTTCTACGACATTTCTATACATCTGCAGACCCCAGTTTGCTTTAGTTACTGTTGTGACACATGTCAGACGTTGAATTTTGTCACAGTTTAGACCAGAGACTCAAGATAAAGACAGATGACTCGTCTCCACTTCCTCCCGCGATCCAGAACGGAAGCCAAACCCTGCCAGATACGAACTTGACCATCTTGTGCTGATTAGAGCCAGAATCTGTCCCGTTTGGAAAAGAGCAAAATCATCTTTTACTTTAAGAACAGTTTAGTGAAGAAACCTTCTCCAGTTCTGATATACCTGATGCTACATGTCTGTGCTAACCACCATTGCTGTTTACAGACAGTCGCTATTTGCCGTCATCTCACTGAAGACACACATATCGCTGCTAGTCCCTGATTGGTCCAAACTACTGTTCCACGAGTAGACTTGCGACGAGTCAAGCTGCCTCGTGAAGTAAATATAAATATGGCCACTAAATGCAAAATAGCAGGCTTCCTGTTGCGTTTTTCCAATTGCACCTAGGACTTTTTGTGAAGATCGGTCAATGTGAACACGTTCCAGGGGTCTCGAGGGGCACAGTTGAGCCATTTTGCGACTCCCATTGAAAATTCCTCCAGAATACGTAAATTTTCACCACTTTCTAACTTTCTGCAAATTTTGGTAAGAATTTGAGCATGGTAAGGCCCTCAAAAAGACAATTCATTTGCCTGAATAATAATAATAATAATAATAATAATAATCCTTACAATTTCAATAGGGCCTCACCTGACCTTTGATCAGTGCTCGGGCCCTAAATACAGGACAATGTAGAGAGAAGCCAAATGTGCTGGAAAACTTTAGCCGAGAAAATACAATTCAAGGGGGAAGAACAGAAAAAAAAAGAGTGGAAACGAGGGAAGAAGGAGACGACACAAGTAGGAGAAGCGAGAAGACTGCAGACCTTCACATCTCTGTGAAGCTGCTTCGCCGCGAGCAATCTCTGTCGCTCTCTCTTTCCCTCTCTGCTTCCCTCTCTCCTTCCCTCTCTGCTCTTTTGCTATAAGCAGAAGGCAGGGAGTATGAAAGGAGGAATTTTCTACCGACTGCGCCGGCCTCCAGGCGCACCCTGCCACTGAGCACATCCCGGCACAGACACAGAGAGGGAGAGGAGGTGAGTTGAGAGGGAACAAGCTCCAGCAGCAGGTGAAGCCACATCTACAGTGTGTGTTCAGTGGCTTTGTTGAGGATGCTCGCGGCTGCTGTGGGAACTGAACCTCTGAATTCCTGGTTGTGGGCGGATCTTTACACATTTGTCACTAGCACACGTCATCAGTCACGCCAGTCAAAGTTTTCACAAACATCTTCTGTATCTGAAGTTAAGCGACGCAATCATCGCAAAAGTAAATCAACCAGTTCCTTGGGTCTGCCTGATCTGAAGTTTTGCTACTATCGGTTATCGTCTCTCTGAATCTCAACTTAGATTAAAACAAACTATATTTTTGAATAAAACATTTTCTTATGGTGTTTTTAGCAGCTATGGAGCGAAGCGCGGTTTCTCTAGTTTTGATTGTTGCATTCCTGCCAATGGTTTTACACTATTCCACTGATCAGCAGGTGGCAGTAATGTCCCAAGAAGAATTGCAATGCACCGAAAAAAGGGAAGTTCAGAAGAAGACTTAATCAGAATTAAAAAACCTTAATAAATGATCCTTCGCACAAGATGTGAGTCGAAAAATTTGAGGAATTGGCGAAAAGCAAAATGGTTTGTTGGACAATTAAAAGTAGTCAGAATTAAACACAAAAATAAAAACACAAAAATTTAGCAATACACTAAAGATTGGAACATCCTGCCTATTTTTAATTTCCCTATAATTCAGACTGGTTCTTCAGTCCGTATATAACATGACTGGTTTGTGTTACGAACTTCACCCCACATGCACCGAAGGAAGTAACACACACCGGGACACATCTGGTGTGTGAAGCACTTCAGACACTTATCCAATTATTGTTATTATCATTACCTAACCTCACTTATCCTGTGCAGTTGTAGGGAGATTGAGTCGATCCCACCTTGTGCTGCTCATAAGGAAATCACTCTGAGCAGGTCACGTCTCTGCTAACGATCTGCATGGAGGTGATTTGTAATATTGCTCCTATGCTTCCCTGTTGGATCGTGCAGGGTTATTAGTTTGCAGACGCTATTTCTAATTAGAGGAGAGAATGAGGAGGGTTTTATTTCATTAAAGCACAGACTGACACAATCACCCCCCGACGAGAGGGGGGGGGGGGATTGTGATGCTAATGACACAGATGCTGAGGTTACTCCTACAGGTGAAAAGTTAATCATGAATAGAACCAATCAGCAGCTGTGTCATATTTCACCTCACAAATTGCTTTTACAAGCAGGTGATGGTGACGCTTCTGTTTTATGTTCACTGAGAGTTTATTGCTCTTCTTGAATCTCTGCTCACATTAACAGATTAAGAAATGTTACATCAGTTAACAAGGTTTCGTGGAGACTCAACATCTGCTGCTGGTGAAGGACTTTCTGTAGACTTTGGTACATTGTCCTGATTTATGGTGTTTACACTTGTTCTCAGTTTCAGTTGCTCCCCTGGTGTTCTCTGATTGTGTGTTTTGTATAGTTTCAGTTTGCAGGATCGCAGTTATCTTCCTGCTGCTTTCCCCGGTGCATGTTACTGGAGTCGGATCTCCTGAGTTCTTCTTGTCTTCCTTCCAGTTTGTCGTGTCTGCACTTGGTTCCTTTAATGTGAAAAACTGACACAATAATCTGATACTCGCCCGAAATAAGGTCATACTCGGAATAAGCAATAATTTAATCAAGACATGTTGAGTTGTCTGACCTCAGTCGCTTTATGCTGAAATGTAATTCATACGTTTTCACAGCATTTTGCGACATGGACACGTGGTTGTAGTGTAGCCTCGGTGTGATGTTGTGGATTTAATATCACAACCACACTATGCTCTGAGACATGTGGGCAGGAACAACAATGGATTATTCTAATTGCCAGTCTTCTTAACATCATAATCAAATTAACGTCTTATTTAGAATAAGGGTAAGTAGTTGAAGTATTGCTTAACAAGGTCAGTTTGTTCTGTGCACAAAGATTCGAACACGACACACAGACACACAAACCAAAAACCATCTCTCTCCTTTCTTTTCTCTTCCACTTTCACCTTCCTTTCATTTCTCCCACTGCTTAGTTCTGCTGCAGTAGAGTGTGTTTGTACTGTATCTGTGTGTGTGTGTGTGTGTGTGTGTGTTTGTGTGTGTGTGAGTTTGTGTGTGTACGTGCTTGTGCGTGTCTCTGGCTGACTTATGGTTTCATTAGCTGCGGCAGAGGAGAGCCTTGTAATTGTGGCTGAATTATAGAGGTTGGGGGTGGACACCACCAGCATGGGAACACCCTGGGGTTCACACACATACACACACCTATACACACACACACTTAAGTGTACACACACACACACACAGACACACAAACTACAGTAAAGTGCAACAACCCCCCATTACTTTGTCACAGCCATATACACACTCGCTCAACAAGCAACAAAGTGAACACACTCATCGATCAGCTTCCCACCCACTCACTCGCTCTATCTCACGCTCCAAAGTGGGGTGTTTCCCATACACACTGTACACTACCCACGCAGGAACAATCTGCTCTCTCCCTCTCTCTCAAACACACACACACAAACACACAGACACACACACACTCATATAACTTCCAGCTCGCACACAAACACACACACATACACATTTCGCCCACGTGGGAGAGCCCAGCAGCAAAGTACGTGGTAGTGGGAACTCGGCAAAACAGCTACAGGGGAAAAACTAATAGCGTGTTTGTGTGTGTGTGTGTGTGTGTGTGTGTGTGTGCTTGGTATCCTGCAAGGCTAACGAACACGATAACCGACAGAATCGTTTAAAAAAACAAATGGACAGATCTTTTCTTACGGAGAAGATGAAAACTGAAAGCTGGAACACACACGCACACCCACACACACACACACACACACACACACACACACACACACACACACACACACACACACACCACCACCACCACCAGGCAGATGTGTCTTTGCATGACGTGCCCGTGTGAGTACGTGCACGAACATAGCACACACACGACGGAGCCTGCCACTCATTATCACGCCGTATTACCCATGTTAATCATTATATGTCTCCGTGTCCCAAAAATAGCCGCGGTGACGTCGGCGAGTCGGATGACGTCATCCGTGGGTGACGTCACGTGTCTCCTAGCATCCCGATCGGGAGCATTAGCATTGTGTACAAGGATCCAGCCGTCTAATTATAGCATCGCTAAGACTGCGTACTGCTTCACAGTGTTCAGAGCAAATCAGGACTCTGTGGGTTCTTGTTTTTCTAGCGTTGTGAGGACCATGGAAAGAGAGGACATTTTGGCTGGTCCTCACTTGGTAAGAAAGACAAACAACAGGATTAGGCTAAAGGTGACTTATTTTCTCAAGTACAATTTTGAGGCACTTTTACAACGCACATATATTTATATTCATATATAACAATGTGACGACTTTATGCTTTAACATTTCAGAGAGAAATATTAAGCATTTTTACATATCCTTTGCAGATTCAGATGTTTTACACACCAAAGTTTCCTTTTTCTTGATTAATGTATTTTATTCTGTCTTATACATAAAATTTGGGATTTAGAAATTTGGGATACGCTAGTGGTATAGTGTAAGAAAAGCAACACTGTGGCAGACATCTTGTTTCTGATCCACCTAAAGTGAATGGAACGCATAGAGAACAGAACATTATGTACTGAGCTGCACAACGTGTACGTTTTCCTCAAACTCCGCCTGTAGCATCAATATCATTTGAGAATTGCTGTAATTACATTAACAGCCGTGCACTCGCAGGACATCAATAACTAATTCTTCTTCTACCGCTGATTGGTGAAACAGTTGCGCACACGTATGTGAGGGTCTTGGTTAGAGCCGGGAGAATCCATTACACCGGAGAGGGTCCTCATAGGTATAGGAGTGCAAATGCATGTGTGTGTGTGTATGTGTCTTGTTCAAGCCACTTAGGGCAGGAGCTGAGCTGTTGGCCAAATCTAATCCCATTCCACGGGTCCGTGCAGGATACGACAACACACACCGACACTTCACACACTCGTTCACACACTCGTTCGCACACTCTGTTACATACACAACACAGCGTTTCCCTTTCCACTCGTTCCAAAGCTGCAAACACACAGTCACTATAGAATCTACAAATTAATGCACACACACACACACGGAGCGTATTGTACACATCAATCAAATTAAACCCACAATACACATAATTCTTTCCTCCAAGTCAAAACACAAACAAACGCACACATCCACATCTTCTCAGGTGTGAAAACAGAAAACACACACGCCCGCTATCTCACAGCAGCGTTGGAACGAGTAAATATTTACTCGTAATAATCCAAATCTCTTTTTGTGACCACGGTGAATGAGCAGAAATGAATCCTTGCGAAACCAAGAGAGATCCCGTCCCCTTAAATCTGTGATACAACAAATACCAGCGGAGGATTCAAGGACGACAAGAGTTCATGTACGATAACAGCCGACAGTGTGTACATCACAACCGGGCCTATGTAGGACAGCCCGGTCTCAGCAGGCGGAGGTGAATGTTACGTCCTTGTATCGTCTTTGTCTTCAGATCAGCGTTTGACTCTAGTCGTACGCCATCGCATTTTCGTTTGAATTAATGGTCTCAATTTAATTAAATTAGGATTTTGGTGCAATTAATTTGAAGAGTCATTCTTGGGTTTGCTAAATATTTAATCAAAGGGTTGATCTTTCCCCAAGTGTTTCGTGAAACTTGATTTGGAATTCAGCAATATTGTCAGGAATCAACGTTGTATTTCACAACTGGCTTGAGCAAGTATTCCCAACATGTTAGATAATAAAACTTTATATAACATTGTGCTGATTCCCTGTTCTGGCTGTTAACAGTGAGAAAAAATGATACCTGTACGTTGTACTGTTGCTGAATCCAGCTTTTATCAGACAGAATAAAGGATTTTTCATGATCAACGTTTACCCAGAAACGGACGGAGCCGTCTGTACGTATTTTGGGGTCATTTTGTCCATACATACTAAAAGCTTGCAGACAAATACTTAAAAGACAAAACATAGCTATACTACTGGAGGCCACAAGGGCACAGTGAAGCCAATAGTTCAAGCGAGACCATCAAAAGAAACGAAGAAGACATTTAAAAATTTCAAAATGTTTGTCTTTTGGCTTCATTCAGGCTAAACAGACATATAGATTATCACAACCTCCTAAACCATTGCCATGTTTGCTATTCTCATAATCTCCCGACTCAGCACTGTCCTCTAGTGGATGTACTGCTTAACAACCAAGCAAAGGTCGAGGAAGTTGATGTATTTGTAGGAAGTGATGGTTACATCGTTTAAAACGGACACATGTTTTTCTGTATGTAAAGGAAGCTTAAATGAGCCTTAACATTTTGTAATTAAGTGTTAATGGGCATTTGGATATAAAAGTCACACAGCCCCAGTTTGTGATTTAGCATGATGCATATTTTTTTGTCTTGTAAGATAAAACGATAAAACGCCAAAGTTCTGCACTGCATCGTGTCTGAAGACCGTGATTGCAGATGATATTTACTAAAAGTTTTAGGTAGAGGTCTGCATGAGTCTGAAATGCTGGACCTCTTTCCAAACCCATGAAAAGTCATCATGAACACCACATGCATGAATACATTTTCGAACCCCCGGAGTGGACGCGAGGAAAATTAGACCTGGTCCAAAATGTGTCAGACTCAAAAACACTCGACTGAGAAGGAACAGGAAAACTGCCGCTCATTTGAAGAGCCTTCAATTAACAAACAAGTCAGAGTCAAGAGAAGCAATATAGTAATGACAATAAATGTCAATTAATATATCTTTTCACTCACTGAAATAACAGTGATTTCTTCCCATGTTGATTTTGTCGTAGCATGTGATCTGAGCTGGATATCACTATGACACACATGAAATGGCCATTGTTAATAAATGAGGAGTTTGCTCTCTGGCTCTGATCGAGCACATCAGCTAAGTAAACTGTAATCTCCCTCCTCCATACATCAGGCTGTGGTGAGGGGTTGGGGGGGGGGGTGGGTGGGTGGGGGGGGGGGTTTGGGCCCTGTCCTCGCTCTCTGTGGCTGCAGCTGATAGCACCACTGCTGCAGGAGGAAGGCTGACTGCTCGCCCTTACATAACCACATGTACAAATTCACCCAGAGAGAGAGGCTGATGGGGGTGGGGTGGGTGGGGGGGCGAGAGACTCAGGCAGAGAAATCGAAGGGCCCTTGGGGAAAGAGAGCGAGAGAGAGAGAGAAAGAGAGGCAGACAATGGGGAAAGAAATCATCCAAAAGGAATGACAAAGTCCCCTCTTGTATGTCCCTAGTGCAGCGCTGGTTCTGAACCTGCCTGTGGGTTCGGCCTGTGGTGATGCTGGTCACAGTTTCTCTCTCTGAAACTGTAAAAGTCACCTAAAGCACCTGAGGACTCAATCCACAGAACCTTAAACTGGACAATCAGTTGCTGTCGTGGATGATTCCCAGTCACCACCGCTACAGGGCACCGATCGCCTGTTTATTCAAATCATTAATATTGAAGTTATTGCATATCCACCTCGCACAAAATCCAACAGTGTACTTCCTTTAGCCGTTAACACTATACATGCCAAGTGTGAAGTTGATAAGACGAAGAGTTCTTGAGATATGCGAGCCTTCTACAGACTAAGATTTCAGGAATAAGAAGATAGATGCTGGTGTACGACTCCTTCAGTTGTTACAAGTGTTCTTTACTCCCTCAGTGTGAGTCTAAAGCCGTTGAAAGGTTAAATACACATTAACATCACAAGTCCACAAATCACTGCAAAGCTTTGTCAGTCAGTGGTTTTGCAGCAGGTTGTGTCTGTTGCTGCTCGTTTTCTCCTGGTTTGCTGAGACAACTTCTACATAGAGACGCACAATGTGTGTGTGAAGTTGATTGGAATCAAGTTGTCTGGTCTAATGAGCTCTTTGGGTTGTGTTTGTTTCGATGTCCTCCCAGGTCTCTTCTGCCCCGGAGCCACCAAAGTCCCTGGAAAACGCTCGAGCTTCAACAACATGTTCTGCGACATTAATCCACCGGAGCTCAACAAACTCTTCAGTGTAAAAACTGTTTCCATGGTAAAGCAAAAGAGGTATAAAGTCTTTGTCTCATTTCAGCGCGCCTGTAAATATTTGATTGCCACACTGGGATCAGTAGCATGTTAGCAGGTTCATTATACATGTGGGTGTGACATCACTCTCGACACACATGCGGTATGTGTGTTTTACGCGCCCACACGCTAACCCCATGTTCCACTGAATGGGAAGAAAACAGAAAGAGACAGGTTTTTCCATTATGAAATTACAGACAAATAATATTTTGTGTTTGATTTGATTAGCTGTTGGTTGTACTTCAGTTCAGGCGTAGACGTTTAGAGTTTTAGACATATCAGGGTTAGTTCCCTGTCTAAACACAACCAGATCCTAAACATGCAATGCAACTCCAGCCACTAGGGGTCTCTCAGTCAAAACAATATAAAGAGATCTATATTGGTGATGTTGTGTGTTTGTCAAACAGCTGTTAAGACCAAAACTAGGACTCCAACATCCCTGATTTAGACGTTCTGCTCTGTTTGATTCAGTGTGAAAGTCCCTTGAATAACTTCTGTTTCAGGCCGACACTTAATTGCACTGAGGAAATCAGGACCAGCATCAGGCGCATCTACCATCAAGCATTTAAACTCATGTGGGAGTCCTCAATTATGGAAAAGCAACAGTCTCCCTTGTCTCAGCTACAATCATGAATGGACCCTTGAGCAAGGCACAGTTGCTAAGTGGCTAGAAGCAGGAGTCTGCAGATAGTCGGTGAGCGTTCTGGTGGGAATGTGTATACGAGTGTGAAGCAGAGTGGAGCCCGGACAAAGAAACGTTGCATCATTTCCATCTGTCAGAATGTGTCACCGTCCACACTTTACATTGTCATTTCAGTGATTTAGCTGACACTGTTACTCAGGGTGACTTACAGCGAGTGTGACAGTAGAAGGAGCTTTGATTACCATATCACTGGGGATTATAGGAAAAGCCAAAAAAAAGCAAAGAGTGCAAGAGTCAGTGCATTTGTGCATTCATATCCCGCAGCCAACACAAGTGGAGCTCAGAAAACAAACAGAAGAGGAACAGAGGGGCAATTTGTGCAAATCCTCACAGTCTCGTACAATTAAGGACCTGACACAGCAACGTTCAACAGCTTCAGACATCAAATGCATTCTGAGGGAAGATGTACAGCATTGTTGGAACAGAGCTTTGCTAAACAGCTAATGACAAGGAGGTCAAATAGCACAAACCTGTGCATGTGCAGCACAGGAACAATTAGATTCTACAGGCATAAAAGACAATGGATTAATGTTATATACAAGAACCTTTTCTGCAGCTTATTCCTCTGTGTTCTAGCACTGTCGGAATTTAGTTTCAATATTAAACAAGCCAACTTGAAACCATTAAGACAGTAGATTTTGGCAGTAAATTATGATAAATTGTTCTAGTCGTAACAAATATGTGATGAAATCAGCTCTCAGGTATTGTTAGAGAAAAAGTGGATGTAAATCAAAGGAAGGAGCCAATATCCGATCAATCAAATTAAACAGTTTTATTAATTTATTTGTGCTTTTCCACTAATAGCTACATAAAGTGTAATTGTCTCTAGTGGATGGTAACTTGGGAAAAATGATCTTTAACATAATAAAAAGTAAAATAAGAAAGCCCAACACTACCAGTGATTAAACCTCATCCACATATTAATGACACGTAAATCTCCATCTCACAGTTACACATGCAAACATACGAGTTTATGCAGATATTTACGTTGCCATGGCGATGCACAGCGGGGAAAGGAAGGAATGCTGTATCAGTGATTCATCCGAGCAAGATACATGAAGTTCACAATAAAGAGGAGGCTCTATCTTTCTTTTTAAAACTGGCAACAACTGTTTCTGTTTCTGGATATTTTACCAGAGGCCGAAAGGGAAAAGTTGTGGAAAATGTTTCCGACAACTGACTCGGACATTTGCCTTCTCTGGATAATTCCTGGAGTTTAGAAGCTTCACAGAAAACTTTAATGTCTTTTAATCAACAAGCCTAAACCTATGAGGGTAATTTCAGATTGACCTAACACTGAGATCAGCGCCCTGTCTCTCCTCTTCATCCCATCATCCCCACACTCCAGCCCACAGCCTCCATCCACCAGCTGTCAGACAGGCGTGCAGGCCTCGGCGGAGACGGACAGACAGATGGATGGAAATCAAGAGGGAGGAGGCAAGGGATAGGTGGAGGGAAGGAGGAGAGGGAGAGGTGTGACCCACATAGCCGAGCCTGGAGTATTTATAGAAGAAAGTGTCCTAATTGGCAAGCCGCTGGGAAAGCAACAGCACCGCACTGGTACCCTACTCCTTGTCCTTCACCTCCTCAACCTTCCCTTCTCCTTGCCTCACACCTTCTCCTGCCAGTTTCTCCGCCTCTCCATCTTTCACCTCTCCCTCCTCCTCTCAGAACACCTCCTCGTCCTGCGACTTCCATCCCGGACCCTTCCTCCACTCTTGGGTCTATCTGCTCCAACTTAACGATGTCCTGTAGAGTTTCTCCTCAGCTCTGTGCTCCTCTTAGTCTTCAACCCTCTTCAACACTCTACCTCTTCTTCTACCTCTGAACTCCTCCCTTCATTCCCCTTCTTGTCCTGCTGGTTGTCAAACGGCTTCCTTTTGCCTCGCTCCCTCCCATGAAACGTTAAGGTTCTAGATTTAATGCTGATATATTCTTGTAACCAAATGTAATGATGAAAAAGTTTTGAATTTAGTTTGACGTATTTTGTCCGATGGAAACCTGGACTTTCAGCAGATATCTACATAAAACAGATTTACAGATGCAATAAAAGTTGATAGTTTATATTAGGGTGTAGCCCATATACACAGTAAGATGATCAGGAGGGAAAGAAAATCTAAACACAAGAATGGATGGATGGATGGATGGATGGATGGATGGATGGATGGATGGATGGATGGATGAGGGCAGAAAGGACTCACGTAGGAAGTACTCGGAAGCATCCGCCACATAGTCAGCATCCTCTGGGAAGTGATCGATCTGCTTGCACATGCCTTTAAAAGAACCTGTCGAGAAAGAAAGAAAGAAAACATAAACAATGTGCACACCAATGTTTCACCCTCAACAAATAACACATTCAAATTGACAAATGTATCAGACGTGTACTTTGAACATGGAGGAGGCGGGGCTTATGACATGTACCGCAGTCCGCCAGCAGGTGTCGATCCAGCTGTCATTCATCTTTATGTTCATGTCTATGATGACCATAGTCTGACTGTCCACTGTTGATAGGAGTGTGTGTGTGTGTGTACGTGTGTGTGTGTGTGTGTGTGTGTGTGTGTGTGTGTGTGTGTGTGTGTGTTTAGCTTGGTTCAGCTCCAGTGGTAATTGTCTGCCCTCCCAAAGCACTGTGATTAAATGGGCCCTTGTTAATTGGTGTTTGAAGGACGAAAGACTAGTTCCCAGCTCTCAGATGGGTTACACACCCACACACACTCGGACACTCTCTCCCAGTAAGTCTCACACACACACACACAAACACACACACACACTCACATACTGTAGCGACAGCCTCATTGTCCAGATCCTCGCTGGCTGTCCTGGTCACTCATCATGGTGAGAGATCCCACAGCTAAGTTTTCAAATATTTTGCATTTTCCTTGTGGCCCACAGAGAAAAAGAGCAATTTTTACACCAAACCCACTGAAATAATAATAAAAAACAAACCATGACAGGACTCTGCCTCAGGCCTGCTTCATATTTACATATCTTTAATAACAACTCAGCAAACACTCAGAGTTTTTTTTTATCAGGTACACTTTGATAGATACATTAAAAGATTTTTTTAGCGGGAAGCGAAGCTGCAGAACGCTTTCATCACTTCATTATTCCAGTTGTGAACTGTGTGTACAGCTGCGAGTCGGATCTCTGTTCGGTTCTGGAAGGCGGGAGAGTGGGGGTGGGGTGGGTGGGGGGGTAAACAACAGTGCTGCATGTTTTCAGGAGGAAACACACGGCCTCTTGTCTCACTAACTCATCGTAGGTACTTGTTTTGCAAATAAGAAGGACGCCAGCGAGTTAAATAAACCTGAAACGTGTCGTGTGTAAGAAAAAGAGTTTTGTCAGGGAAGTCCGAAACGTCTATTTGTTCTGGGCGGTTTCAAATTTACTACTTATTAAAGTTAATATCCTGTCCATCATGAGACTGGACGTGTTAGTAGATAAACAGCGTGTTGAAGCAGTGGAAGGTGCATGAACACGGCTTGACTCGGATTTGTTTTTGTTAATGCAACTTTAGACGATGCAACAACATGGATTGTGTAAGTTTATAGCAGATATATTTTGCTCGCACTGTTCTGTCAGATAGAGCGGGTCGTCCCCTAACCAGGAGGTCGGTGGTTCGATCCCCAGGCTCTTGTCACTCTGCCCTAGTGATCTTTTGCTGAAGGCAGTGACCGAGGTCAATATACAAATATATAACGCTGACAGTAAACTTTTTAGCTTTATTAAAATCTTTGTCCTCCTATTACAGCTGTTGCCCTCATTGAGATTATTTCCCCTCGGATTTCAATCATTTTTACAATTGTAAATCAGTTGCTCATGTCACTCTATGTATGGAGGACCATACATGACTTAGGTATAAATAAATAAATAAATAAATGTATAAATAAATACAGAAATAAATTAATGTGGAAATATATTTAAGAGATTTATTTAGACATTTATGTTGTTATTAACGTATTTATTTCTGTATTAATTTCTGTATTTCCTTTTTTATTTATTTATGTGTTTATTTATACATTTATTTATTTAAAATTAAGTCATGTATGGTCCTCCATACTCTATGAGCAGGAGAAATAAAAGAAGAAGGAACACCAGTGCACTTTATACAAGAGGAAGTGTTTGTGTGTGTCTCTCGGTTTAAATCCATGTCTGCCGTCCACGTTGAATGATAAATGCAAAACAATAAACTGGAATCAACGTATCCACTCAGACCATTAATTCTTTAACAGTCCTATGTAAACACGACTCCTGTTATTTCCTCAGCCGTCCCACATACGTGTAGCTCCAGTGTTATAAAACATTCAAGATGGTTTCTGCCGGCGGTTGCTAGGAGACGTGCAAAGCAGAAGCTCCACCGGTGAATCAACTTTAATAACTCGTCTTTGTCGTTTCTCTGTGTTTGTATCAATTTGAATTTATTGTTTTGCGTGAATCTCCCACATTATCTCAATACGCTTCCATTCACACACTCAGAACTCTTCCTCACTGTCCTCGTCCTCCTCCATCACTCTCACACTCTCCCTCTCTCCCTCCAGCTCAAGCCCACCCACGCTGCAGCACGAGCACATGTAACCTGGACTCGTTCGTCTCTCTGCTATCTGTCTCACACACAACCCTCCTTCCGTCTCCCTCTCTCGCTCTGTCTCCTGCTTGCTCCTCTATCGCTCTCTCTCTCGTCAGTCGGCTACATGTGAACCCCCAGGACCAGATTCCCAATCACTCACCCCCCCACTCCTCCACTCTATCTCTCTCTCTCTCTCTCTTTAATCCTTCCTGGGATTCAAATAAAGAGCACACACCTAATTGTCTGGGCAGGGAAGCATTAAAGGAACCTCGGACCAAAAGAGGAGGTCTCTGTCCGGATCACGGTGAATCATGTTCTGGTTTGTTTGCTGAGTGAAAACACCTTTTTTTGTAGTTTGCGGGAAGGTGAGACGGCGTTAAACATCAGAAGGATTGATTTCAGTCTTTCCCCCGGACTAATGTTTGAATGACGAGAATAATCATTTCCATAATGACGTTACAGTGGAAATGAAATAAACGAAAAGAACCAGTGCTTTAGTTTTCTCCATTTAAACAGAGTTACTACTACCTGCTCAACAAGCCGACATCAGACGCACGGCCGTCTACAAACCAAACAATGTCAAAGGCAGCACAAATCCCATACGTCTCACTTTTTGTCCGTCCATAATAAAATGGAGGTCTGGACATCTCACACCAAAACTGGACCAACGCAAACTTCCCAGTTCCAGGGCAGTGGTGTGGACGTGAGGTACATGATGTGCTGATCATGTGCTTTTAATACTAAAACAAAGCAATGTGGACATCGCCTAAATCCCAAACTTTCTGTGAATTAAGCTACATATTGTGAAAATGACCAATAATCATTTACAGAAGTTGAAATATAACCATCATTTGCCCAAAGTCTTTCCCTAAAGTCAACTCCTCCTTCTCTGCAGCCGTAACACACAGTTGCTGTTTCTACTATTAAACATTATTTCTGATTCAACAGTGATATGAACTCACAGAGAATCCAACAAGTGGACGTAGCTGCACACGTTTCCTGCCTGAGAAACTCCTCCGCTCTCACCTCCCTCCCTCCCTCCCTCCCTCCCTCCCTCCCTCCCTCCCTAACGACGTGTCACTCTTCCAAATTGGCCTTATTAAATTATACATCATGCTTAAACATGGAACACATACTATTATTCCGAGGCCGACCTGCACCTCGGGGGTCAGGACGGCTCCATCATCCACTTATCCTCCCAGCGAGAGGAGCGTCTCGCCGCACATGATTTATACCAATGAGCAGAGACACCAGTGACCCCGCCCCCATCACGAACCAATCAGGAGCCAGCGTGGCGACTGAACTTATGGCTGTTTAGCAGGCAGCCTTTTATGAAGTATTAACATCCTGACCCACTCACGCTGCAGAAAGCCTCTCTTTGTGTAGCTGTGTGTGTGTGTGTGTGTGTGTGTGTGTGTGTGTGTGCGTGTGCGTGTGTGTGTGTGTGTGTGTCACGACAGTAGATAATGCAAAGTACAAACGCCCTCCTCTGAACCACAGCTGTGTGTTATGCAAATATTTGCCGCTGTGTCTTTATTCTTTATGCTGATCGTGGGTCTGTTTGCTCAAACGCCATTAAACTAATCCCTCGGCTGCAGAGGGAAGAACATCAGAGACCTGGAAGGTGTGTGTGACGTGTGACTGAAGACGTCCACTTCTGTCTTCTATCAATATTCATTTATCCAGGAGGAGATGCTCCTTATCCCCCCCCCCCTTCCTGGCTCCTGGCTCCTTTCATCCATTTGCAATCATTTCCTGGTTTTTCTGCAGCTCCTTCTGTCTTGAACATCCTGCCAGTTTAACTTATTACATGTTTTTCATAATCTTAAATATCCGGCTGGAAGAAATACTCTCAGCAAAATTGTATCAATAGATTTACCTTTGTCTTTTTGACACTTAATTCAATTTAGCCCAGGAGTTTATTACAACGTTCATCATTTCCCTCCTTTTGTGATATTGTGTCTTTTTGCTGATTGATTGTGTTGATAATAAAATCAATGGTGTATCAATAACTTCCAGAATCAGATGTGACTGGGAACGTGTCAGGACCTTTTGTGTTTGTGTTTTTGTCGTGGACTTTTTCTTCTTCGACTTATTTCTCCTCGACTTTGGTTTCTCGCATTTGAAAGATTGGATTCTTATATTTGTTTCGCACTTTGCAGAGTTGATTAATGTTTTATTTTGAAGCTTCTTTCATTTCTTATTTTGATTCCCGTCCTCGTCTGGTTTCCCTCCTTTAAGATTGTCTGCACCTGAGATCAGTTCTCTTTATATCATCTCTTCAATCAGCTCTGTTCAGCTCGTCTGTTCACATCTGTACATTTCCTGGTTTTTCTTTTCCTGGTTTGTTTGTCGTTTCTTCTGTTTTTAACTCGTGTTTCAGTTTTTGACTTCCTGTGTTTCTGGTTAGTGTAATTTTTTTCGAGTTTGGACTTTTAGTTTGCTGTTTAAATTATATTCTACACATCATACCTGCTTTTCGTTCTGCTAGAAACTCAAAACGTGACAGTAAAAAAGAGAAATCAAAAGAAAATCAAATCCACAACAAAAACATATAAGAAGCCCAAAAAAAGTCTCAGAACATAAAGTCCTACATCAACTCGACACAGAGACAGATTTATGTATTTCTAGATAATAGAGGATGTGTTTTACTTTAAGAAACAGTACTCACTTAATTATTGGACTTCATTATGAGCTGTATTTCATTTTAATCTACGAACCCCAGCAGCCAAATTCATTTCCTCACAATTTCAGAGCACATTCGACGATGCAGAGACCCATTAACGATAATTGTAATAAATGCAGAATTAGATTCTCAGCCTATTTGCTCTCACCAATTTAGAGTAAGCAATTAGTTTTCCTATCAGCAGGCGTGCACACGTGCACACACACAGAAATTAGTTGGAGTTGACAGAAAATGAAAACTACTGCGGTTTGCCCCTGAAAAAAAGCTTCCATCCTGTTCTTTGTTGTGTGTTTGTGTGCGACAGGGAAATGGAGCGGGACGTTGTCATGTGGCACGAAACAGAAAGAAGCTAATGGCTGGTTAATTGTAATTTGGCCGGACATGAGCAGAGCGGCGGAGGGCACCGCACGGGAGCGTCCCGTAACCAGGTGTTCACACGTTGTGTCCAAATCACTTCATCTCTGCTCACATTCCCCCACAGCAGAGGAAGATAGGGATCTACACGTCTTAATCCACACGTCTTAATCCACACGTTTAGATCCACACGTCTAAAACCACACGTCTCAATCCACACGTCTAAAACCTAACGTCTAAATCTACACGTCTAAACCCACAAATTTAAATCCACACGTCTCAATCCACACGTCTAAAACCAAACGTCTGTAACCAAACGTCTAAAACCAAACGTTTAAAACCAAACGTCTAAATCCACACGTCTAAAACCAAACGTCTAAATCCAAACGTCTAGATCCACACGTCTAAATCCACACGTCTAGATCCACACGTCTAAAACAAAACGTCTAAATCCAAACGTCTAAAACCAAACGTCTAAAACCTAACGTCTAAATCCACACGTCTAAAACCAAACGTCTAAATCCAAACGTCTAGATCCACACGTCTAAATCCAAACGTCTAGATCCACACGTCTAAAACCAAACGTATAAAACCAAACGTCTAAAACCAAACGTCTATAACCAAACGTCTAAATCCAAACGTCTAAATCCACACGTCTAAATCCACACGTCTAAAACCAAACGTCTAAATCCAAACGTCTAGATCCACACGTCTAAAACCAAACGTCTAAAAACAAACGTCTAAATCCACACGTCTAAAACCAAACGTATAAAACCAAACGTCTAAATCCAAATGTCTAGATCCACACGTCTAAATCCACTCGTCTAAAACCAAACGTCTAAATCCAAACGTCTAGATCCACACGTCTAAAACAAAACGTCTAAATCCACACGTCTAGATCCACACGTCTAAATCCACACGTCTAGATCCACACGTCTAAAACCAAACGTCTATAACCAAACGTCTCAATCCACACGTCTAAAACCAAACGTCTATAACCAAACGTCTCAATCCACACGTCTAAAACCAAACGTCTAAAACCAAACGTCTAAATCCAAACGTCTAAAACCACACGTCTAAAACCAAACATCTAAAATGATTAAGATCTAAGTGACCTCACAAAAAGAGGTACAGTCAAATTGATCCGTGCATCCTAAGACTGGACCAACGGGAGGATTTCTGTGTGGAACATAAACTTCCGAGATGGAAAACAATCCAGGCAGCTGTAACCTTCCCTTGTAAAATGTATAACCTGTAAAACAAATTAGTGGAATATATAAATTATGTCCAGGAGACTGTGTGAGGGACTGTGAATGGGTCGCATGACTCAGAAAGGTAAAAAGTGGTTACGTGCATATTTACAAGTCATAAATATCAAATGGAATATTTTCTAAATGATGAATGTTATTCTACAAATGTTATTTATGTGTATTCATGGTGCTCGCATTAAATCATCAGGATATATTATTATTTATATATTTTATTTTATTGCCCACTCTTACTGCAGTGCATCAGTTGGATTCCTGAACTTATAGAATGAGCAGATCCATTTCTACACAGATTTAGTTTTAAATTCCAGTGGAGATTATAAAGTTTTCATGTGTGTGATTATAAATGATGCAAAACACGTCAAACAAAGTATTTCACGTGATGGAAATCTCCGGTTCAGAAACAGGTTTGAATTATCCTCAGAAGACGTCAGGTGACCGTGCTGAAGATGTTCAAGACGAAGAATCGACTCCACTTCAATCTATAATTGAAGTCAAATAACATAATGACATGAATCAGAACCCGAGCTCCCGTCAGACGGAGCAGAGAGGATTCTGGGAGAAGAGCAGAACGAGGGCAGGTAGCTGCTCCACATTCCCTGGAACAGCCGGCTGTCGTTTCCACACAGAACCGAAACATCTGTCGCCTGGTTTATCAATGAGCTTCGCTGAGAAGATACCAGCTCAGTCTCCGTCTCCCACGTTCCTGCCACCTCCGTCAGTCTCTTCTTCATCTTCTTCTTCACCACCGCTCTCTCTCTCTCTCTCTCTCTCTCTCTTGCTCTCTCTCTCCCTCTCAAAGGAGTTTATCACTGTAACATTTCAGTGAAAAAAAAAATCTAGGATAGCTCACTGAGGGATTTCTGTGAAAGGGGGACACTGTGGTTGTTTGTGTAATTGTCTGACCCGGCTCTGTTCCCGATACACATTTATACATAAAACACGTGAGTGGGAAACGATGTGCTGTGATCACTGATTCATTGTCCTGCAGCAAATGAGTTTCCTTCGTTCTTTAACATCAATTTTTATACTTGTTGCACCTCATTTATTAGGAACAGTTATATATGTGTGTCAGGGTTTGGTCAAACAAAAAGCTAAATCTTCAACAGTTTGCATAGAGTTGCTGCCATTATTACTATATACTGCTATTATATTGGTATAATAACTATCATATATAAATACATTTTATGTTATATTATATACTATATATACTGTACTATTTGTATATACTGTGTAACAATAACATTACGATCATATCATCAGTACTATTACCATCATCTTGCCACTGCACCTTATCTACCTATTTATCTTGTGTTTCTGTTTTTATTCTTTCTACCTCAATATTTTTTATTTTATTCTATTGTTTTGTATTTTATTGTATTCAAATATACCGGCTGCTATGACGACTTAATTTCCCTTCGGAGATGAATAAAGTAATCAATCTATCTATCTATCTATCTATCTATCTATCTATCTATCTATCTATCTATCTATCTATCTATCTATCTATCTATCTATCTATCTATCTATCTATCTATCTATCTATCTATCTATCTATCTATCTATCTATCTATCTATCTATCTATCTATCTATCTATCTATCTATCTATCTATCTATCTATCTATCTATCTATCTATCTATCTATCTATCTATCTATCTATCTATCTATCTATCTATCTATCTATCTATCTATCTATCTATCTATCTATCTATCTATCTATCTATCTATCTATCTATCTATCTATCTAGAGTGAAATTAAATTGTGAAGTTTGACAGAGTTGATCATCAAATGTAGATTTTTACGAATGTGGAAAATGTTAAACTTAACATTAACATGTTTTATAATATTCTGTTATGTCCATTGACACGTGATCGGAGATGTTACCGATACGATGTTGAGTTTCTGCATTGATCTGAATGAGAAGTTGTTAGTGCTGTTTAATGTGTGTCACATAAAACTTCACGTTAACACACAAACACGCTCCAGTGAAAGTGTAAAAATGGGTCAGAATCATCCATGAGGTCACGAAGGTGGAGATGTGACTGATGTGAGACCAGAGACGAGAGTGGGTCAATGAGCAATGAATAGCTCTCTCTCTCTCTCTCTCTCTCTCTCTCTCTCTCTCTCTCTCTCTCTCTCTCTCTCTCTCTCTCTCTCTCCCTCTCTGTTTCCTCACCCCGACACCCTCCCGTGCCCCCCAGTGTGTCTGCGATGGACGGTTACGTCACGTTACTAAAGAAGCTGCACCCCCCACCAGTGAGCAGCGTCAGTGTGGGGGGGGGGAGCACTGACCCAATATCTAATGGAAGAGCAGAGAGATGTGAGGGGAAGAGGAGGGAGGGGATGTGAAGAGCGACGGAGATGGAGAGGAGGGAGAGAGAGAGGGCAGAGGTGCAGTCAGATGGGAGACGAAAGAATGGAGACGTGTGGGGGGGTAAGGGGGGGGGGGTTAGAGATGGATGGAGTGAGAGAGGCTAGAGGGGGAGAGGAGGAGAGAGACAGACAATGAATTCAGGCAAAAAGAGTCAGGACATTTAAAACTATAAATAACCGAGATACGAGCAGCAACACTGGTCTTCTCCTCCACTGTTTCTCTCTCTCTCTCACTCCATCCCTCCCTACGTCTTTACTGCATCCCCCCCTTTTCTCACCCACATTCAAACGTCATTCAAATCTGCTTTTTATGTCACATATAATAAAGCCAACATGAATCATCTGAAGAATTAATCTGATCAACTTCTTAATTAAACTTGAACAACAGTAAATACTTTTTGATCAAATCTGTATTTTTTTGGGTGATTTTCAACCCCAAGAAAATGTAGTTTTATAATTAAATCATCTTCACTTGTGTTCTTGCTTGTTTAGTTTCCGTCCTCGTGATTTATTCAAACCTGAATATTCATTCATTTGAATTTGAGTCGTAGATGTAAATGTGTCCTCTTGTTTTATCATAATAATATTAATTTGGATTGTGTTACAATTTGTGTTACAGGCTGGTGTAGGTTAATGGAGGAAACAATGGATCTAAACTCTTTCACTCGATCACTCGTCTCCACTCGGACGATCTTCTCTGTCCTGATGGTCACTTACAGCTCCACAGGACTTAAGGTTATATTTAAGTCCCCGTCAGCAGGAATTTTATTACCACTCTCTTTAAAATTGCATGATGGGATGCTCCTGACACGACATTTGACATTTTCGCACATTTTCCAGGGAATAATTCATATCTTGTGCAGAATTTCAGAAGCATTCCTTTTTGAGGAGGTTTGAGCTCTTCTGAGAATCCCTGCTGAACTGATTTCCACGAAAGTTTGTTGAGAGGCGAGATAAGATCCATAAAATGTTGGTTTAGATCCAGACATTATTACTTTATTAACATGGCGAGATATGGAGAAAACTCTGTTGTTTTGGAGACGATCCTCCACAGTGTAAATTCGTGGCTCTCAATTATTTTGTCTTCTTCCTCGGAAGCAGCGAAAATGCAGCTTCATCCTTCACCACAGTTTTTTTAATCAATAACTAACAACGAGAGGGGAGGCAACAAATCAAAAAGGATGAAAGTTACATTTTAATGAACTAAACGTCCGTCACTAAACTCTTTGTGTATTTCCCCCGATACAGAATCACATTCACTCATCTCCTCTTCCCTTTTCTCCTCTTCTCCTCCACGCTCATTCAAATGAAGCAGAATCTCTCGTCTATATTCACGAGCACAGACGTGACCGGGCGAGTGGTCATGTGACTGCTCATCGGACTTCATGCGTTCACACCTCAGAGCTGCAGAGTTCAACCACAGAGCTTCAACCAGCAGCCACGGGGTTAAGTGCTTCCCTCCAGTAACGCCTCAGCTGGGCTGGTTTGAGGTGGGGGGGCAGGTGTGTGCGTGCACTGATGATGTATGTAGATGAAGAGTGTGTGTGCGTGCACAGTTATATGAATGTGTTTGCAAATGAATACGAGCCATTAGCTGTGATCCACAGGGAAGACATGTTAACAGGTTCGGCTTCCACTGGGACGACTGGAGAGAAACCACCAGGAGCTCTGTGTGTGTTTATTACTGTGTGTGTTCATGCACATGCATCTGCCCGAGTGTGTGTGCTCGTGTGTGTGTGTGTGTGTGTGTGTGTGTGTGTGTGTGTCTGTGAGGTCCCATTGAGTCAGTGGAAGGAAAACAGGGGATATGAGTGTGAGGGGAGAGGGAGGGCTGGAGGTTGGTGGGGGGGGTGCTATGACTCATCCACTGCATGGGCCTCTGGCTCTCTCTCTCTCTCTCTCTCTCTCTCTCTCTATGTCTCTCGCTCGCTCCCTCTCGCGCTCTCTCTGCATAGCAACGACTGTGCAAAAGCTCATATAGGCCCATAGCAACCAGCAGTGATGGTGGAGTGGCCTATAAACTCTCCATTAACAGGTCAAAGGGAAACAGGAAATCACACACACACCAATTCCATGTGCACAATCTGGTCACTTGAACATATGACTTCTCTATAAATCATAGAATTTAAAACAAAGTGATAGTGATCGCAAGCAAGTGGAAGAAATCGACTATGAGTGCCAAAAACATATTTTTAACTTGATGTGAATGCTGCATATTTTTTATTATGTGACATGATGTGTAACATGAAATAATTGGTCAAAACTGTTGACCCCCGAACATAAACATAAAGGATCTGTAACTTAGTGTATTGTTCCACTGTTTTCAGCAGCGTTTGCAGTGCTATTTGCCGTTTAATTAATTAATCAATCAATCAATCAATCAATCAATCAATCAATCAATCAATCAATAAACATCCACTACCCATCATAAAGTTTTACCGTCCATACAATCAGTCAGACCTCATAGTTCCTGTGTTTGTACTGCAAGTGGCATCAATCAAGTTCTCTCTCTCGCTCTCTCTCTCTCTCTCTCTCTCTCTCTCTCTCTCTCTCTCTCTCTCTCTCTCGTTGCTGCCGTGGATTTAATTCATTCTGTGGGAGATGCTGAGAGCACCAGATCATTTTCCAGCTTCCCTGAACAGACTGTCTATGAACCTGCCCGGCACCAAGTGGCCGAGAGACAAAGTTTACCAGTAGCTGATGAAGCCGGTAGAGCTTCCTCATGAGCTCGGTGTATAGATGATAACTATACTGTATGAGTTCCAGCTGGACGTTGCACAGCGGCTCGTTATACTGCTCTGTCTCCAGAAGACGTCATCGAGGCAGCGGGGGTGCATTCTTTGCTTTGCCGTCATTTCTGCATAATTTGTTTTCTAGAAATGTTTTTTATAGCCGGACCTTGATACCAAAAGATAACATTATTCAGCTTTTTGGACGCTGCTTGGTTTCGATTCATTCGACCTGCTCCTTTTCTGTGTTTTTCGTTTCAGGTTAAAAATCTTGTTGTGTTTTTCCGGTGACATGAATTCATAGTTGTGTTGTGTCAGCGTGAGAACACAATGATGTAAACACACACTCACACACGTCTAAGTGCCTTCAGGACTCAGCAGAAAAACAAAGTCTCTCATACACAGATGATCCCGGTCCTGGTGTCCGGTGGCAGCTCACTCCCACCTCATTGATAGTGATCGATGGGACCAACAGTTAAACCAGTGCTGGTGATGGATGATGTTCCCCCCCAAAAGCCCATTTTCCCCCCCGATGAGCGCGGGAGTAAACAAGATGAAAGTGCTGGTCACTACCGGGCTGATGTTTCTGTTCTCATGAAACATGAATCAAGCTTCCAGTGTCGAGGTTTCTGAACCGGCTCGGACTCAGAAGCTCTCAGAGCAGCGTCACCTCGGCACACTCTCTCTTTAAGATCCTCTCTTCCTCTTCCTCTCCTCCCTCCCTCCGTCTCCTTACAGATGTTGCTCTGATTGCAGATGTTGTTTGTAAAAAGCTTTCTCCCCCCCGTACACATCCTCCTTCACAGATGTTGTTTGGCACATGTCTTCCCGTCCCTGTCTTCCCTTTTGCTTTCTCTCCGCTCCCTCCTTCTCCACCCTTCTCTCTTCATTACACCGTCTCCTCGGTTTCTCTCTCCATCTGTTTCCTTCCTCCCTCCACTCCTCCACTCCTCTGTTCCATTCTCTATTCCCTTCCCTTTTCCTCGTGTTTTTCCGGACAGAGATGATCTCTCCTGTACCTTTAATGAAACTGAAAAGTGTCCTGAGGTAAAATGGAAGAGAGGTACTTGTAGTTTGGGGGTGGTGCAGTTGTGTCACTGTTGTGTGTTTGTGTATTTGTGGTAAATAGAGCTGTGGAGAAAGTGTGTGTTTAACTAAATGTGACGTTAGAAGATAATTTTCCTGGTTTGGGTTCTGATCGAACACCAGAAACTTGTTGCTTGGACCAGAAAGGAACCGAACCTGACACCAACGTTCCAAAGAAATAAATAATAAGAAAAGGAAAAATGACAAGGACGTATCTTCACTATCACGGCTTCATGAAAGTCCCTAAGATATAAAGTTTTAAAACTTGGTTGAAGCAAGTGAGATATTTATCTGTTTTATTGGATTTGTCTTTTTGAATACAGATGACTATGAGGTTATTTTCTCATCCTCCTTCTATTGGCCGGACAAGAGCCTTTCACACGTGAACGTTTGGTTTGGACTAACCTGATAAATTAGAAAGTGTGATTCAAACAAAGCAGATGTAAAATAAATGATCTTCATTTATTACACGCAGCCATTTGCAGTATAATTGCTTTTAAACACTATAAAAGATGTTTGAAGTCGTGTTCTTTTTAACACGCTGGTGAGAATAAGTAAGCAAGACATCACCTTTGGGCTTCTCCAGCATGTGATGGGTGTTTGTCATTACTTTTGACATTTTATAGACTAAAAGATTGATTGAATAATCAATAGAATAATCAGCCCTGAAACGGCTCCTGAGAGTCAGCAAAAAAATGCACATAAACAAAACACACACGTTGATCCGGCTTGAACTGGAAAGAGGAGACAGCGAGAGGAGGATGAGAAGGAGCAGCTCTCCGTGTGGAACTTTTTTAAATGCATGATCGATAAATACAAATCTGCTTTTTGTGGATCCCACATTATTCCCTGAGCCGTAAAGCAAATGATTTACATTCTGGGGAATAAACATGTTTGGTTTCTCTGCAGGATTTGGGATCATGGGCTAAATGTCAGGGACCTACAACCTGCAACCGGTTGGTTTACTCATGGGAAAACGCCCGTTGTCTCCTCCATTCACCAGATCCTCTCAGGAATGTGAAGTGAATATCACAGGTCAAAGGTCACCAGTGTTGAACTCAATGCGAAGCCGTGCTGCAGATTTTTTGTGCCACAGGAAGTAAATGTTTTAGACGCCTCCTCGCTATATGTACATTTGCACTTATGTGTCCGAGCCCTGATGCTTAAAATATGAAGACATTATATCCTATTTGTTTAATTTGTACAAAAACTACTAAAGTTGTGGTTTCATTAACGTTTGTGTGTTGGACTAAATATGTCGTGGCCTTCTCTTGTTTACAGTATTTACACCATGCTAAGCTAATAAGCTGCTAATCGTAGCCTCAGCTTTAACAGAGACGTGAGAGTGACGAGTGGGATATTTGATATATTAAATAAAACTTTTCAAAATAATCTTTCTTCTACGAGAAACAAAAAATGAGAGCAGAATAAAAAAAGGTAGAAGAACTAAAAATAATACAATCTGAATAAAAATATAAGATAAGATGAAGGACTACCACAAAACAAATGAAGCAGATTTAAAAATATCTGGATTTAAAAACTGTGAATTCTCAGAAATCTGCGCCTGGTGGATTTCCGGAGCAGGCGAGAGATATTTCCTCCCTGAAACGACACGGAGAGCATTCAACGGGGGCGCCACAACAATCGCCATGACAACAATGATTACTCATCCTCCAAACAAGTGAAACAACAAAGAATAACATCTAATCAGGCTCAAAGCTCTGAAGGTGTGATTATGCAAACTGCTGCTGCTGCTCCGCTGTCTTTATGTAGACCATCTCTCTCTCTCTCTCTCTCTCTCTCTCCCGCTCTCTCTCTCTCTCTCTCTCTCTCTCTCTCTCTCTCTCCCTCTCTCTCTCACTCTCTCTCTCTCTGCTTTGGGCAGAATGATTAATTTGTGACTATTGATTCCTTGAGAATGTGGGAGGTATTGAAATAGAAGGAGAGAGAGAGAGGGAGAGAGAGAGAGAGAGAGAGAGAGAGAGAGAGAAAGGAGAGAGGAGGGGAGGAAGGAGCATCCAGTATTCTGAGTAGCGCCTCGCTGCAGCTCTCTCGCCTCCGGTCTCTCGTTTAAGAAAAAAAAAAAGCCAATGGGTGCAGAGTTTTAGGATCACCTCTATCCATCCCTCTCTTCCTTCTCCTTCATCTTCCCCCGCCTCCTCTTCTCATCCCTTCCTTCTCTTTTTCTCCCTCTGCCTTTCTCCTCTTCCATCTCCTTCCCTCCCCTCGTTCTCCGAGCATCAGCGTCTGTGAATATTCAACAAACGCCCGGGCGGTTCACACGGAGCAGGAAGGAACCCAGGGCAGAGAAGTGCTTAGAAAACAAAAACAACAATATTTGCCCCTCCTGAAGTTCATAAACTATTTAGATCCATAAATATCTTGAAACCGAGACGCTCGGCCTGTGGCTGTGTTTCACGTACGACTTCAGAAACACTTTCTAATGAAACACCAGTGGAAATTTAGCAGAATAATTCTCATTGAATATCAATCAGCTTCTTTGCCAGCAGAGGAAAGACACTGAGCTCATTTTAAAACTGAGATGTGAACATGTTTGAACCTATTCATGAAATTTAATATATATATATTTTTCTGGATCCCCTTTTTTACGAATCTGTGCCAAATGTGATCATTTCTTTCTTGGCTAATAGTTTTATCGTAATCCTGCTTTTAAACAAACCAGCAATCAAAAGTGAAATAGACACCTATAGACAAACTTATTGACCGGTTATAAATCAGAAGTTTCCGTCACCTGTCTGTCATCACGTCCCAACAGAGACACACAACTTCACATTTAATTACATGTGATGTTTCCAAAGGGTTGGATGGAAATATGGTATTTTTAGTTTGCTCAAAATAAAAACTGTCAGTCAGTCCTCGCTCAAAATACGGAACCGGTGAGAGGTGAATTCAGCCGGAAGCAACGGATCAACGAGACTGTAAAACAAGGAAAACCTTCTTTTCTGCTCAAAATAGAATAATGAGAATAGATCAATATTAAACCTTGAGACAACAACACACTCGCTGCTACTCACACACCACCACACACCACCTGCCCAGTTCAACCACAGGGTTTCACTGGGTCATTTAGCAGCAGCACTTGATCAATGACTGGTTAAAAGTCTCATTAACTGATTTCTCCGTGCAGCTACTCTACTCCACCTCTCTCCGCTTCATCACTGAAAACTTTCACTTATTTCCTATATTGTTTTTGTTGCCCCAGATATTCTGGACTTGCTTCTTCCTCAGACTACTTTGCAGGAGTTGCACACTTTCCTTCTCCAGCTGAGAGAAAGAAGAAGCTGAAAAATCGTGACTGTTCCGTGAAGGAAGATCCCAAAACTAATTTTCCAGCTCCTGCTCCACGTCGCGGTGGCATCACAGCCAACCGGAGGATATGAAGGGATTAATTCAAGGAAAACACTCACCTGCTAATTATAGTAATCGCCACCTACTTGGCCTCTCCGCTGTGAAAGTGCCAGCGCCGAGGCTTTCACCCTGCTGAGAGGTGGACGCCGAGGAAATAAACAGCGCCGGGGAAAAAGCAAAAAGGATGCGAGAGCGAGGATGTTCCGACGGCCTAATGGCTCCGACAGCGGGGGGGGGGGGCGAAAGGCCAAAGTGGCAGCGTTGCATCATGAGCCTGTTTCTGAACAATACACGGTGTTGTCAGCGAGACACAAAGGATATTTTTTTAACATTTATACATGAGGTAATAATCCAGTGCGTCATCACACTCCTTCGTTTGTTCATTTTCCTTAAATTTTCCGAGAGAATGTAAACGTTCGAGTCATTTGCTCGGGAGAATTATCTAAAAGCCTGTGAGTAAAACGTCTAGAAAATGTCCAAATGTGCAAATTGATGACGTTTCTAACACGAGAGGGAAACAAAATAATATCACAGGAGGAAAAATAATATCCGAATACGTAGAAGACGCCAACGATGACGTCCAATTGAAAGAGACAACGGGATTCGAGCACTGCTGGTCGCCCATGATGACCTCAATCCTACTCCTAAATATAACCACGATTCTAATATCAAAGCCTCTTAAAACTCTGCTTGTGAATATTTTATATTTCTCTACAACATTACACGGCTGTTGCAGGACTCACAAGAGCGATCAGGAACAGAACTATTTTCAGAGATTTTTAGGTTTTCACACAACTGTTTCAAGGTCTAACACACACAGACACACACACACACACACAATCATCACACAATGTCCACACAGATACAACTACACCCAAAATAAGCTTTTCTAGTCCTAACGACAAAAACAGACACTATTTCCTTTCTGCATGTGACATTTTTCTGGTAAACACTCAAAGCTATGGAGGGAATCATTACAGTAACTGATTGTCAAGCCAAGGCAGCAGCCTGCTCTGAGTTGTCTCCACGACCTTGGACGACCTCTATGTCTCCGGAGCGAGACCGTGGACGTACGAGCCGAGACCTGAGGCCAGCGGCGAGCTTTCATTGGACGACAAATGAGTAAACACGACTTTGAAACTATTTTACAGGAAGAGAATGGTCCAGAAGAATGAATACAAGGACATGAACCCAACCCGTCATTAACTTTAACCTTAACTTTACATAAACCTCACATGTCATTAGCTTTAACTTAAACTTACAAAAAACCTCACCTTATCCATAACTTACTACATGTCTTAAAATGTAATGATTTATGGTTTTTACACCCCTTGAGTAACACACACACGCCTGAACCCAATCCAACCCTAATTCTAACCTTGAAACAACCCATTGACTTTGTGAGAACCAGACAAAATGTCCTTACAATAGTGGTATTGAACCAAAATTGGCCTCATATCTATAGATAAACATGCCCTAACACACACAGACTCACACGACCCAGTACATAAACACACTGAGGATTTACTGCGGACCAGCAGTCATAAAGCGCAGACACCAGAGTTCATCATAGGCTGCTTAATGTTGCACCATTACCGTTAACGTGCGTTAGCCACATCTGGCGCCGCGCTGTAAACTCATTCCACCGACCATAAAACCATCTGATGAATCATAACCTGCCACCTCATTGGCTCTCACTTTGTGTCAGGGTGACATCTGGACACCTCTCACACAGCCACCGACCAGACGCCACACACACACACACACACACACACACACACACACACACACACACACACACACACACACACGAACACACACACACACACACACAGCTTCCAATTCAAACCGTGAACTTTAGGACTGAATGTGTGTGAGACTAAAGGTTAATTTCAGTGGTCGAGTCCAGCTGCTGGAAACTGTAGGTTACTGTAGATTATTAACATAATGTTTTATCATTTTTAATGTCGGCATTATAAAGCATTTTACAACACACTATTATTGTCTTTATTATTTATATATACTCTCTCTCTAGATATATATATATGTAACTTGCTGCTTTAAGGCGTATCCGGCTTTTCCTGATACTACTTTTATTTATTTTGTTTAAACTTTTTAAACTATTGACTCTTTGATGAAGGATGGAGGAAGGATCGTTCGCTTGACACACACATACACACACACACATACACACACTCACACACACACACACATACACACACACACACACACACACATACACACAATGTAAAAGGGTTACATGAGATAATATGAGATATGCAGTGTACCGTGTAATATCTGAATATTAATCAGTCTAATTTCTATAGAGAAATAATGTCAGAATGTTTATATACATTGCACATACATTTGTTTGTGTCTTGTCTTTGTGTATGGGTGTGAGTGTTTGTGTGTGTGTGTGTGTGTGTGTGTGTTTGTGTGTGTACACAACTCCGAGCCAGGGTCTACTTATTTCTATCTAATTCATACCAGATAATCAATGGGCGAACGTATCATATACATACAAGTGAGTCTGGGAACACACACACACACACACACACACACACACACACACACACACACACACACACACACTGACTCATGCAGTTTACTGATGACTTGTTGTTTCTCCATCAGTTTGAACGTATGTCACCACAAACACAAACTCTGAGATTGGTCACTCTGCTGTGTCTGTGATGACATTGTGTGTTTTTTTCATCTCTAGATGTCTGCACACCTCAGGTATATCAGAGAAGTGAGTTAAGGTTATGAGGCGTGTGTGTGTGTGTGTGTATGTGTGTGTGTGTGTCTGTGTGAGCTCCATGGTCATTCCCTGTGTCTGTAGGATTAGGGAGCAGTCGGCCTGTCAGCACCTCACCCACCAGGCGCTAAACAGACTGTGTGGAGGTGCCAACAGCTCTGCCACACACACACACACACACACACAGACACACACACACACACACAGAGACACACACACACCATACCGTACTGTAAAACAAAGAACGTGACATACTGTTACTACAGTAAAACCACCGGACTCCACTGTGAAGCACAACACAGGACGTATTGTTATTGCAGCTCCACACTGTGAGATCTGAAGCTTTTCCCTGTTCCTCCTTTGTGTGTCGGTTTGAACACACAACACAACAAACCTCTGATGTTGCTACTCAAAGCTAGTTTTTGCCAAAACCGGTGTCGTTTGTTGTTTGTTTTTCATCGGAGGCAACAGAGAAATGTGGTTCACTCCCCCAATCAGGTGAGAGGTGTTCTCGTCTCTGTCCGGTGTTTCGATTGGTTTGTTTGTTTGTTTGTTTGTTTGTTTGTTTGTTTGTTTGTTTGTGGGCAGGATTACATAAAAACTACCAAACAGATTTCCAGGAAACTTGGTGGAAGGATGGGACGTGGGCCAAGAGAGAACTCAGAGTTTGACAACTGCCGAAAATAACAGAAACCATCTGTGAGAGGTTGTATTAACGACATTTCACCTGCTGATTCCATCTGAGTTGTGTTGCTTCACCTCTGGTGACCTGTCTCATCAGTTTGTGTTTGTAAGACTCATTGTAAGGTTGAGGGTTGGGGGGGGGGGGGATTGTGACCGTGGCAACAGACGCACACACGACACCGCTTTATATATATCTATGGCTGTCACACCACGGACTGCTAACAGCTAACAGCTCTGTCCTGCTGCATAATCCATAACACTACAGCACAACAAACACACTACAGCACAACAAACACACTACAGCACAACAAACACACTACAGCACAACATACACTCTACAGCACAACAAACACACTACAGCACAACAAACACACTACAGCACAACATACACTCTACAGCACAACAAACACGCTACAGCACAACACACACTCTACAGCACAACACACACACTACAACACAGCATACACACTACAGTACAACAAACACACTACAGCACAACAAACACACTACAGCACAACATACACACTACAGCACAACAAACACACTACAGCACAACATACACTCTACAGCACAACAAACACACTACAACACAGCATACACACTACAGCACAATAAACACACTACAGCACAACACACAAACCAGAGCAGAACAAACACACTACAGCACAACATACACTCTAGAGCACAACACACACACTACAGCACAACATACACTCTACAGCACAACAAACACACTACAGCACAACATACACTCTACAGCACAACATACACTCTACAGCACAACAAACACACTACAGTACAACACACACACTACAACACAGCATACACACTACAGCACAACAAACACACTACAACACAACATACACTCTACAGCACAACAAACACGCTACAGCACAACACACACACTACAGCACAACATACACTCTACAGCACAACAAACACACTACAGCACAACACACACACTACAGCACAACAAACACACTACAACACAACATACACTCTACAGCACAACAAACACGCTACAGCACAACACACACACTACAGCACAACATACACTCTACAGCACAACAAACACGCTACAGCACAACACACACACTACAGTACAACAAACACACTACAGCACAACAAACACACTACAGCAAAATAAACACACTACAGCACAACACACACACCAGAGCAGAACAAACACACTAATGGACACAACATGCATACTGGATACAACAAACACACGATTGGCCACAACACACACTACTAGACAGAACAAACACACCACTGGACACAAAATACACACAACTGGACACACAAAGAGATAAACAATTTCATATATATATGCATCAAAGTAGGATTTCCTTGACTTTAAATCCAACCCCAGCCCGTAACATTCCCTGTTTTTGTTTTCCAGTGAAGAACCCGATGACTAGAAAGCACAACTGTTTAATAATAGAACATTCTTATACATTTTTAACCTGAACTTGGTTCTGGATCATCACACACACAGAACAGTGACAAACACCTGATGTGTGTTCACTCAGTTTGTCGTTGTGTCTAAACCTGTATCAACGTGTGCTCATGTGTCCGTTCTGTATGTACATGTGTGTGTGTGTGTGTGTGTGATTGATGTCCCTCCCTTGTTGTGTGTCAGTCCCAGGTGGTGTGTGTGTGTGAGTGCTCGTAAACAGAGTGTGTGATTGAGAGGCCGTGATGCCTGACAGGCGGCCTTGTTGCTGCCGGCACCGAGCTGAATCGCCATAGTTACGTGGCGTCGTGTGGTCGCAGACACGCGGCAGCAAACAGAAGACGGGACGACTGCATTCATTAGTTAATGAGGAGAAGGTCACCGGGGATTCAACCGCACCTGGGTGATGGAGCGTTGTAAAAATGATCATAAATCATCCACAGTAATAAAAACATACCTGATAAACACGTGAGATCACATGTTCAATAATTAAATTAACGGCCACGACATTAAATGATGTGATGGTATGTTTCTTGATACAACTCCGTCATTTTTCTACGTTTCAGTCGGGCCTCAAAATGGATATATCGTAATCCCGCCAAATACAAAATCTAAAATTAGAACCGAGAATAAAATGGACACATAGCACTATCAATTGGTTAATGTGAAGTTCAGTGCTCACTTTCAAAATGACAAATCAAAAGTAGAAGAAGTAGAAAAGTCAGGTACCTGATGATAGGAACTTAAAAGTTTAAAAGACTTTGAAGTTATTAAAAACCAGAGTTTAATCTCCAATATTCAGCAGGAAACTTTCAAAATAAATCATAGGACCTTGTGTCTTTTCAGGCCACTGTTGCTCTTGAAATCAAATGATGGTGCAAACACACACACACACACACACACACACACACACACACACACACACACACACACACACACACAGAGCGCACACTCTCACTCACACCTCATTGCCAGAAACATATCTCCTGTCACATGCACCTCGCTCGCTTTCAAACCCGCCGTGATGGAGATTAATAGCAGCATTTAAAAGCCTGCTGAGCTCCACCTGTCAAGGCTGCGGACCCCCGGCAGCTCCGGTCTGTGCCGCGGATCGAGAGACCGTCCCGGGGCAAGATCCATCATGGAGGTCCGGGACAGGCCGGATCTCTGGAGCCAGCCTCCACAGCTGGACCACCGACACGGGGCCATCCGTCCTGGATGACAGGCCGGCTGAGCGAGTCCAACTGGAGCAGACTCCAGAGCTGCTGGACGGAGGAGTGGGTGATGGCTGCAGCGATTGTCAGGAGACACAGATACGTATCCCATAATGAGAATAAACATGAATCCTTTCTAAGTTTAGGTACCGGACATGGTCTTTTTTCAACGAACATGTTGCTGAACCACTCGGCCTTTAGACTGTCTCTTCTGTGAATGGTTACCATGGCACCGATTCACGATCTGTTGTGTCTGTGACGTTCCAGACAGAAAGTGTCGTGCACTCGTTCAAGGATTCAAACACATAACAGATTGACCGGCGTCCGTCATTACACTCTCACACATTCAGTTTCATTTGATGAGAAGGATCAGTGTAACGATAGAGAAGTTCTGACCAGCAGCGAAATGCCGCCGATATTTTACAGAAATGCTTAGTCAGGCATCGGCAAGTACGCAAAACCAAGGATTTGACACCACATAATTAAAGGTTCAGTGTGTAGAATGTAGTGACATCTAGTGGTGAAGTGTCATGTTGCAGCTGAACACCCCTCACCCAACCCTCCAGCTTCTGAACATGGAAGAGAACGTGTGGTAGCTTCAGATGTCATAAAAACTCAAAAGATTTAGTTTGTCCAGTCTGGGCTACTGTAAAAAAAAACATGGCGGCCTCCGTAGAGAGGAGCCGCTCCTGGAATATGTAACGAGATGGAGAGATGGTCTTTATGAGAATAGAGACTTCAGTTTTTCCAGACATCACTTCCCGGTTGCCGCTCCAAAAGAGCAGGATTTCAAAAGTGTTTCCAAAATGTCAAGAAAGAAGTTCTATGTGATTTATCTCTATATGTATTTTCAAAAGGTTTAATTTGAGACAGACCATAGAGCAGTGACAGTAACTGCAGGGTTAGTAGCATAAAGCTGTTAAAATATGATAATAAACAGTAACAGTACTCGGTATCGGCTGATATATACATCTTGAGTTTTAGATCTCTGCTTTTGGTTTTCGGTGCTGAATATTAAAGCCCTTCGAGCTACATTGAGTGTATATAAAGTGCTCTATAAGTTATTTCACTCGTTCATTTATTCATGTATTGTTTATTCATACGTTTGATGGAAAAGCAAAGCGGCAACAATCATGAATATTTCACTCAGTGTAAACATCGTATTGCTTCAGCGAACAGTTGAAGTTAACACAGAATAAACTGCACACGAGGCTGTCGGAGACTTTATGGGATGTACTTGTTTAACCCTAGAGCCACTGAACTGTACGTTAAGAGGTTAACGTGCGATCGTGAATAAACATTTCGACCTGGAGGTTAATGAATAATGTTTCTGTTGCCGCAGGTTGAACTCCAGGTCATCAGGACTCTCTCTGTATCCCTCAGATACATCCTGCATGGAAAGGTGCATTCTGCAGATGGACTTCACAGTTGGATCCAGAGTAATTCATATTTTAAAGATATGATCCAAACTCTGACGTGGCGTTGCCCAGAACCAGGCAGCAAAATAAATAAAAACGTGGATTTTAAACTTTATTTATTAGATCAAGTTGATTCATTAGAGAACTTAAGTGCACCGATATCCAACCGTGCAATATTGTCATTTACAATATACTTGCATGTTTAAATACCCTACGATTTATTCTATTTATTCATTAGATTGTAAAGTGTGTACTTGTCTGTCTCACTGGGACAAATCATTTTGTTGTACACTGTGCAAGGACAGTAAAGGCATAGCATTGAATCAAACTTTAAAAACACGGCTACAAAATGCTTTATAGATCAAGGTTCTAATGAGCAATTGAAGGCAACAGAATAAGAAACAATTCAAAATTAAATTTAACACGACTTTAGGGCAGAGGGATAAAAGTAAAAGCGCTGAACAGATCAGAAAAGAGCCAAATAAAAGTCTGTTTTAAAATGTTTGAGGTGATTTTCTCATCACTAAACGTTATAAACACCAAATATCACCAGACTCATGCGTTGGATAACAACCAGTGACAGCCTCTAAACGGTAAATGCTACAGACGAAAGTAAAAGATGAGAAAAGAGTCAAATAAAAGTCAGTTTTTAAAATGTTTGAGGTGATTATTAAGAACTTTTCCTGCATTTCACTAATCGCTGAACGCTATAAACACCAAATATCACCAGATTCATGCGTTGGATAATAACCAGTGACAGCCTCTAAACGGTAAATGCTACAGACGAAAGTAAAAGATGAGAAAAGAGTCAAATAAAAGTCAGTTTAAAATGTTTGAGCCGATTATTAAGAACTTTTCCTGCATTTCACTAATCGCTGAACGTTATAAACACCAAATATCACCAGATTCATGTGTTGAATAACAACCAGGGACGGCCTCCAAACCGTAAATGCTCCAGGAGAATAAAGCCGATATTTCCATTTAAATAAGTTATGAAGCTAAAAATAATTCCAGATCGGTTTCGGCTGCTTTGTTGAGCTCAGTCTCCAGGAGTTTGGCGGCGGCGGCGGCGGCACATTGACGGCTGAGGTTTGACAGCTGCCGTGACCTGTCAGTCACTTCTATTACAGTATCAACAACAGCACGCCCACAGAGCGCCGCTGGATGCTGACTGTTTGCCAGCCTCAGTGCAGAGGCAGAACAATGCCTCTTATTCCCTGAGCCACCACTCCTCCATCACGCTGCTTTCAGCGTCTTCATTAAGGGACCGTGGCTTTAATCTGTGCTGTCATTAAAAAATTGCCTCGGTTTAGAGATGCATGAAACGGGTCGTTTTTAAGAAAATTAGCACCCAGGGAAAGGATATTACTTTCACATTTTTCCCACTTATACGCCGCCAATTAAAGAGAACATTTTAAAATCAAGACATCAGGAAAAGTAAAACGAGGGACGACATGAATCTGATTGTCTGACCGAGACGTAACAGAAGCTTCTTGTTTGCTTCCAAAATGCTTTAATTAAACTACGGCAACCTGAGATAACAAATCTCAAATCATCAATTCAATTATGTCTGTGTATTTTCACCATCAGCCCCCCCCCTCCCTTCCCCATCTAGCAGCCAACTGATCCCAGATCACACAAAATGAGACAAATGTCGAATGAATCCGCTTGTTATCATCACATCACATGAAGTAATGAAGCCTCAGATAAAGTGTCAGTGTGTGGTTTTTTTTTTTGGGGGGTAATCAGATTACATGTAATTGTCTGTTCTCCATCCCCACCTGCAGTGTGTTGAGGAATCAGATTACTCCCCATCCACTGAACTCCGAACTGGAGTTTCAGATAAAGAGGTGGTCTTCTTTCTTTCTTTCTTTCTTTTTTTTTAATTTCTTTGTGTAAGCGGATTATTATTTGTGTAATCTGATCCCATGTAATTAGTTACTCTCTATCCCGGGCGAATCGCTGGCTGCGGCTTTAGATAAAGCGGCGGCGTGAAGAGAGCTTCTGTTGACGACCGGCGCGGCGAAAGCTAACGGAGCTGATGGCTATTAGCATAATTAATGTCATCGGCGTAATGCACTCCAATTCTGACACAGCTGGCCTCACACACACACACACACACACACAAACACACACACACACACATATTTGTATACAGGCGTTAGCACGAAGCAGCAACATAATCAAATCTGGAACTCAACACGGGAATGTCGCGTGTGATGGCTTCCCGTTGCCGTGACGCTCACGTGTCGCCGCGACGACAGCGGTAACGCACATCACGTCCCGAGCATTAAAGAGAAACACATTCACTGTGACGTGTTGCGTTAAAAGCCGGGGCGAGATAGGTTAGATAGAACGTAGGTCTGTGTGTTAAAGATAGCACAGGAAGCCTGAGGGGGTGTGACAGCAAACCAGGCCTGCCTGCTCTTTCTCTTTCTCTCTCTTGTTCTTTTTTTTTTCCTCCTCCTCCCTCTGTTTCTCCTTCTCAACACCTCCCAACTCCTCTCTTCCTCGCTCGCTCTCTCTCTCGCTCTCTCTCTCTCTCTGTTCTCTGCACCACGCAGCTATGAAGCAACTGTAGCTCTGAGGGCGAAGCACACAGGGAACGAGCTGGATCTCTCTCAGATTCTCCTCTCTCTCTCCGCTCTCGACCGTTTTCAAATCTCCGGTGCCAAGGACGCCGAGCGAGCCGAGAGTGTGAAAAGTAAAAGCCACTTAGCGGGAGGAAGTAAGCAGATCACATGGAGCGAGTTGGCGTGGCCGCGTTCACGTCGGCAAACGTGTCGGTGATTTGACATCATTTTGCAACCTGCCGCCAAGATGTGATGTTTCGTTTTTGGACTGAAAAAGACAAACACCTTTTTATCCCGACACCCAAAACCAGTCGTTAAACGTTTTCCCACGACCTTGTTTTTTTAAAATGACGTGGGTCACATGACCTGATCACAGGTACAGGAGCTTTTATCACACCTGCGCCCAATCTGCAGAGCGTGAAGAAGCAGCGATGTGAAAACAGATGTTCGCTGTTCTCTAAAACCCAATAAACATTTTCTCTGTGGTTGTTTATTTTCTTCTCTCGAATAAAATCAAGATCTTGAGTCTTGAGACTTGATGAAGGAGCCTGATAATCCAGCAACTGGCTCCTTTTCATCCCTTTGCAGACGTTATGTATACAGGCCATGGACTGTGTATGAAGATGGAAGACATGGCGGCTCCTCCATGTTAATGAATGGAGCATGGACCAAACTAAAAAGTCAAAATCGAATATCGTTCCTTTCATTTTAAGTCGAGACTGATGAAGGACAAAGTCAATTGTTCTGGTAAATTTGGTTTATGCTATAAAAAGGGTAAAACTTCGTGATTGACAGCTGAGACCAAGCTAACAAGAGTCTTGGCTCCAAATGGCATCGTTCGTATCTGAGATATATGAGTTTCATTTCTGGATATTGGGAGGAAGTAGAGACGTCAACCATCTTTATATACAGCCTATGATACAGATACTGGCTTTAGCTTTTCCATCACCTCTAAAGCTCAACTTTTGTTCTCTAAAGGCTGAGTTTGTACTGAAGCTTTCAAACTACAAAGCACAGAAACATGTCTCTATCGCCTTGGCTTCTTCTCAAGGCCTCACAGAGGTGATCGCCACCTTGTAGCAGAGAGTGTTTTCTCACTCCGGAGCAACTAAACTGTTCCTCCAACGTCTCCGAGGCTCATCCAAAATTTATGGAACCATACTTACATTCATGATTCTCCTTTTACTCGTTTTGCTTTGGTGCACATTGTTATTGTGTGTTCTTATGGACGTGTTATAATACACTTAACTGCCTCAGTAATCAATAACCTGCACGTGAATCAGACTTTGGGGGATTTAGAGCAGCTCACAGGTGATTAAAGGTGGGAGGTGCGTTTGAACCAGGCAGCAGGATCTGGCACGACGGTGAAACATGACCAATTATTAACTTATATAAATTTAATCAATTGCAATTCATCAGAAATGTTATATATATCGATGTATTTCTTATACATTGTATAGGAGTCAAAAGATATAACACACACACACACACATTTGGTTTTAATGTTCTTAGATTTGTAAAATGTTTTGCTGTTTATCAAGAGTTTTCCTCTTTCGTCCTTAACCCTTCGATACACAAGCTATGCAACCACCTTCTTAGGCACAACATGGGTCAAAAATGACCCGTATTGACCTACAATGTTATTTCTTGCACGGCTGAGTGTTTCTTTGCTATATTTTAGGAAATCTATTTACTTCATCCTTTAATATTCATTAAATAACTTGTTTTTGTTTACCACAAATCATTACTTCCATGTTATCTTTGATACACACATGGGTCAAAAATGACCCGATGGAGTTCAAATTGTAAATATCTTTGCAATAAATTTATTTCATCATTCAGAATTCCAGGAATTCTTCAATTAACTTGTTTTTGATCATCACATTTTTTTTGACCCATGTTGTGCCTTAGAGGGGTAGTGATACAAAAATGTTTTTTATTAAAAAAGTAAAAAAGGACAAATAAAAATAAGAATTTGTAATGATCAAAAACAAGTTAATTGAGGAATTCCTGGAATTCTGAATGATGAAATAAATTTATTGCAGAGATATTTACAATTAAAACTCCATCGGGTCACTTTGGACCCATGTTGTGTATCAAAGGGTTAAACTTGAAAGAAATACGACTTGTTGAAACATCGACTGAAGTCTGATCTCGATCATTTTTGCCGTATTGCTCAAATCAATACTGTTGTGTTCTGTACAATTCTGTTCTTTAACTTTGGGGAAAGGAACATGCAGAGCCCAATCCGTGACCT
Organism: Limanda limanda; assembly: GCF_963576545.1. Taxonomy (NCBI): domain Eukaryota; kingdom Metazoa; phylum Chordata; class Actinopteri; order Pleuronectiformes; family Pleuronectidae; genus Limanda; species Limanda limanda. The sequence goes on along the minus strand of NC_083637.1, from coordinate 3,956,619 downwards.
TTTCACCCCATAAGAGGGTCAATAGGCTCCAGATGTTTCCAGGGGCAAAGGGCCGTGACGAAGCTCCAGACAAAAACGTTAAATCAATTCTAAAACTGATGGAAACAAACGGGAGCAGGTTCTCTCAAAGAGAACAGCCACCTGCAACATACTGGAACCACGCCGAGCTGTTTTGAAGAAGCTGCGTTCAGCCACTTAGTCCCTGCTCAGATCAAACGTGAGCAAAACTGTTCGCTGGGAAAATGAATTGATAGTAAAAAATGACTTCAATAACTGTGAGTGATAAAATGCATTGGACAGTTTCATGCAGATTTTTGCAGAGAAGAAGCCCAACACAAACACAATACAGCGCCTTTCAATCTGTTCAACAGTAGCGGCCGTATATTAAAAACTGAGTTCGCTGCCGTAGCAGAATAAATAATGTGGCAAAAGGAAGGAGGCCAAGATTTAGTACTGGGAAAAAAAATGTGTTTTCTTTCTGGGGCAGTGAAGGGTTGGTGAACGCACCGATGTCACCGGAGATTTACAGCTGTCTGTCTGTCGTAGAGTCAGCTTCACCTTGTGACCTCTGACCCTGATAGCAGCAGCAGAACATCACCCATCAACAACCTGAGAGGACTCGGCCTCCAGGAGCAGTTTAACCTGACGTGAACCGAACACCAGGAAACAGGTCTGCAGTGAGACCGGAGGATTGGAAGTGCAGCGGTGTGACGGAGGAGCCGGTCAACACGTGCAAACCCCACAGAGATGATTACATTTGGGGCGTGAGGTCAGAGTTTAATAGGCCGACCCTCCGAGGCTCCATGATGAGCATGTGCTGCACCAGTGAAACATGCAGGACTATTAGGAGAGCGTGGACGCTTTGGTCCCGGTGCAATCATCATAACAATCACAGCTTCATGCTTAGAACACCAAAGGCTGTGCAGAGATGGACGACGTTCATCACACGTCCCAGAAAACCAATCTAAAAACACCCGAACGCTGCCATGTTGCACATTTGGAGCGAGGATCCGCGGCACATAGATCAGGGGATGGAGCCGAGGTGGAGCTGAACACACGAGCTCGACCAATCACAGGGTCAGCCTCCTCTGTGGTCACGTTTCACCCTGTTCTCCGGGTTCGAACACTGTTGCTATTGTAGGAACACAACTCTATAATAAACATACAACATTCTGCAGGTATAGTCTAGTAGAGTGGTACAAATTCCCGTTGTACAATGAAGGAATCCTTCCACATATCCAAATTACCAAGTGTACCATAAGACTTTTAAACTCCTCTGAACTGCAATAACTCCACCAAACCAGCACCCTGGAATATTTGCATATTTGCACCAGCACCATAATAAGCCTATTTGAATATTTGCACTACTGCACAAACTGAACATTCACCTGTAAAGATATATATTTAGATGTATATATATTTTATTTTCTATTTTAAATTTTTGATATTCTATTTCATCGTTATTCTATTTTATTCTTTTTTATTCTATTTAACACTATTTCTATTTTTATTTTATTTTTTTGGGGTCGAAATTACTGAGCGTTGCTTAAAGAGAGTGTGTGACCCGAGCATTTCATTGACAGTGACCACTTCATGTTATCTCTGTTCATTTGACAATAAAAAATCTTGAATCTTGAATCTTGAATCTTGGCTCCATCACGCCACAACGTCCACGCCATAATCCCACAATGCACGGCGGCTCACGGTCACGCCAACATGAGTAGTAGCTAGGTGGTTATTACTAGTGTATTACTAGGTTATTACACATCAAACTACACAAAGATTCTTTTATACTTGTTTTTTTATTTTAGAGCCGTCGGTCCTACAATTGGAGGTTTCCGTGAAGATTCACGCAGCTACAGGTACGCTCATCCAATTATAGTACAAAGTTGGAAACTGGAACAAAAGTTAGCGGCAAAGTTGTGCGACGACAAAGGTTGTTATTGTGTCAATCGGTGATGAAGAAGAACTGAAGGATCGGAGAAATCCTGCACGTGCACTGAATCTATGTCATTAGCACATCAACTCAGGTGAATCTGGGGCAGGCTGCTGTGTGGTTCAGCAAGAAGATGGATCACACAGGCATGTGGTTGCTATGTGTGTGTGTGCACGTTTGTGTGTTCTGTCCTTACACAATGAGAGTGTGTATGTGTGTGTGTGTGTACTGCTAAAGCCAGGTTCTAGATAGTTTTAGAGCAAAATTGGTCCTCTCTTCTTTCTAAACCACTTTTTGAGGCTAAGAACTATTTTGGGTTCAGGTTAGAATGTGAAATGTTCGGTTGAATTACAATTCAGCCGAAGACCCGACTGCATCTTGTGTTTCCTGTGGGTTCGGATGTGGCAGTTCACAAAATGACCCGAGCTGTTTTCTCCTTGGACGATTTAAAGGCCGACCTCCTCTACAACGACCCGAACTGACCAACGTGACCGAGACCCTGGACGAGAGGAGCAACCCTGAGGTGGAAGCTTCATCCAGATCCACCTTCTGGATGAAGCTCTGTTCACAGACCAACATGTTCCTACACTTCAGTAGAATGGAAAGAAACGAAGGAGGCTGCGATTCGTAAATGAAGGGAACCATTTTGGAAATTAAGACACAAAGGACTCGCAAGAGAGGTTACAGGTTTGAACAAGGCAGAGAGAAGAGAGAGAGAGAGAGAGAGAGAGAGAGAGAGAGAGAGAGAGAGAGACAGAGAGAGAGAGAGAGAGAGAGAGAGAGAGAGAGAGAGATAGATAGATGGATAGATGAATAGATAGATAGATAGATGGATAGATATATAGATAGATAGATGGATGGATAGATAGATAGATAGATAGATAGATAGATAGATAGATAGATAGATAGATAGATAGATAGATAGATAGATAGATGGATGGATAGATAGATAGATAGATAGATAGATAGATAGATAGATAGATAGATAGATAGATAGATAGATAGATAGATAGATAGATAGATAGATAGATAGATAGATAGATAGATAGATAGATAGATAGATAGATAGATAGATAGATAGATAGATAGATAGAGAGGTAGGTAGGTAGGTAGATAGATAGATAGATAGATAGATAGATAGATAGATAGATAGATAGATAGATAGATAGATAGATAGATAGATAGATAGATAGATAGATAGATAGATAGATAGATAGATAGATAGATAGATAGATAGATAGATAGATAGATAGATAGATAGATAGATAGAGAGGTAGGTAGATAGATAGATAGATAGATAGATAGATAGATAGATAGATAGATAGATAGATAGAGCAGAGGTGTGTGTGTAGCTTTGAGAGAGTGAGCGTTTGCATGTGTGAAATTGATGCAGAGTATATAGAGAACAGTGTGGGCATGTGAGCATATGTGTAGGCATGTGAGTGCAACTGCAGGATTGTGTGTGTGTGTGTGTGTGTGTGTGTGTGTGTGTGTGTGGGCACGCAGGAATCGATCTGCCGGTGCCTCCCTGCGTGTGTGTGTGTGTGTGTGTGTGTGTGTGTGTTGTGGCTCGGTGCGTCGCCGGCTCACCTTCCAGGCAGCAGGTCCTCCAGAGGCCCGAGTGCGTCATCACCTCCTCGTTCTTCTTGCTGGTCTCGTTCTCGTTGGTGCTCTTGGTCTTGCAGACGCCGCGGGAGTACAGCCAGTAGTCCGTCCCCACGGCGATGGTCATCAGGCTGAAGGCGGCGAAGGCCCCCACCGTGGTCAGCAGCATCTGAACTCCGCGGTCAAACACACCCATGTTGCCGCATTCCACGAAAGGGGGGCCCCCTTTCCTCTTGATGTACAGGAAGTAAATATTTGTGAGTTTGCGTCGCCACGCCAGCTCGGAAAGCGGGGGGTGGGCGGCGTCGGGCGGGCGACGGTAGCGGGGGGCCGCCGCGGGGGGGCCGGGGGAATTAGGGGAGCTCGGGGGGAATCGTATGGTTGGTTTTGGGCGGGGGGGGCAGCTAACAGGTGAAAAATGAAGGGTTCGGGGGTTGGAAGGGGGTCGAACAGACTTTGGCGAGGATCTGGAACTCCTCAGCTACAGAGGTTTTGAAAACTCTCAAGTCCTGGAGTTGGCGGTGAGTCGCCTTGCTCTGGAAAAAAACACTCTGACCTAAAAAACACCGGCTTCTTTCTGGCAGATCCCTCAGGAGACCTGGACCTACTTTGTGGAGTTGGAAGGCCTCTAAACGTCAAACTCTGCAAAGGGCCGAGCTCAGGAGAAGATGGAGGACGTGGCTCCTTCTCTCCGTGGTCGTCGGGGTCGGGGTCGGGTTCGGTCCCGAGCTGACGAGTTACAATCCTCACAGCTTGGACGGTGATGTATGGAACGATGTGCACATAGCTCTTGATTTTCCCCTTTCCCCACACACAGGCCGTCAACACGCAGCCGTTACACTGTCATGCTCCCGCTCAGTCGCACACACACTCACAACGGGGACGCACACACTCGCTCACAGAGGCCAAAACTTTCACCCGCACACACCTGTACACGGACAAGCACACGCATGCACGCAGCGTGAATTAATTCATACTGAAAAGGGATGGAAACACGTGTGGGGGTGGAGAGTGGTTAAGACACACAGTTGGCGGCCTGATTTCTTTTAAAACGGCCCCAAAAATAGAAGGCTGGAAAGCGAGAGACACAAGGAGCTCCGACTACCTGGATGCAACTCGGTGTATCTGTGAATTCTGGAGGCTCATCTCAGGCAATTCTGTGAGAATCGCAGCCATCACATGGATTCAGAAGGGAGAGGGAGAAGGGAGACAGACAGACAGGCAGGGCCCAGGATAATGTGGGGAGGAGAGAAATAAAGGACTGGATGTGCTGAAAGAAATGATTCAAACCAGCAGAATCAAGCGCTCCCCAGAAATCAAGGACAGAATGATAATAGATAATCAGCCGGTAGCATGACTGCCATGAAGACCAGCCATTCCCTAGAAGAGAGAGATGAAGGGGAAATCAAAACCAACCAGGGACGATAAAACCCCCTCTCCAAATCAAAAGAGAAATAAAGCCAAAAGAGAGGAGGGGGGAGAATATTAAGTTATGAAAATCAAACGACAGCCGGCTTGGTTTTCCTTTTTCCTAAAATTCTGGTCCCCAGTTTCCATATGTGGTCCCTAGACCTTTCTCCGGCGACAGAGGAAATCTGCTACGGGGGGCCAGCGGCAGCGGCTGGGTGGGCAGACGGCGGAGAGAGGGTCGCATCCAGGCGGAGAGGCCGAGCATCCCCGGGCATGCAGCCGGGCAGGGGACGAGGAGGACGCGGGGAGGGATGGAGGGATGGAGGCAGCTTCCCCCCGGTACCTCAGAGCCTCTCCTCCTCTTCTTCCTCCAGCATCCACTCGCTCCTTCTCCTCCTCCTCGGTCACGGCCACAGCGAGGGCGCGCAGCCGCTCACTGTCATCACACCAGAGGAAGAAGAAGAAGAAAAAAAAATATCAAGCAAACCTGCGAAGACAATGGGTTTCTTTCTTTCTTTCTCTCCTTTTTTTTTTTTTTGTCTTTTGTGTTTGTCTTTGGTTGGCCAAGCTGCGGAGGAGGAGGAGGATTCTGTGCGGCGGAAAAAATGTGCACGATTTCAGGACGAGCAACACATCAATCCTCGGTTCCCTCGTTTTTCCTCCTCGCAGGGCTGAGATAGAAGTGGAGAGAGGAGAGGAGAGGAGAGGAGGAGGAGGAGGAGGAGGGGGTGGAAGCAGAGGATGAAAAAAATCCACACAAGCACAGAGAGAGAGAGAGAGAGAGAGGGAGGCAGAGGGAGAGAGAGATGTTCCTTGCGCAGCAGCACTTTACGCAAAAACAAGCGCACTGTAAAAAAAAAATATATATATATATATATATATATAATAAAAAAAAGAACATTTCCTTTTCAACAAGTCGCTTGATCCAAGTCCCTGTGTCATGTTTGTTATCATGAGACCAAAATGTGACTTCATAGATTCCACATGTTCCATCCACTGGGTTTCTCCCTCAGAGCTCGATTCTGTTCCAGCTTATTAAAGGTAAATAAATATGAGATAAAGAAACTGATCAGGACAGAATGAAATTACATAAAAAATTGAAATTGATAAAATACAAATAGACACAAGTCTAGTTTTCTGGTCGCAAACTGCACAACGAGAATGTTCTTAAATTAAATGCATTTATACGCTGGTTTAAATATCACGTTTATCATCTTGCCACTGCACCTTATCTACCTATTTTATTTTATCTTGTGCTACTGTTTTTTATTCTTTCTACCTCAATATTTTTTATTTTATTCTGTTGTATTGTATTTTATTGTATTCAAATACACCGGCTGCTATGACAACTTAATTTGCCTTCGGGGATGAATAAAGTACTCTATCTATCTATCTATATCTATCTTTATTATCAAATTATATAATTTACAAGCTGAAAATGGCTCTTGACACCACCTAGTGTTTCAAACCATCTTGGACCGCAAAGGAGGTTTGTGACGTCACAACATCAGGACGGTAAAAGGTTAACGCCCCCTTAAGAATCCCCAAACTTAGCTTTAAGTTACAGTGCAAATGTGAGAAGCAACAATATTATTTTCAAAAATCGTCTCCAAAATCTCCCATATTCAAAATTGAATTTAAAAATGGTTTGATTTTAAAAGAGGTCCGTAAATACTTTCCCCCATAAACCAAAATACAGCCTCTTCAATGTGTCAGACATTATTAAATCTTTCATATTGGTTTACTGCAGTTATTGTCAGTTTGGTGTATTTAAAATAAGCAGTTTTTACAGTAATGTATTGAAGTGGAAATCAACAACTGCGTAAAACTCTAAATACCTGTTTAGGAATAATGATTTCCTTATAAACCAAATGACAAAGGTACCTTCTGGAAAATACAGACTTCTTAGTAAATGACACATTATCATTTTATAAGGTGAAGAAATACTGTATTTTAAAAATTTTATTCATGCATTATTCAATAGGGAATTGGTGGAAAAAAACATTTATAAAAAAACAATGTTGAAGAAAGTGATGAGAAAATGTGAATAAATAAAAATTCTGGATCTGATCCTTTTCTTTGGATCCAAACTGAAATTGAACGATTTCTGTCTTGGCTCATGTTCCATCTTTCTGAATTCCATTGCAATCACCAAAAACAACAACACTCAAACACACTAATAACAACACACACACAAGTCTTTTTTGCTGAAATGTTCCACGACAGCTGCACCGTCTCTGATCTCCAGCTGACAGGGATCAATACACCGTCACATTATTATCATCAGTGGGTTTTTATTCCCGAGGAGACGGTCGTGGGCTTTAATTTCCTGGCGAGGTGGAAGATCTACGACAACACAAACGATGAACAAACCCGAGTGTGAAACACCCGACCGAGCGGAGGTCAGCGGCTCGCACGGCTGCAACGGGAATAGATGGGCCAGGTTGTAAAGCTCAGTGATCCGTGCTGTGTATGTTTGACTCTGTCATATGTTTCATATCCCGGCGCCTCGCAGGGACGACAATGATTCTCACTCTGTCAACACACACTGGGAGATACCTCTCGTTGTGTTTAGACACATGCTCCGAGGATTAGCTCAGCAAATACTGCAGAGATGTGTTATTGTAATGGGGTTGAATATAAATCATGTAAAAGAGATGTATAGGTGAATCTGGATGATTACAATCTGGGTACTGTGGCTGGGTCATTTTTTAATTCTACCTTTAAATATATACAGGTGTTTGAATACAAATGTTCTTGTTGTGTTAGTTTTGTGTTAGTTTTTCACATCCTGTTCATGGTGGCTGTGCACCGTGGAGACGGACAGCAGCTCCCTCACTGGACGGCGACTGTCTCCCTCTTGTGATGTGCTGCTCTGTAGCCACATGCTATTTTCATGTAGAGACACACACACACACTCACACACACACAGACAGACACACACAGACACACACATAAAGCAGGAAACAGATTAACTAGACACTTACCTCTTGATGAAAAGGCTGAGGTTTGTTTTTTCAGTTCCTGGTTCTTTCTCTTCGTGGCCTTTTGGAAAAGTGTGTGGATCAGGGCCGGGTCTAGGCAGGGGCAAGAGGGGGCCTGGCCCCCTCAAATAAATGTTGTGCCCCCTCAAACTAAATCCCAATTTATAATAATAATAATATAATAAAGCACAATGCCCCCTCAAGATTTGTGGCTGCCCCCTCATACATGCCTGTCTAGACCCGGCCCTGGTGTGGATCCAGAGTTCATCTTTCACATTTTTTCAAAAATGTCCAAATTGCAATTTGACATCAGTGACGGATCAGAAGTAGATTTTACTTGAAGCCAAAAAGATGAGGAAGCTCTTTAAACCATAAAGTCCATCTGCAATTTAATGCAATTTGTATATACATATCATGTTTATGTGCCTCCATCTAGAATCTGAAAACTAGTGAACAGGCTTTAAAATGCACTGTTCACTGGAATCTGGATACTTGTGCTGATACTGAGTTTGTTATTATTCCACTTTAATTAACTAAAACTGAAACTAAACAATGAAATGAAACAAAAAACTGAGATTTTAGTTTTGTTCTACTTAATTGTTGCTTTAATTGCAGCATTTATATGTGAACAAACCAACAGGAAATCCGCAGTAGGATGAGTTCAACCAGGTCACTGCAGTTTATCTCTGTCTAAGTAGAAAGGAACATAATTGCTGTAGGAAGCTGAATCTGAACCATCTACTAATATGGTCCTGACTGAAAGTGAAATCTTCACAGAATGATTACAGCCTGACGTCAGCACAGATCGGTTTGGATGATTGGACGATGAGTTCTGACGCTCCAGATGTGTGGAGCTCACATCCGACACACACAGAGGAGCTGACGTTACACAACATTTTTTAGGATTTTCTAGGTCCCAAAGTTCAGGTTTTCCACATTGATAGTGGAAGTTAGCTCACTGCAGCTTCAGCTCAGGCTTCTGTTAGTGACGTGCAGCGACCCGTCCGCCTGTCACGTCCTCCGTTCATCCATCTAACTTGTTCCAGGGACATTACCGGTCCCCTGTTCAAGAAACTTGGAACACGATTTTGGCATCGTTGTAGCATTTTGAAATTACACTAAGTTGCCTGCTGGGGATGCTGTAATGAAATGTCAAAACAGTCAGACACACAACTGCTGCAGCACCGGTTTGATCTGGATCTAATGAGGGAGGCTTGTCTCTGTACCCACAACTGTTGTGGGTGACGATACACAAAGTGTCGGTTTTGTTACAGTAAACCTACTATTTTAATTTGTGTTATTACTTGAAAATGTAGAAGATGAAGACTCTCGGCCATTATCGAAGGATTTATACGTTTTGTCCTCCCCAAACCTAGAGATTTCCCTGTGTCCTACTCCTGTTTCTCAAAACCCAATCGTGTGGACGTTCTCCGGAGTTCATGTCTGAAAACTGCTTGGTTGATTTTGCTGCCTTGCTGATTACTGCACAATGCTCACATGGGTAATTTTACAAGGCAAAGACAAAGGTAAGTGCAATAAAAAAGATCCTGTAATGATCCGGTGTGTTCTGATCTGCACAGCGAACGGGCCTGAGTCCCCTCCGACAGCACAGCCAGGTTCCATCATATTAACCTATCAATCATTCTGGACGAGCAGCTTTTACATCTCTCAAATTTAGTGACGCAGATCCGTTCGCCTAATAACATTTCATACACTGAGTGAATTACAATCGCCGTGACAAATCTGAGACGGACGTGCAGAATTCTGGAGTGTGCTTCCACTCGGAAAGCACGAGAGATCTGCAAAGACGGGACGACGCTGCGGATGAGAGTGGGAGGAAGAAAGTGGAGAGGCAAAGAAAAACTAGAGAAGAAGAGAGAGAGAGAGAGAGAGAGAGTAGAAGAGTCTGCCATGTTGGCCGCCCTCCCTCCTCCTCCTCCTCTGGGGTCTAGAGGACATGTTTAACATTCCACTCTGCTCCTCCTCCTCTCCTCTCATCCAGCCACAGCCTCAAGTCCCTGCTGCACTCTGGTTACTGATGGCCAGAGACGAGAGGCACAGAGAATCCCTTAATCACCACCAGCACGCCGGTGTTACCGCATTGTCGCCGCCGCTTCACATGTTCTCGTGCTGCACAAGCGCCGGCATGGGACCCGCGGTGCAGGTTGTAAAACACTGTTTGGGCTTCGGCTTGATCAGTGAAGGTTTGTGCAGGAACATTTGATGCAGAGGCCGATATGAGGACTGAAGAGCAAAGTAGTTTTGTGTCCTTAAGCAGAGAAAAAGTTGCAGGAATCTACTTGTTCATGTGGAGAAACAACAGTGAGAATCTGCAGAGGCTCCTCAAACTGTCCCAGTGAGAGCATCCGGGTCGTCTCCACCCGGCCTCCTGTGATAAAGTCTGTAGAGATCCAGGAGAAAGGGAAGGAGAGTCTGTGAGTGATCAATCAATCAATCCAATTTTATTTGTATAGCCCATATTCACAAATCACAATTTCGTCTCATAGGGCTTTAACATGGTGTGACATCCTCTGTCCTTTGCCCTCAGCAAGAGTCAGGACAAACTACTAAAAACACGTGATCTCCGCAGCGGAGTTCCTACGTCACTTCCTGTCCCTGTCTGCTCAACCTCTCGCCTGAATAACGTGGAGGACTTGATGCTGGTGTGAACCAGTCTGTTTGAAGGTCAGCAGGGTGAATGCGAAAAAACATCTTTGCACGAAACTTGGTGGACAGGATGAAATATGTGTCTGGGAAGAACCCGTTAAAATCTGGATCAGGGTGCAGATCCAGGAACTGTGTTTTAATTCCCTTATTTCCCAGGGAATAATTCATGAATTTTGAGAAAACTCTGGCATATTAAGACAACTGATATCTATGAGTGTGTGCAATTCGATTCCAGGAGACTGTTGCTTCTTGGCAGAGGGAAGCGATTCTGCTTCCATCCACCGAGGACTCCATGTTTTCCTCTGCTTGTCCGTTACTTAGCATAACTTCAATCTGAGAAGACGTTCTCTGTGTCCCGTTCATTACAGATTCTGTCATGAGCTCACTGCTGGCCGTCCCCAGCAATCCAATCAGACTTTGCCATGATCTCAATCATGTTGTTTCCGCCAAACCTGGTTCCTCTCTCTCCTCTGTCATTTCAGTGATTGGCTGCGACTCCTCCCCCCCGATTGCCACTCACATCATCCAGGTCCTCACCTTCCTCCGGAGCCCATTGGCAGACGGAGGTTTTCCCTACCACTGTCACGCGACCTTTCGACCTGGATGACACCACAAGGGGTCAAAGTGCCAAATGGACTCTCTTTTATATCACACCATAGTCTCTCCTGATTGAAATATCAGTTCTGTGCATCTATGATTATTCAATAGCAACATTTCAAAGCCTCATATAGTCCAACACACAAAAGTCCCACTTGTAACGTCTGATTTATGTGTCCTCTTTCTCTTCTTCTCTCTCCTCCTCATTTCACCTCCTATCCTTTGCCGGCTTTATCCAGTTTGACCAACTAATTTCTCTCTCTCTCTTTCTTCCGAGCCGTTTTCTCTCCTCCTCCTTCTCCCCTCTGTCTTCTCACTCTCCCTCTTTTCGCCTGAGGGCGAGCCGGGTTGTCCTGTTCCTCTCGCTCCCATCGCGAGCTTCCCGTCTGCATGAGCGACTCCACGTTACCTGCTGCAACCTGGCCTACTTCGAAAAGTTTCCGGCCCTGCTCCGCTCCAGCGCCACCAGCAAAGTCACAGCCAGACAGAATGAGGTGGTGGGCTGGTGAATTAGGAATGTGGAGGGAGGAAAGAGTGGAGCAAAGAAAGAAAAATAGACTTTGAGAGCTCTCATGTTGTGGCAGCACTTCACACAGGACGTTGTTTTCAGTGGGGGACGAAAGATCGCAGCTTCGTGCCTTTTTCTTCCAGATTCTTGCAGAATTGATCAGCTGCTGCAGCGACGAGGACGAACGTGACATTGAAACGTCTTTTAGAAAGAGGCCACGTCTGATTGTGTCTGTACTCGCATTTACAGTTGAAACATTAAAAAAGATAACGTCCACATTTAATTTCAGACATTACAGAATTGCCCCTGGACCAATCGGAGCATCACCCACACGATATGCTGCTTCTACACTGAATTCAAACGGGTCAGTTTGTGTTGAATCTGTTATAATCTCAAATATTACACACTGCAGCTTTATTCTAATTCTAGTTTATTCAGTCTTCACATTAGGACGTATACGTTTATCAGAAAAGATGCTTTCGTCCCTAAATTATGCAGAGAAACCAAAACCAACCAGTTAAAATGGAAACAAAGGAATAAGGATAAGAAGCTTGGTTCAGACCATGTGTGTGAAGTTTCATTTTTGTTTTCTACTCTCAGTGGTATCTTTTCATGTTTTTTAATTTAACCAAAGGGATGTATTGACCTGACCTCCTTCCAGGAATCATTTGCATCACATAAATAATACATCAACACACACTCGAAATCCTCAAAAGCATAAAGCAGGAGGAAAGAGAGAACAAAGAAAAAGGATCAGGAGCAGCTGCTCTTATCTCAGTGTGAGAACTACAGAAACAGCCATGTATGAATAGACCGTTTAATTGGGTTGCTGGTTTTACATGAAAACTAAAGGCTTGAATTCATTCACCTCGTGTGTCTGTACTTTGTGTCCTCCCGTAATTCAGTCCTACTTTCTCAGGGACTCGCAACTTTTCTGTTTTTTATAAAAAATCTGAATGATTGTTTCTATTTGTGTGTTTCTTCTTGATAGTCCGGTTTTCAGTTTTTGTCCTAATTTAGTTATGTCACTTTTCGGCAGCCAGTGGGAAGTTTCTGAGTCTGGTAATTATTTTTATTTCTAACCGTTAATCTGGCCTGGCGTTCCCCTTATGTGTCACTGCTGAGCAAATTCAACTTTTGAGATTGTTAAATAAATATTATAATTAATAAGCCCTGTGATCAGCAGTGTTCTGCATGAAAAGTGACTAGTCACAGATGGAAAGCTTCATATTCAAGGTCAAGGCTAAAGGTCAACGAGTGAAACACGGGACAATATGTACGTCTCCGTTCTTAAGCCACGGACACACTTTAAATAAGCAGATAAGTGAAGGGATGAGTGCAATGAAGGGAAAGAGGGCGAGACGGGCTAATTGCTGTGGATTTTCTGTCCTCCGAGGTATTGTCTCCCGTACCCTGCTGCTACAGAGGTGAACTTCTCTCTCCTCCCGTCTCCCGGGTGAACGAGGAGGTCCCAGGGTGGTCCTCCCTCTTTAGAAGTCAGAGTTAATGGGGTCAGAGGAGAACGGAGGGGATAGAAAGAGAGGAGTTCAATCAAGATTTGTCTTCTCCTTTTCACTCTTAGTGTTTTCTCCCTATTTTCTCCCTTTCTTGTGTTTTAGTACATGTTCGGCTTTCTCAGTCCGTCGTGTACTTGTGAACTTGACATCTCTGCAACACTTTGAGGGAACGTTGGCAAACTTGGCAAAACGTTTTCAGTTAATCTCAAGGATGAACTGATTAGAATTCCGTGGTCAAAGGTCACGCTGCTTCTGGTCAAACTTTCACGGAGCTCCATTTCATCCATCCGTCCATTTCTGTTCCGCTTTTCCTTGAGGGTCCCAGAGGTGAATCTGCCTGACACTGGGTGAGAGTCAGATTCACCCTGAACACACACAGAGGTTTTCAGACACCAACACATCATTGTGTCATTTTAAATCACGTAGGGTGCGAGTTCTCTCACTTTTGAGTCCAGGTAGCAGATCACAGACTTATCTTAGAAAGCACATTTCACTCTTTCAGATAGACTGATGGAAACGACCACCAGTGAGAGATTGAGTAACCGGAGTTAGCGGAACCACAGCTGCTCCAGATGTGACGTCAGGCCTCATCCTGCCGCCTGTGGTGAAGCTGCATCTCTAGGGAATCCTCCACTGACCCTGAAGGGGACAATTTAGCAGCATTTTGAAAGTCCTTTGGTTGAGGTCCATCTTTACCCACCTCTCTCTCTCTCTCTCTCTCTCTCCCTCCCTCTCCCTCTCTCTCTCTATCTGGAAGTTAAAGGGCCAGCGGAAGCCTGATTAGAATGCAGAGGAGGACGGCTCTGCTGCAAATTGAAAACATATTGATTCTCCTCATGCTCGGTGGGAGAGGGGGCGAGAGACAGAGGGAAAGACAGGGAAAAGACAGGGAGGGAGAGAGAGAGTGAGGGAAAGAAAGAGGGAGAGAAACGAGGGATGATAAAATCTGGTGATGAAACAGCCAGGGCAACAAGACAGTTGCCCAGTGCCAGTGTGTGTGTGTGTGTGTGTGTGTGTGTGTGTGTGTGTGTGTGTGCGTGGATTCGAGCCACATGCATTTTCACCACATACTAAGACAACATCCCATGGGTTGAGGGCTGCGGTCACCATGGCAACGGGGTCAGGACAGGCATTTGCGTGCGAGTGCATCTTCTACATGTTGTCGTGTCCGGCCGCGGTGAGAGGGGAGAGGCCGCGGGATGCCGATGAGAGAGGACAGCGCATAACACGTGCAGATGTGCTGACTGCACAGTTTCCATGGGAACGGGCCCCTCCACCACCTCCCTCCCTCCCTCCCATCAGCACCAGCACCACAGCACCCAGCACATCCCTCCCTCCCTCCATCGCTCCTCGTTGCTCTTGCACAAAAAGCCTGACAAGCTCCGCTAATATGTCTCGCTGCGTCTCTATGTGTGTGTCCGTGCATCCCTGGTGGAGCTCAATCTGTCTTGCTCTGAGTGCACGTGTCAAGTCCCGTTAAAAGTGTGTGTGTGTCCGTGTGTGTGTGTCCGTGTGTGTTATGCAGATTAGTATGTGTGACACGGTTGTCTCATTCTTTAATCAAGGGTGAGGGCAAGGGAAGGAGAGTGTGAGGAGGTGGACTTTATCAAGCAGAGTGGCTTTCTGTCTTGTGCAGAGGAACAACACGCACACACACACACACACACACACACACACACACACACACACACACACACACACACACACACGCACACACACACACAGCATTATTACTGGGCAGACAGACAATCACAGGCATTGCTGCTACCCTGTTGACAGAAACTGATTTATTGCATGTGTGGGCTGGTGTGTGTGTGTGTGTGTGTGTGTGTGTGTGTGTGTGTGTGTGTGTGTGTGTGTGTGTGTGTGTGTGTGTTATAACTACCGGAGCTCATCAAAAAGCCTCTTCTTGTCTTGTCTCCTGTACAGAAGCTGCCATCATAAGGTCGTTCACTGCCACTGCTCAGTCACTTTGAAATTGTTCTGGCAAGTGGTGTAAAATCAGTACGTGTGCAAGTTACATGCATTAGATAGAACGTGCACAGCTCCCATTTCCAAAATTGATTCCAAAATGATTTTCATATATATATATATGTGTGTGTGTGTGTGTGTGTGTGTGTGTTGAGTTTTGAATAGAGTTGCATTTGGAGCCTTGATTAACCAACAATAGAGGAATGTTCTGAGAGGCCTGGAGGGCCCCCTTGTGGTCAGTGTTTTTAATGCAAGCAACACATGTAATATTGAATTAATATTACCTGCACTGTCTATCTGCTGATATTATTAGTATTATTTTAGTATAGAAAGTATCAATAAGTTCAGAGAGATACTGATATGTTTGTGTTCAGAAGCCCTTTGACTACCTACATACTGAATATCAAACATTTTTACTGTATAGATTTGGAGATTTTTCAAAGTAAAGTCCAACGTTTCACTGTGGAATAGATCATTTCAGGATTTTCACTGTAGAAAATAGATAATTTCAGGAAAGTACTGTTAAAACACTTTGCTCAATAAGTTCAGAGAGAGACTGATATGCCTGTGTTCAGGTTCTCTCTGAATACCTACATACTGAATATCAAACACTTTTACTGCAGAGATTTGGAGATTTTTCAAGTAAAGTCCACATGTCTCCAGAACAAAGAAGACATGTGGTCTCATGCTTTGTCTTCACATTTCGGCCCAACTATTGTTCACAAATTTTAGGTCCCAACGTTTAAATAAGTGATAACTCATGAATAAACGTATATATCTCTCAATTTAAAAACCTGAAACTATCTGAGCGTTAAATCCTACTTAATGCCAGATAATGTTATATTTACATTTCAACTTAAAAAAGGCAAAAACTCTGTTTCTGTTTAATAGTTTTTATTATTTTAATCACAATATTAAAATCCCATCACTAGGCTGCTGTCGAATAAACACTTTTACAGACAGAATCATTTTGGCTTTATCACATCAAACAGACAAATGTTCATATGTTGGATTATTTCATATGTGAACGATTTTATGTGATTAAACATGAATCATGTCTCGTGTGTGACTTTTAATAAAGTTTGTTGAATGTGAACAATGATCAGCTGTTATTGATAAATGTGTTTTTGTGCGGATCTTCATCAGTTTCCTCGACTTCATGGATCCACACAAAATCTAAATGATAGAAAACATTTTCCATGAAAGTAAAAAACAAACCAAAGATAAAGATCAGAAAATAATTAAATCTTTTTACACACGTGGAAAAGTCGACAAGACAAATAAAAATGAGTGACAAGTAAAAGAAGAAATAAGCAAAGCGTTAGAATAACGAGTTTAACATTTGAATTCAGCAGATTTCTCTTGAAGAAATAAACAAGATGAATAAAATCTTTATCTCTAACTGCTCTGATCCAGCGTCACAGAGACTTTCACAGGTAACAGCTTCAAGTGACCTCTAGTGTGAAAGTATGGAAACATCTTCTCAGTAAAAGTGTGCGTGAAGGTGTGAATGTGTTCGTTAGTATCAGGATCAGAGAACGACAGTTCTCCGCTGTTCCAGTCCAGTTTCACTCTGATCCTCTGGATCTTCTGCACAGAGAGAACAGATCTTCCTGATGGTGACACTGCTGTGTATTTACCTGCAAGGAACCATATTCTCCAGTATCCAGACGAATTTCTTCCCTTCCTCTGGGCACATTCGGCTAACACACCCAGTTCCCAGTTTGTACCGTCTTCAACCAGGACGTCCCAGCTGTGGGTCCCTGAGTTAAAACCCTCAGATCCCAGGACTAAGATGAATTCATCAAACCTCTCTGGATTGTCAGGAAGCTTCTGTTTCTCTCCTCGTCTCAAACTTGTCAGATCTTCAGACGGGACGAATTCTGGATGAGCAGAGTTTGGGTCAAGAACCACAGGACTGTAGGAGACCAGGTCCTTCATCTTGTTCCAGATGCTGAAGCTCAGGTTGCCCAGATGTTTGGCCTCGTCTATCAGAGCTCCTGAGGCCAGCTGTGGATCATCCAGCAGGGGGCGCTGCTGGACTCGTTCCACTGCAGCCTTGTAGTTGAGCAGGAACGAGACGTCTTCAGCTCTCAGCTCGTCCTCTGTGGTTCTGATTGTGTCTGAAAGAGCCGTAATGTCTCTGCTCAGAGACTCAATCTTCTCCTTCATCATCCAACTCTTCTGCTCCTCTTCCTCCCTCAGTACAGCCATCCTGGCCTCCTCTTCCTCCTCCAGAAACCGATGAAGCTTTTTAAACTGCTCCTTGATCTGTGCCTCTGTGAATCCGGCCTGGACCTTAATGTGTTCTGCTGTTTGTTCAAACTCTACTTTAACATGTTCAAAACTCTGTAACTTCTTTTTTAAGGGCTCCAGAGTTTCCTGAAGCTGCTTCTTGTGTTGTTGTGCAGCTTCATCGATGGGTCTGATTGTGTGGTTGGTGTGTTTTTCTGAATCTCTGCAGACGAGACACACTGGCTGCTGATGGTCCACACAGAAGAGTCTGAGTTTCAATAGGTGCAGACTGCAGAGAGCAGGTGAAGAGCTCTGATTTCTCTCCTGTAAGAAGGTCTCACACAGGTTCTTTAACACCAGGCTAACAGGTGGTTCTGACCTTGAAGATCTTCTCTTACAAAGTGGACACTCTTTTACTTCTTTGTCTTTCCACCAGCTCTTCACACAGTCTTTACAGAAGCTGTGGCTACATGACAGAAGAACAGGATCTCTGAAGACATCTTGGCAGACAGGACAGCAGAGATCTTCTTCTGATCTGGAAGCCATTGAGTCTCCAGGTGAAGCTGAAAACAGACAGTCAGTCAGTCACAGCTCCATGAACTTCACTGAGGTTCACTTCCCCTCTGAGTCGAGGTGTGTGTTATACTCACGGTCAGTGTGTGGAGCGTCGGCAGGTTGTAGTTTGACTCTTCTCTCCTGTAGCTGGACTCACTCAGGACGTTTGGTTTAGTTTGGTTTGGAAGGTGAATGTGATCGTCTGGTTTTCAGCCTGCGTCTCTTCAGGGAGGAACAGATGCTTCCTGGTTTCTCTGGTGTGTCAGGACACTATTGTAAACAATAATTCAAGCCTTGGATTCGATAACTGGTCAAAAGTAATTTGGCAGCAACAAGCTCACACAGACAAGAGACTGATCTGCTGAGTGTTCAATGTTCAGAGGTCGTTCTGCAAAAGTTAAATATTAACAGGAAGTGAAGGGGCGGGAGGGAGTCTGTGATGTAACTGCAGAGCTGAAGTCTTATTAAAGAGACAGACGCAAAGTGCAAACAAATGGAAACAATAACAGAAAATTAAAAGATGTTTTTTAGATATCCAACTTCCCAGCAACACTTTCCAGCTCCTCTTCAATCCTTAGCCAAATGGGATATAAAGCACCAAGGAGACCTCCTGATAAAATGCCTGAACCTCGTTATCCCTTTTCAGGAGAAGGAGCAGCCGCTCTACTTCGAGCTCACTCCCCCGAGCTGGATGGAGAAAACCAATTTCGGCCGCTCGTACACTGTAAGAAATCGCTGTAGTTTCTACATTAAAATTATACAGTAACTTCTTGTTCTGTCGTTTTACGAAGTTTATCTGTATATCGCAATGCATCATGGGCCAAATATAATTACAGTAGCTGACAGCACTTTCCCGCAATAAGACATTGTAAAATTACAGGCAAGTTGTATTCTGACTGTAGTTGGTGCATGTTACAGTTAAATACTGTTGATATTGTTTGCGTTGCATGAGGATACAAAATAATAAGAGCCGTGGATGAAGCTGTGGTTTCAAATGACTTTGACTAGTTATAAAATCCAGCTCTGAACTTTGAATGTTATATGGTTTTAACCGAGCATATTATTACAGCTATTTTACAACGAATCTGTTATAAGATCCACTGCTCTTATTACTTTTTACAATCGTGTCCTGACACACCAGAGAAACCAGGTTTTCTCATATCTCTCTCTCTCTCTCTCTCTCTCTCTCTCTCTCTCTCTCTCTCTCTCGCTCTCTCTCTCACTCTCTCTCTCTCTGAGAGTGTGTGTGGGCAGATTTGAGCTTTTTCAATGAAATCCTCCTTTCAGAACGAAGGTACAGCCGTGAGTGTATCTGTGTGTGTTTTTTGTGTGTGTGTGTGTATGTGTGCATGTGGGGGGGGGGGCAGACTCAAGGAGAGAGTGTGCTGCAGCTTCATCGTCACAGGTGATTGCGTGTTTGTAAAATAAAAGCATCTGTCTGTCTGTCCATCTATCTATTATCTATTTATTATCTATCTATTATCTATTTATTATCTGTCTAATATCTATCTATTATCTATCTATCTAACTTCTCTGTAAGCCTTGGCCTCTCCTCTTGATCTCCCTTATAGGTTTGTGGTGTCCCCCAAGGCTCTACTTTGGGTTCCCTTTTATTTCCCACATATGTTTGGCCCCTGGGGTAAATTCTGTGTAGTCATGACATCTCTTCCCCTTGCTGTGTGGTTGAATGAGGATTTTCAGCTGATATTCATCTGATATAATACCATAATGCTGATGCAGCTGAAAATAATGATATCAACAGACTTGTGCAGTGAGAGCAGAAGAGTCACTGTCACTGTCCCGTATAGCTGTGTTACACATCTCTCAGGAGTACTCTGAGTACTCTGAGTAGAAATACACAGGTTGTGTTCTATAGTGGCAGCAGCATGTACTCAGTCATTTGGTGACATTCAGGAGTTTGTGGTGTCGCAGAAAGAAAACAAAAGAAAATTTAAAAAATGTTTGCAGACTTAGGAAATCCAGCGTGTACACAGACTGACGGCCTGTAGTTGTTTTCTTTACTCTGTGTGTGTGCGTGTGTGTGTGTGTGTGTCATTTCAAACAACCTTACAAGTGCTTTCACACCAATTAGCCCATTAGATGCACCTCATACACTTTACATTGCACTCTGTCATTTTTTTGTGTGTGTCTTTATATCTATGCAGTGTTTGTATCTATCTAAACCAGTTTCCACACATAAGAAAAGTCAGTGAAAACAGTATTTGCTTCGTTTATATTGTATATATCATTTGTTTTTGTGTAGATTTGTGTGAATTTGTACAATTCACTTTGGTGTGGTAACATTTTGACTTTTGGGATAAAGACAGATTTCACGAATTCAGGAAGATTTTCTTGTCAATTCCGAAACATGACGTACATGAGAGGGAACTTAACTAAGCGCTGAAATTCACAGACAAATTGCTGCTTGAATCTTACTCAGTTCTCAGACAAAAACTACGTCTGAATCCTCGAAAAAAAGCAGAATAATAAAAGACATGTAGGGATGGGAGCACATTCGTGTTTTGTCTCCAAGTGAGTCACACCCATTGGAAACAACACAAAGTAATGTAAAAAAGCTGCAGCATGAGCTCGGACATCTCATGAAATTCAGTGTTTGGCTGCTGGACAAAAATTATTTTCTTTGCACATGAGAACTCGTTATATTTATTATTTATTGTTATTATTCTGAACTCAATTGAACATGTGTTTATAATGTGTATTTTTCCGTAAAACACAGTAACTAAAGGTTGTTTTGAGAGTATAAATTGAGAGAATATGTATGAAAATATATAAGCAGTGTTAATACAAACATTAGACTAAATAAAACTATGAAAGTGTTTTATAAACCCCTCATGCTGGTTCACGACAGTTCCACAAACACACAGCCGTCGCGCTTTACGGCAGCCCGTGTGTCCGTCTCCAGCAGCAGACAGAAGGTGAGTTAACGGACTAAATAACACAAACTACACTTTGTCTGTTGTTCCACACACTCGAGTCGACACACAATGAACTTACGTGTGCTCCAATTCCTTTGGTTGTTGTTTGTTCTTTCTCCGGCGCTGTTGTTAGCTCCCCGGCTAACAACAGCTAACAGCTAATGGCTAGCTCAACACAGTTTCCCCTGTTAGCTGTTGTTAGCTCCCCGGCTAGCAGCTAACAGCTAATGGCTATCTAAACACAGTTTCCTCTGTTAGCTGTTGTTAGCTCCCCGGCTAGCAGCTAACAGCTAACCCCACTGTTTAGCTAAACACACTCATGTCAACACCTCAGCTGTTAGCTTCAACTCTGTGGCTGCATGACAACACAACTTATACTCATGATACACACATTTAATAGGAGATTAAATATAAACAACGCTGTGCACAACTTCATAATGTTTGCATTTTTTATTCTGTGTCTGTACTCGATCGCTGTGTGATTTTTCAATTTGCTTTTAACTTGTTTCCTCCTGTTTTGCCTTCAATTTTCCACTTTGAACTAAGGCACCTTGTAACTGTGTATTGAAAAGTGCTATATAAATAAAGATTATTATTATTATGTATTAAGCATGTTTTATTCTTGTGTGTTCTCATTCTGATTATTCAAAACTCACTATTCAACATAACAATAAGCCCAGACCTCGAACCCCTTCTACTTAATGGAGTCGGTCAAGGCTCATATTAATAAAAAACCTAGATAACAAAGTTTAAACAGGGTCTGAAAAAAGTCTAAACAAGTCCAAAAGTCAATATTCTGAAAAAAAACTTTGCCTAGTACTGTACATGCAGAAATATGAAGTACAAATACAACCAAATACATCCACGTATCACAAATAAAGTACTAGACAGATGTATGACACATGATCAAACTGTACTACCTAGAAAATACTACTTATAAACAGATTTTGAGGTACTAAGTCTCAGTGTCTCTTCATGCAAACCCACATTGACTTTAGGAATTTAAATCTAAAATTCTCAAACACCTCAAACGTTTGCACAGAGTACTTCAAAAGCACTTCTTCACATATATGATCTGATCGTTGTTTAATACCATGCAAGCAAAACAAAAAACACAAAACTTGTTAATAGGGAGTCGCTGTGACTTCCTGTCTGCAGACTAACCATCATTCTGTGTTTGACCTGCTCAGGGGAATGCGTATTGGGCTGCCCAGTGCAGAGTCCCTTGGAGGTGGATCCTTTAAAGCTTTAGCTTTGGTGAGTGTGAGGAGCAGGATTCTCTAACACACACTTGTAATGAACTCTGCTTGTTCTCCAGAAATGATCCGGAGGGGCTGAATGTGAGAACATGGATATAATCTGAGTCGTTGCTCTAGATATTGTCCAATCCTTTTTCCTCTCAGCCCCCCTGGTAAAAGGTTCGGAGAATGACCCGGTCCGGTGGACAAGTGGGCGTGTTGATGACGTTTCTAACACATGACGGGCACAAAAGTGAAAACTCACAGAAGATGCGGAAGAAGTCAGCGTGAATACACATCAAAAAATATGATTTCTGACTGTTCCGGGACGTTTTTCTCATTTGTTTTTGTGTAGATTTGTGTGAATTTGTACAATTCACTTTGGTGTGGTAACATTTTGACTTTTGGGATAAAGACAGATTTCACGAATTCAGGAAGATTTTCTTGTCAATCCGAAATATGACGTACATGAGAGGGAACTTAACTAAGCGCTGAGGTCCTGGTATAGCACAAATGAAATAAAACACTAGAATCTAAACACAAATCAAAATATAAAAAAATATATAACAGGAGAGGTCTCTAGAAATGTCCAATATATGTAATTTTCAATGAATAAATTCACAGACAAATTATGTGATTTCTGATTGTTCCGGGACGTTTTTCTCATGTTGTGAAGAATCGGACCCATGCAATCTTCTGCTGTGTTCTTGTGAAACGTCCAGACCCAATTGTACGAACCTCTAAAATGCCTCTGGTGACCTTTTTCCATGTTGTGTTTTGTGGTCAAACGTTTGACGTATTGTTGGAGTTCACCCTCTTCCTCCTCTGTGTCGTCCTCCTACAGACTTCGCTCCTGAGTGTGTTTATGTTCCAGCTGCTGAGGACGGTTGGACTCAGGGCGTTCTCCATGGCTTCTGAGACGTACACGTCAGGCACACACTCTGCTGCTTTCGTCAGCTGTCCCAACGACACCGTAGCTAAAGATCTGGCCAGGTGATGCAAGAAATATCATCTTACATCTCTTCAAGACGTTTTATCTTGCTTACTTAAGAATAAAGTGATTTCTAGAAATACCTTCTTGACGAGACTGACTGGACATGATGAAAATGCATTTTTCATATCGTCTTCAGTCGACAGGATTCTTCGTTCTTGCCAGTTCTTTAAAGCATTTTAATTTGTGGCTGATTCCATCTTTGCCTCAATCTCACAGGGGGATTGTGGAGAGGAAACTTGCTGCTTGTGTCAACATTGTCCCGGCAATCAAATCGATGTGAGTTATGAGACGGCTGCTTTGAGTGAGTCGGGATGGAAAGAGTGTTTTTAATCAAAGTATTTTGGCAGACACCACTTGAAATAAATAAAAAAAAAATTCCTGTTACATTAGCGCTTAATTATATCAATTCACTTTGTCTCATTTCTCCAGATACGAATGGCAGGGGAAGATCCAGGAGGATGATGAGGTGCTGCTGGTGAGTGTTGACAAATGATGCAGCTTTCCATTTTCATACCCCTCTGGATTTGAGCACTAGGTGGAGACAAAGTCTAGAATCAGACAGACTAAGTGTCTTTTGAGGTGCAACATAGTCCCTGTGAGAGATTAGTGCTCTGCTCTAAATCATTGTGCCTGTTCTGAAAGACAAAGAGAAGAGAACCTGATGATGTGAAAAACAAAAGTGTGTCATGTCTGAATAAATAGAAATGAATAAAAAGCAACAGATGTGACTCGGTAGAAGCAGCAGCAGAAGAAAAATAGAAGGAATAGACGGGTATTTACGTGTGTGTGTGCAAAAAATTCCAGATCTAATGAATTTAAATGAGGCTTCATGAGTCGTTTGGTTTCTCACAACACGACTGGCAATGATGCTGATTACTATTCTAGTTTGAAATGGGACTAATACTAGAATGTGGCCTAAATGTCTATCTCCACTCAACCTCTCACCATAGCTGTATTTGTATTTTTATTTTTCTTATTTATTTTTTATTTTTTTACTCAGATCACTACTATGCACAATAATATTCAACACTTTACATCTATATTTATATCATGGTCACTTATAATGGTTACATTGCAATATTTATATTTTCCTTTATACTATCTTGTAGTATTATTTATATTATGGTCACTTACTTTTAATTATTTTTTCTGTATCATGGTCACTACTGTTGCAATATTACTTATAATACTTTTGTTTTCATTACAATAACACTTACATCACTCCACTTTCTCCCCAGTACCTGCTTTTGCACAGTGTCTGTTTTGCAGGTTGTTTTTTTGTTTTTGTTTTCTGTATATTTTTACTCTCATTATGTGTAGTTTAGTAGTGTATATATTTTGATCTTTCTTTTTTATTGTTGCTTCGGCACTGTTATTTAAATTCTGTTTTTCTCTTTTTTGCTGTAACAAGTGAATTTCCCCGTTGTGTGGATAAATAAAGAAATCTAATCTAATATTTGAGTGACAAAATCACAAATGTCCAGTTGATCCTGTGTTTCTCTCCTCGGTCAGATGATAAAGACGAGAAGTTCCAAGGTGCCTGCTCTGGCTGAGTACGTCCGGTAAGTCGGCTTTTTAGAAACATCACAAAAAATACCCTGCTCCAACGAAATGTCTTCATACTAGAGCACACAGAGGTGGAGCTCTCTCAGGATCATCGTATTGATCATCTGTTTCATTACCTCCTGGGACTGATAGAATCCCAGAGCAGGGATTTAACTGGTGCTGGTCACATTTGTCTCATTACTGCTCATTGTCCCGCTCAGCTCCAACCATCCCTATGAAGTGGCCGAGGTCATCAGCCTGCCGATCGACCAGGGCAACCCGCCGTACCTCAAGTGGATCGGAGAGGTCGTTCCTGAATCCTGAAGGAGCGCAGGCTGGAGGGGATGGGGGCTCGGGGGGGCGAATTGATGGATGTAAAATTGAATCTGAAACAATGTGAAACACACATCGAGCGCTACCATCCAAATCTGCTCTGGTGTCATCCGCTGGTTTTCTTTAGAAATTAATAGAACTCGGGTTTTCTAAAGTGACAGCAATGATGTGAGGTTTCTTTCCCACGGTATCTTTACCACTAGAGGGCGGCATTCATCCCTTGTTTAAACAGTTTCACATCAAACTGCTTCAGCTTTTCCTTGTTTGACCTGGAAATGTTGAAAGTGAACAGACATTTGTTTAATGTTGTTATTTCAGTCGCAATTTTGGAAAATAAAGCAAAGGAATTTTTTATAAGTCTTCAGCTCTTTCTTTGTGAACAACATACAGCTGAGAGGACACACTGAGAAATTACATACATTACATTATAGAATTACATATGTCATGATATTACATACTACACACAGGCAGGTAATCTGTGCAGTAGTTGAAATATATAAACAATAAAAACTGTAAACATTTATTCAGCACACTCGCTAAAGTTCTCACAACACGATTGACGATACATCTCATTACAAACACTGGTATGACACACTGGCCTTTATACAGATTTCACTAAACACAGCAAAAAACACAACA
Organism: Limanda limanda; assembly: GCF_963576545.1. Lineage (NCBI taxonomy): Eukaryota > Metazoa > Chordata > Actinopteri > Pleuronectiformes > Pleuronectidae > Limanda > Limanda limanda. Next base: position 3,930,949 of record NC_083637.1, on the reverse strand, counting down.
GCTTCAACCATCTAAACAAATCTAGTATCTATATTTGTAGTAAATATCGTTGCTTAAATCACATTTTATATGATGTTGGGTCTTCTAAGAATTGAATCAATGTAAAAACCCAAATAAAGGATTCTCTCATCCTTCATGGTGAGATTCTTCCACGTCTAAAGGTTTAAATCTGTATGATCATCCTTCGTCATCTTAATGTTTATTTTTAATAAGGATTTAAGTTGAAAATACACACACTTAAATCTGTTACACTGTCTACATGCAGTTCACAGCACAACATTTGAAGACAAATTAATCTCAAAAGGAATAAGGAATGGTCGTCTCTGGAGGGAGGTTGTTGACACTTCAACTCAACAGCTTATTAAACACACAAATTCAGTGTCTCCTTCAGAAGCTCCACCCACAAAATGAATAGGTTCACATTGCAGAGGAAACGACACACAACTGGGCTGAAGAGAAATGTGTTGGAATCACATCAAAAGCATCATTAAGATGAAGTCGGAAAATTTACAACAATATCTACAAACTGTACTTCATAATACTTTTGGCAGTTTTCTTTTGTCTGTCAGATATTTAAATGTCTGTACATCACATTACATTCGTCTTACATGTCAAAAAGACTCTTTGTTACAATCTGCTGTTCTTTGTCATATTTCACATCCGATTCAAATGTGTGTGAGACGCTGTTTGAACGCCGTGTGCTGAAGTCACAGATAACTGATTTCCAGCACAGATTTATTGTCCAGGAATTCTTCAGGTTGTGAGCGGCTGTTTTTGATTTGACCGGCCGCAGACGAAGCGGTCTCAGGAGGATCGGAGCCGGGACTCTTTCCCGTCAGGTCTCCGTGTTTCGCGCTCAGACCAGAGTGATCCGGCTCAGGCTGACCCCTCAGCACGACCTGTGACCTCGAGTCCTCTGCTACACCATCCTCTGACATTTTGCATATTTCAGTCATCTGTATGGCCCCTTCTGTCCCGTTGATTTCTGCCTGCTCTTCGTCACCACGCTCCCTCATTCGATCGTTGCCGGCCCCTCCTTCACGTTTGTGCGTTTGCAGCACGATGCCCCCCCACTCCTCCGTGGGCCGCCGTGCCTCCGTGCAGGCCCGGTCGCTCTTCACCCTGCGTGAGGTGCGGCACAGGGCCTTCCTGAAGCCTCTCTTGAAGTTGTCGGACAGAAACCCGTACAGGATGGGGTTGGCACAGCTGTTTGCGTACGAGAGCACGACAACGAAGAAGTAGAGCCCCCTGAAGTCCCCTGGCAGGACCACCAGGAGGTTGACAATGTTCAGAGCGTAGAACGGGAGCCAGCAGAGGACGAACACCGCCACCACGATAACGACCATCCGGGTGATCTTACGCTCCGACTTCCTGCTTCGAGAGGATGAGGCCTGCACCCGCTTGCCGACACTCCGCACCTTTGATAGAAAAGCAGAAATAAAATAAAATGAATCAAAAGTCATGGTCACAACAAATATGAAATAGCGTTACTGGTAGAAATATGTTCCTCAACTTAAAATCTTTTAAACCGGAATCAAAACCATTTCTAGAACCAGCATCTTCTCCCTCTTCACAACTCGACATCACCAAATCTAAACATCTGTGTTCCTGTAAATGCTTTACCTTGATGACAATCAGCAGGTAGCACAAGCAGATGACCAGCAGGGGGCAGGAAAACCCAACAGTGCACGTGTACACGATGAAAGATGTCTTCCACACCTCTGCTGGCTCCGGCCACACGATGCTGCAGTTCCCATCGTCCTTCAGCACATCAGCAAACACCACCACCGGCAGCACCACCACAAAGGACCCCGCCCACACCGTGGCACTGATAGCCTTGGCCACGTGAGGGCGCCGCCACCAGGAGGAGCGGATGGGGTGCACCACGGCCAGGTAGCGGTCCACGGACATCACCGTCAGGCAGAAGATGCTGGTGAACTGGTTGATGGCGTCCACCGTCATGACCACCCGGCACATGAGCGAGCCGAAGGGCCAGGACAGCAGGGCGTTCTGCACGGCCAGGAAGGGCAGACCCAGCATGAACAGCTCGTCCGCAATGGCTAAATTGAGAATGTAAATGTTGGTGACAGATTCATTCTTGGTGTAGTTGACTATAACATGGATGACCAGAGTGTTTCCCACCAGGCCAACGATACACACTATCCCATAGATAAGAGGAATGAAAATCCCGGCCAAACCGGGCAGGGATTCCGGTTCGGTGCCGTTGTGACTGGAGTTAAAGAGCAAAGTGCCGTCGGTTGGTGAGAAGCTCAGACGTGGTTCAGAGGCAGTGGAGAGGAACAGGAAATGGGAGTCGGCGGGGATAGAGCTGTTGGTCCAGGTCGCTGTCGGAGCTTCCTGAGGCAGCAAGGAAGCTTGGATGACCTCCATGCTGGCGTCAAGGACTATGAGGCACCAGAAGTGGAAAACATCCCATCAGGCACAGGTCGACGTCCCTGAAAGGAAAAGCCAAGTCAGTTTCATTTACAAAGATAAAATCGAGAGTGATAACGTATTTCATTAGGAGTGTAGTTTGAGGTTTTGAGAAATACTCTTTTCCGGTTTGTTGCCAAGTTGTAAATGTGCATTAAGTCTCAAACTCTCTTTAACAACATTAACAAATCAACCAGAAGTCAGTGAACTTAGCACTGTAGCTGCACACTTCTGCCACAAGAGGGCACCTGTGCAACGCTCGTATCAGTTGTTGTATAATAACAAACTGTTACATGTCAGTGGTGGTTATTGACATTTTGTGTAACCTTTGCAAGAGCCTGGCTAACACCTTCACCTTGCTTCCAGTCTCTATGCTAAGCTAGGCTAATTTCCCCTTGGTTCCATCTCGTAGATAAAGATGGACAACTCGTCTCCACGTGTCAGCCACAGTAGTATTTAGGTCCCGTTGATACATTGGACCAATCGTGAGTCAGTCTCAGCTTTTTATATCATCAAGCAACTTATATAATCCAAATTTATCAGGAACATGAACAATGGGACAAACCTCAGTGTGATAAGAAAGGACCTAAACCGACAGAAACCATTTTTGCGAAAATGTATTTGACGTGTACTTTGACTTTTTAGATTGTGCCCGTGTCCCAGCCATTAACATGGACAAGGTCTTTATGAAGTACACTGCGGCCGCCCACCAACTCTCGATCGAGATGATGATGCTCAATATTCAAGATTAAATACAGATATATTTTTTAAAAGCTGTCGTGACCTTTTTTAGGCCGAAATAGAGAATGGACGATAAAAATTAAGTGTGTCAAACTGAAATGAAACAAAATTTGAAAAGAGTTGGGTCCAATCTCCGCCCAGTGGCTTGTAGAATACTAAACTACTAATCAAGTCTCCTTCCGTCACAACAAAAACAAGGCAGCATCAGAACAAAATCATAACACACTTTGCTCTATTAGACGTGTTTATGAAGCCATACTGGCCTCTTAATAACCACCACGTTGCACGAAGGCACACCCTCATCCGCCACGGCCACGGCGGATAATTGGTGATCTGTCTGGAACAAAATGAACTGACCTATGGAGGAGAACTAATGGAGACATGTTCTCCACAACCTAAACTCAACAGCGTTAATGAGGATGATGAGAAGGATGAATCATTTACAGTGACGCAGGAGAAGATCATGTGGGATAAAAGAAAGAAAGAAAGAAGCAAAGATCAGTTTAACAAACTAAGAGAAATACAGGTTGGAAAGTCTTTTCTTTAGGGTTTTTGTCTTCCATATTTTCCCAGTTAATAATCCCAGTTGACTTCTCTGCCACATCACACCAGCCAACATTTAGTTTATTGTATTTTTTTAAAAAAGTGGGGCTCAAAATCAAAGTGCCTGATATGGTCGTCTACTGATTCAGGGATTTAGGGGCGTGGCCATGTGGTGTGAGCGGTGTGCGTATGAAAGAATTTGCTAAGAAAAGGTTTCTAGCCTCTGTGATGATGTAAACAGTAGCAGTGTGTGACTGGTACAATGATTTTAAATGTATGAGAATATAACTAGATATAGACCGTTCTTTAAATAATATATAAAAACATATATTATTATTATTAATAAAAACCAAATGCAAAAGTTAATTCAATTGAAAACCAAATATGTCAAAACACTGTCTTGTTAATGATGGTCCTGCAGTGGCAATATAATAAATACTCATTAGAAAAGGTACATCGACAAAAGGCACATTTCTAAATCATTAAAGGTATATTAAATGGCTTTTAATGAAAAATACAAAAAAGTTAGAACTAATTCAGGTCTACAACACACACACACACACACACACACACACACAACACAGACACACACACACCCTCCTGATTACACCCTTCCATTCTAATCTCTGCAGCACACAATACGAGTAGAGAGACCGTCTCTTCCCAAAAGGCATCACCTCTTTTGTCTGCCGTTCTATAACCAGGTTCGGAGAGACAACCTGGTTGCTATGGTGACGGATGATCCAAACAAGGCCCAAAAGGCTGTGCATTGAGAAGTGGAAGAGATAAACAACATAGTTCAAACGATTGCTGATTGAACAGCCAGAGCTCTTTGCATTCAGATACAAAGGCGACAATGACATGAGCTGAGCATTGTGTGTGTGTGTGTGTGTGTGTGTGTGTATGTGTGTGTGTGTTTGATGTGAAGTTGTGCATTTCAACTCTGACCTCTGTGCATCTGCTGAGTGAAGATAGGTTCTAGGACGTCTTGCAGGTAAAATGTATTTCCTTTTTTTTTTTCTTGCTGCTATTAATGCTTGTTAAAACTTCCGAGTAAGTATATTTTCCCAAGTCAGAAACTGAGTTGGACCATTAACTAACAGAGTCTAGATTACAGGGATTCCCAGGAGGCCATGTTTTCATTCCTCGGATTTCCTCAAAACTCGTTACAAGGATGTGAGAATAATTTGTGGATGTTAATGGGGAAAAATCTGGTATATTTAGGGGACTGATATTCATGAGTGTGTGACGGTGGCTGCAACTTCTGCTGTACAACCCACATCTCCAGCCTCGGGTTCTTGTCATTTCTAAATGTCTTGTCGCTAACTGCTCAGCCGTAGCTTCAGAGCTCCAACGATAAGAGACCACTTAGATTCACTGGTCAGGTTTCAACTGTTAACGAACGCCGAGAGCCTCACTGTCACTCAACAGGCTGTCCTCCTTTCAAGCCCACAGGGGTTAAATATAATGATTTATACTCAAAGTGCTCCTTTGACATCTGTCTTTTGTCAAGGACCAACCACCCAATCCTTCTAATATGCCTGAGGTTTTTCGAACAAAGATCCCTGAAATATTCCTGGGAAATTCCACCCTGTCCAAATTCCCCATTTCTCTATGTGATGTAAGGGCAGTGGCATCGAGCTCTCTGAAAAGCCCTGAAACCATAGTGTATACAGAACCGCCCTAAAACAAAGGGGTAGATGGAAATTGACGAATGCTTCATGAAGAGAATCGTTTCAGGAATATCGCTGAGTGAGAGTAACGAGTATGTCACAAATATGAAGTTTGAAAAAGGACAGGAAATAACATTACGTTGAAATAACCGATGTTAACGCGCTGACAGACAGAACAAACTGACCAATCTGTCCAGTCAGTCCTGCAGTTGTCAGATGTGTCAATATCATAATGTTAGTTGATAACAGTTGTTAGTTCATATTGTTATATTGTTCTTTGCTGAGCCTGATTAAGGTTGTATTCATCATAGTTTCATCTTAGTAGGAATATAAATAAATGGCTTTTACATTAGTTAATAACCAGAAGAGAAAGAAAACAAAGTTACCCTCCACATGATGCATGTTGATGAAGGTAACTAAAAATAGACATGTGTGGGAAAAGCGGATTATCGTCAGTGTTATTTAAGAAAATCACAAATCCCACTGCTTCTCTCTCTTTCTCACCCTGAGACAGATGCACCATCAGCTAATTGGTGATCCATCAGTGTTACTCCCCCTGGCGCAGCGGACTTCCTCCTGTTCAATTAACAGATCTGCAGGGTTGGACCCAGTCTGCCCCCCCCCCCTCTCCCCCCCCCCCCATCACGATGCCACAATGCCTCCACACTTTTCATTACAAAGACTGACAAGAAGCCAGATTTATGACTTGGATCAATACTCCTCGTCCTGCCAACGCCATGAGACCCAACTACACTCAGAGGACGCTCATGAATGTGGTTTTTACATTTTCCAAACAAGGATAAACATGCTGGCCCGACCTAGTCCATGTGAGAATACAGCTGGTATGAACATGTCAAGAGAATTCACAGCAAGCAAGTGTTGATGAATTTTCAAACACCTGAAACTGGACAAATACAAATGTCTTCATACACGAGCTTGGAAAGACGGAACTCTGTGTGTTATTCTTGTGTTGACAGTTGCAGTGCGACACCGCCGTGATTTTAAACGCAACATTTGCTTCAATTAACTTCCCACTCTGTTAAAAAGACAGTCCACACAAATGCACGTAGCTACAGGCCAAATTGGGCAGATGAGCAGAATAGAGTAAAAGCCCTTAAGAGCTCCATTAATCAATTAAATAGAAAGCTCCTGTGATGTCTGTGCATTAGTTTAAGCAGCAGGAATTAAAAGATGAAAAGAATAGAAGCACTGGATAGAAAGTGTGTGTGCGCTGCAGCGTGTTTCCTATCAGGTGGAAGTGGAGAGGTTTATGATTTCCTCCTCTCCTGGTTTCTTCTGCCGTTCTGTCTTCATTCTGTCGTCTCCATTATCTGCTCGAGTTGGTTCCGTCTCTTCTTCTTCCTGCTCTCATCATCCATCATCTTCTCTGCCCTCCTCCTTCCTTTGCACTTCTCGCTCCCCATCCTCTTTCTTCATTTTACATTATTTCCTCCCCCCCCCCCAGCTGTCTTCCATTCCAGGGGGGTGACACATACACACATCACTCAGATTTATCCAATAGCAACAGCACATCAGCTTGTGTGTGTGTGTGTGTGTGTAAGGGAGAAACAACCTTGAACAATAAGCTCCATAAGGTAAATATACAGAACATGTCATATTTAGATTAACATATTTGAAACATGTCTCTGAACACATGAATAAATGAATGAATGTACGTACAATCACACCTTATGGACTTTAATTGACTCACCTGTGTTCTGCTGTTTTGATAAGGCGACGATAAGAGGAATTGTTTTTACTAATTCTTACCAAAGAGCTGATGAAACAAATGTCAAAATCCTTAGTGGACAGTAAAACTGAAAATCCTCTGAGCGCCTGAGATAAAACAGCAGAGATTTCATTTTTTTTAAAAAAGAGAGAGGGAGGGAGAGAAAGAAAACTTACCTCTATCCTCCTGGTCTCTGCTCTCCTGCATCAGAGCATCTCAGCTGGAGGAGCATGACACCAGACTTGTTGCGTTTCAGCGCAATGTGTCTCCAATCTGTGAGAGCAGAGAGCTGCAGCCTCCAACCCCCCCCCAGCCCTGCACACACACACACACACACACACACACACACACACACACACACACACACACACACACACAGACACGCACACACACAGTGCAGCTCTCCCTCCATCTCTCACTGCATTGGCTTCCATTCAATTTCAACAGCTTCACTACAACCAAATCTCCAACCTTAACCCTGCCTAACCTGAACCTTTAAGAGGAACTACACTTAAAAAAAATTGTTTTTATAGCTGTGAAATAAATAATATGACTGTTCTTCGATGAAACACAACAATGCTGGTTTTGATGTCACATTTATTACCAAGTTTATTAAAAGAAATCTACATTTATGGGTTGAGTTTCAAATCGTTTGGACCTTGCAGGGCAAATGCTCACGTAGTCACTACATCATGACATTTATATTAATAAATAAATATGTATTTATCTTGTAAGAAAAAGGTAACGCTATCTAATCAAAGGTGGAGCTCCCCAGTGACCACTGGTGAGTGTGAATCTGGAAAGCTGCACTCATTTCCAAATCCAGGCTGAAACTAAACCTTGAAACCACCATATCGTCTACTAATCAGAGAGTAACCTGAATGGACCATGGGGTGGCGCTGTTTCCATGTTTGCTATTGTTACAGCTACATATAAAACACCTACGAAATACGTTCTCTGCAAGATCCCAAATTTGTAGATCTCTTTTTGATGAACTTCACAAGTTCTTCCTTATTACCTTCATATAAGTACTGATGTATTTGACTATACCAGCGGGGGTTTTACCCCTGGCAGGTACTACTAAGCCAGGCAGTTTTCAGGTAACAGGCCAGTCTAAAAGCAGCTTTGCCATCACCCATTGGCAGTAGGATGATTGGATGAAGATTGGGCAGATGTATTTGTCATACATATGAATGGTGTTTCTGCCTCTGCAAATTAGGACATATTCAATAAGTGTGGAGCTCATGTGCATATTCAAATTCATTTTCAAAGAAACTTGTAATACAAAAAATTATACTTTTCATGGGTTCTTTCATTGTGTAAAGTTTCATTTTGATAAGAGTAAAGCAACAAAAATAGCCCCATTGGGGTGTATTGTTGTCTGGCCTTATTGGCACACATCTCGGATTGATGAGAATTAAACATATTTCCTCAACTAGGATTTCTTAGGACTTTTAGTATGTTGTTCTGGACACCTCATAGAAATTATCTATGCTGAAATAAATAATTTTACAATTAATTTGATTTTTGACTCCAAAATGAGTTACTTTGCCTGGACTATAAGCCAGGATATGTGATAAGCAAAACTTGTTGGTTGTCTAGCGGTGCTACCTAAGCCAGGACAAGTGGATGACAATGGACGGACCGAAGGCTCAGCTTTAGTTTGAATCCGTTTCCATCACAGAAAAAACTTTAGGGATTCATAAGTAATTGAACAGATTCACGTAAAGTCCAATAATTCAAACATTCAGTTTTTGTCACGTATAGTCCTCCTTATTAACAGAGTAGACTGTGAACTTGTGTATAGAATTGACCTGTAAAGACACTTCTCTTTCTTACTTCTGCTGTATTGGTGACTGGCTGTTTCTCTTTGGCTGTCCTTCAACTGAAATCTCTTTCTTCAATCTGCAAGTCAAAAAAAGGTCAAAACAGAACAAGCTGTGTTTTTTAAAGATAAACAGGAAGTACAATATCTGTCAAGATGCTAAATATGGATCGTTTTGTATTGTTAGCAAATATTTGTCAGATATCTGATTATATATGAAAAAGGTAACAGTCTCTACTCAAAAGTTTGCGCCCCATCACCCACGGCGACCGCTGTGAGCGTGTATCTGGAAAGCTGTGTTCATTTCCAAGTCCATGCTGAAACTAGAGCTCACGTCTCAGAGACGTCCACCGTCCTCTCCTGCTCCTCCAGGTCCTCTGTCATGGCTGCTTAAACCCTGACTGAAGCATACTAATTGGTGTGTTGTATATGTGTGTGTACAGGGACTTCAGCCTAAAGAGTTAAAGTTAGACTTTAAAATGATCAAAATTCACATCTTATCCTAACGGGTCTTGACGAGGTTAGTGTTTAATCCTGGAAGAAGAATTAAAGAGGTAACAAGAGTGTAACTGTCTATTAAATATTTGATGCACAACAGTCGATAGTCTATACGTCTTCCCATTTTCCCGATATGAATCAGATTTTGCTGAAGTATGGGTCACATGAAGTATACAACACCTCCTCTGGCAGCTAACTGCTAACTGTCTTCTTCCTGATGACACCAACACCCTTCCTCCCCAGCCTGCATCCTCTAAAGTGTCCATCACACCTCACCATGTTAGACGACAGCTAAGGAAACTCCACTCAGGCAAGGCTGCGGGCCCCGATGGTGTCAGCCCCAAAGTGTTTAAAGCCTGTGCCCCCCAGCTCTGTGAAGTGCTTCACCGTGTTTTCAACATGAGCCTGAGTCTTCAGAGGGTCCCTGAGCTCTGGAAGACATCCTGCCTCGTTCCTGTGCCGGAGACGCAGCGTCCCAATAGCTCCAAGGAATACAGGCCTGTGGAACTGATGTCTCACATCATGAAGACCCTGGAGAGACTCATCCTCGAGCAGCTCAGGCCCATAGTCAGGCCACACTTGGATCCCCTCCAGTTTGCCTACCAGCCCCCGGCTAGGAGTTGAGGACACCATCATCTACCCGCCGAATCGAGTCTACGACCACCTGGACAAGCCGGCTAGCACTATGAGGGTCATGTTTTTTTTTACTTCTTCAGTGCTTTCAACACCATCAGGCCAGCTCTACTGGGCGAGAAACTCACAGTGATGCAGGTGGATGCCCCAATACTGGACAATGTCTCCCAACCTCTCCATGACGTGCTGGTTAAACACAGGAGCACGTTCACTATAAGACTGAGACCACCAAGATGCACCACAGAGCAGATTCATGTAAAGTTGAACAATCAAAACCTCGTCTGAGGTAAATTGTAAAGCCTTCCACATTTTATATTTAGGGTGCATTAATAAGATAGCAAAACTGGTTGGTTGTCTACCGGTGCAACCTAAGCCTTATTAACACATTAGACTGTGGACCTGTGTATAGAATTGACCTGTAAAGACACTTCTCTGTCTTACTTCTGCTGTATGGGTGACTGGCTGTTTCTCTTTAGTCGTCCTTCCACTGAAATCTCTTTCTTCAATCTGCGTGTCAGAAAAACGGTCAAAACAGGACAAGCTGTGTTTTTTAAGATAAACTGGAAATACAACATCTGTCAAGATGCTAAATATGGATCATTTTGTATTGTCAGACATTTCCTGTTAGAAGTCGTACAGTAAATTGCCTGCTTCTTTCATAGAAATTGATGGAAAAACATTGACATCGTTGTAGACATTGTGTCAGAAAGAATCTTGTTGTCTTTTGAAATTGAAAATCTTTGGCCATCTTTAGCAGTGTCCTCTACCTACATGGCTCCTCTATTTTATCCTGAGATACCTGTATTCTCTCAGTTTTGTGTGCCACGTGTTGTTGACGTTGTTTTTCTAACCGATTGATTTCGAAATTGGCATTTCTGTTGCTATAGTTCTGGTGGCAACTGTTTGTTCTCTTATTCAAACTACTTCTTCCCCTTCTCACATCTGTTGAAACAAAGCTGACAAGTGTTTGAGCCGGGAAATCTCTGTGTCCAATCTGCAAGTAAGGATGAAAAGTAAAAAACAGAGCAAGTTCTCAGGATGGCTTTCAGAGATAACAGCTGTAAGTGCAACCCGAACGCGTCACTATTATCTAAAATCTTTCTTTTGCCTGTGGGACCACCAGCTCTTTATGAAAATGTTCCTTGTAGACTAATGCTCTATGTTTCAGTTTGAAATTAGAACACTCAGTACATGTCTCCAGTGTTGCCAACTCCTCAGCAAGGAAAGTAGCTATTGGCTGTCCTAAAAGTCGCTAGAAGTCGCTTAGTGATGTCATTTCCAAATTTGCATAATTGTAATGGTCGCTGTAGGACACACAAAAAGTGAGAAAAAAACACCCTAAATATTTTTAGAACTACAAATGAGCTTTCTTCTACAGAAACGTATTGCATTCACTTGAAAAACAAAATTCAGTTTTTTTGAGATAACTATCTTGGAAATTCCGAGATAAGTTCTCAATAAAATAAAAAAACGAACTTTTTTTTTTCTCAAGTGAATGCAATACGCTTCCATACTCTTCTGTTGATTCTTGTTTTTTATATTTTTTATCTTGCCATTGAAATAGTCCATCACTTCTCAAAATAACTTCATGACTTTAATGCTGTGTCTAGACCCACATGCATAAATAAATTTTGTCCTGTATTGTTAAATGTTAGAATATTAAATTGAATCAAAGGGCTGTTAAGTGGCGTGGAACTACTAGCTCTACGTTCAACCCTCCTCCTTAATCCAGGTTTGGGACCGGCAAAATGATCCAAAAGAGAGACTCTGGCAGAGCAAGTTTTTTTTTTCTCAAGTTTGGTTTAGTTTTCAGGGCCCGGAAAAGGTTCAGTTTCACCACGTTCCACACTAGAGGTGTGGAAATGTCTTGATTCTTGATGAACAAACACAATCTACCTAGAGGGAGTAATAAAGGACCAGTCTTGATATCTTCAGGCCAACTCGTAGTGGTTTGGGTCACACTCATTGTCGGGGCATTGGTATCTTGAGGCTGCAAAAGACCATGGCACGGTTTACCAATCAAAACCTGGTCTGAGGTAAATTGTAATGGCTTCCACATTTTATATTTAGGGTGCATTAATAAGATAGCAAAACTTGTTGGTTGTCTACCGATGCAACCTAAGCCAGGACAAGTGGATGACAATGGAGGGACCGAAGGCTCAGCTTTAGTTTGAATCCATTTTCATCACAGAAAAAACTTTAGGGATTCACAAGTAATTGAACAGATTCACGTAAAGTCAAATAATTCTCATATTAAATTTTTTTCAGGGTATAGTCATCCTTATCAACACATTAGACTGTGGACCTATATATAGAATTGACCTGTAGAGACACTTCTCTTTCTTACTTCTGCTGTATTGGTGACTGGCTGTTTCTCTTTGGTCGTCCTTCGACTGAAATCTTTCTTCAATCTGAGAGTCAGAAAAACGGTCGAAACAGGACAAGCTGTGTTTTTTAAGATAAACTGGAAGAACAATATCTGTCAAGATGCTAAATATGGATCATTTTGTATTGTAAGAAAATCCCTGTTAGAAGTCGTCCAGTGAATTGCCTGTGTGACACTGTGTCAGAAAGGCGTAGATCAAGGTACGACTTATTTTGTGAATGTTGAAATACTGTTCATGCAATACAACAAGATCCGTTGGGGAATCAGAGCAAAGCTGTAATGAGGGAGATAGTTTTCATGCTGTCCTTTGAGACACAAACCAAACTGTAAGAACTAACTGTCAACTTGTTTGAGGAAATAACAGTTTTTCAACATTATTAACTGCTGCTAGCGATTCATTGCAACTGGACAACAACAACTGATAAACATCAACAATTAGCATAGATGTGCAAATTACTTTAACCAATGGGGATGAGTCAGTAAATCTTCACAATGTGATTGGAGCCTCAGAGGCCGACGGGATAGCGTGAACAGATTTAAAAAGACACAACTGTTGCATCTGGAGGACAGTCACTGAGACGATGAAGGACAGCGATGGCTCGTCTCACAACTCTTCTCTTTGCCATGTGGCTTGGTGAGTAGGCAGCAATTCTCTCTGTGTTCTGGTTTCAACCTGTTTCAGTAAAGCAATGCATCACATTTCTGTCTTTTATCAAATTGTGAAAGTGAAGGATTTTGTGACATGACCGGTTCTGACCAAGAAATACTGCTGCTGCTTCTTTTTCTTTTGGTCAGATACTGTGATAAGGTGTTGTTCTCTGTCTCATTCAGGTGTGACAGTGAGCACAGTGGTTGATCTGGAGAAGAGAATCCTAGGAGGTCGTGAGTGTGGACCAAATGAGCGTCAGTACCGTGTCAAGCTGAAGACCGGTGGCGGTGTTTGTGGCGGCTCTCTGATCAGTCGCCAGTGGATTCTGACTGCAGCTCACTGCTCTAATCCAAAAGGGTGAGAAAGTGATTAAACTTTTACTTTAATGCTCTGATGCACCGGTCATTAATGGTTTGAAGTAAAACTATGATTAATAACCAACAATATTTAAATATGATGTGTTGAGTGTGATTCAGTGATGTTTAAACTTTTACCTGTAGGACGTACACCGCATATATAGGCGGCTATCCTGGTCCTCATAAAGAAGTGGGAATCACAGCTCCACATGTGATCTTCAAAGACGACGTCGGCAAGGAGCACGACCTCATGTTATTGAAGCTGCCTGAAGCAGTTGATATCAAACCTGTACAACGTCCCGACTGTCAACATCCTCCCAAGAGGTGAGTTCTCATCCTTCCAGTGAACATTTGAAAATAAAAAGAATTAAGAAGAATTAGTTAATTAACTATGTATGGTTTCAAAATATATTTATATTTTTTTTTTACAGAGGTGCTGCGGTTCAGCTTGCAGGTCGAAGTGAGATTAATGTTATTGGATCATTTTTATAATGTTTTTTTTACTTGAGTTCTTGTTTTGTTAAGAGACAAATATTTAAATCAATCAGGTTTATCTACATAATAATCTTCCAGTGGTGAGTTCACTGGTAAAAAACCTTTATTCTCCTCAGTAAATGGGAGTGCAGGTCTGTCTTGTGTTGATCTGGACATTTCTGTCTGTAAGACTTTCAAAGCCTTGAAAGATCAGCATTTCATCTGTGCCCAGACACCTTTGTTGGGAGCCCATAACGTGAGTACACATCTTCAAACTCTGTTTTGTTTCTTCAGCTTTAACAATTTTTCAATTGTTGGTTATAAATAAAAATAATAATATGAGTAAAAAAGCGCAATAAATACACGTTTGTCTTTCACAGGGTGACTCTGGTGGAGGAGTGGTGTACCAGGACATGATTTATGGTGTCCTTTCACAAGGTTATAAAAAAAGTGTCGCTGGTAAGCCAATTTGGGCTATGGACCTCTGTTATGGGCCATACAAAGAGTGGATCGAAAAGACTACCGCCCAACCATGAGCAAATTTAACTTTTGGTTAATGGTGAAATGTTCAGTTTTAAACAGACATTTCACATCAAACTATACAGTTGATGTCATTGTTCATTAAATTTCCAGCTATAATTTGTAAAGCCCTTTATTCTTTTAACACAATCTTTAAAGGTTCAGTGTGTAAGATTAAGGTGAAAGCACCTATCTGCAGAAAATGAATATAGAATAATCCTAGTGAGTTTTCCATTCGTGTGTTTCCACTAAATTGTATGAATTGTTTTTTTTCCTCACTGTAAAATGGGCCCTTTGAATTTAAATACTTTATAGTTACTTTAGGAGCGAGTCCTTTCTCCGGAGATAGCCCGGACTGGACAAACTAAACACCTTTTGAGTTTTTATGACAGCTGAAGCTACCACAGGTCCTCTAACGTGTTTGAAAGGGGAGGGTGAGGTGAGGGGCATTAAGCTGCAACATGACACTTCACCACTAGATGTCACTAAATTCTACAAACTGAACCTTTTAAGAAAATTTCGATCTGTAAAAATAATGTTTTACATTGTCTTAAATGTAAATTCAACAGATTGTGTCTTTTTATACAGTCATTCTATTTGGGACAAACTAAATAAAACATAAACTACAAAGGGAGACACAGTAATAAACTGCTCTACTTTCACCAGTTCTGAAAATATAATGAATAATGTTACTTCCTTCTGTTCTGTCAACTGAAATAAAATGAGTAGCATTTCATCTGTGTCAGTTGTTTCATGCTTCAGTTTTTAGTTTGTCAAGTCAGTTTTATACTTTTATTAAAGTTCCGCTCCATGTGAAATGTTTGTGGGGAGAACATCAACAACTGGGCTTTTATTATAGCATGGATCATGAATATGTGTTTTGCAATTCAACCATATTAGAAAGACAACAATACCATCCCTTTAAGAATCCATTAAACTGTGATGTTAATCCAGATAAAGCAGCTAATCCAGAAAATATTTGACTGTCTTTAACATTTTGAGTAAAAGGCTTAAAAAAAAAAAATTGTCAACAATTTCCCAGGTAATCATTCTGTTATTGTAAGGAAAAAAATATATGCATGCGTAGAGAAATGGTCAAATTACTCTGCAGTAGACACAGAGGTTTTTATCGGCTCTCATCAGCGGCGATGGAAACGTGACATCAGGGTGAATGTGATCATTTGGACATTTTCTTGTAATGTTGTCGTCCAACATCTCACCAGGGAAGAAAACTTTAAATGAAATGAAATAGCAAAGTTACATTGAAGTTCAGATACACTTGCTGCACAGACAATAGTACCCAGTGCTTCATGTGTTATCACACCTTCAGGCAAATTCAGGACTCAAGTTGTAGTTGCATATCAGTTACTGAGTGAAACATTTCCTTTTGCTATTGAACTTATCATCACAGCAAGAGGAGATATTTTACCAAGAAACTGATCAACTAACTTTAACAAGAGCCTTGTGTTTAATGTCTTATCTTCAGTTGAGACACACACACACACACACACACACACACACACACACACACACGCATGCACTCACGTACGCACGCATGCACACACACACACACACACAGCTACTAAAGATTAAACTGGAAGCCACATCATTTGCAGAGTAATGAAATGACTCAACAGCTGGTCAGACCTAACTTGTCTCTGGTTCTTTCAACACTAAACATGCTTGTGTATACAGTCATTCTATTGAGGACAAAATAAAAAATAAACTACAAAAGGAGACACAGTAATAAACTGCTCTACTTTCCCCTGTTCTGAAAATACAATGAACAATGTCACCTCCTTCTGTTCTGTCAACTGAAATAAAATGAGTAGCATTTCATCCGTGTCAGTTGTTTTCATGCTTTCACTTTCTAGTTTGTCGTGTCAGTTTTATACTTTTATTAAAGTTCCGCTCCATGTCCAAATGTTTGTGAGGAGAACATCAACAACTGGGCTCTAATTATACCTTGGATCATGAAAATGTGTTTTCTAATTCAGCCATTTTAGAAAAACAAACTTACCATCCCTTTAAGAATCCATTAAACTTTGGTGTTAATATAGATAAAGGAGCTAATCAAGGATTTATTTTACAGTCTTTAAGATTTTGAGTAAAGGGCTTTAAAAAAAACATTTTCACCAATTTCCCAGGTAATCACTCTATTGTCGTGAGGAAAAAAATCAGGCATAGTTGACCAAGTAACTGATCAACTATCTTTAACAAAAACCTTGTCTTTAATGTCTTAATTTCTGTTGACACACACACACACACACACGAACAGTTACTAAAGATTAAACTTAAAGCCACATAATTTTCAAAGTAATGAAATGACTCTGCAGCTGGTCAGAAACTTGGACTATGGGCAGAAAAGGTCTCTGGTTCGTCTCTGGTTCGACTCCACAGAGAAACAACAAAAAGATGAATCTGGATTGATCTGTCCAAAAATCCAAGAGGATTCTCCTTACCCTGTCTAGTGCCCCTGAGCAAGGCACCTTACTCCCCCAACATCTGTTCCCCGGGCGCCGTACATGGCTGCTCACTGCTCTGTGTGTCCTGCACCAGATGTGTTAAAAGCAGAGGTTAAATTTCCCTCCTTGCATGAGTGTGCTTGTGCATGTCTGTGCATGTGTTTGGGACAAATAAATGTATCTTAATCTTAATCTTAACTTGTCTTTGGTTCTTTCAAGACTAAAAATGAATGTGTATGCATGGGGTTAGAAAAAATACAATACACCCAAAAACAAAATAAAAGCACTCTATTAGTCTGAGGACCGAAGGGTTGTAATTAAGTGGTTTCATCATTATTTCATATTAATTAGATTCATAGAATATTGAACTATGAACTAATAAGGAGGCGTTTACAATCAGAAGTGCAGTAGCCTCTTACATAAATGTCACATTGAATAAACGATTCAGCAAACTTTATTCTTTTAACTTAGATTAGTCTGAATGAATTCAACACCCTTTCAACGGTGCCCTGAAAGCACATCAATCTTTACAATTCAATTTAAACAGCCTACCCCAAACTTATTTAGGATCAATGTAGTTAACCTGTTTGTTGGTCTTTCCAACAAAAGTTCAGTAGGTTATATAAATACTTGAGAAGTAATCGTAGAATATGTTTCAGCTGCATATAAAATACCTACAATATATACTTTCTTTACAAGATCCCAAATTTGTAGATCTTTGTTTGATGAACTTCACAAGTTCTTCCTCTGTACCTACATATAAGTACTGATATGTGATGTATTTGTTCAGCATTAGTACAATTTTTACACTGTAAGTTTATCTAAACTGTTATCCAAAAATTAGCATGGATGTGCAGGTTACTTTAGCCAATGGGGATGCGTCAGTAAATCTTCACAATGTGATTGGTGCCTCAGAGGCCGACGGGACAGCGTGAAAATATTTAAAAAGACACAACTGTTGCATCTGGAGGACAGTCACTGAGATGGTGAAGGACAGCGATGGCTCGTCTCACAACTCTTCTCTTTGCCCTGTGGCTTGGTGAGTAGGCAGCAATTCTCTCTGTGTTCTAGTTTCAACCTGTTTCAGTAAAGCAATGCATCACATTTCTGTCTTTTATCAACGTGTGAAAGTGAAGCATTTTGTGACATGACCGGGTCTGACCAAGAAATACTGCTGCTGTTTCTTTTTCTTTCTGTCAGATACTGTGATAAGATGTTGTTCTCTGTCTCATTCAGGTGTGACAGTGAGCACAGTGGTTGATCTGGAGAAGAGAGTCATCGGAGGTCATGATTGTGGACCAAATGAGCATCTGTACCATGTCATGCTGTATTCCATTAATGGAACACACGACGCCTTATGTGGTGGCTCTCTGATCAGTCCCCGGTGGATTCTGACTGCAGCTCACTGCTACAATCCTGGATGGTGAGAAAGTGCAACAACTTATACTGCAATGTCCTGATGCCACGGTCATTAATGGTTTGATGTAAAACTATGATTAATAACCAACAGTAACAAAACATGACCTGTTGACTCTGATTCAGTGATGTTTAATCCTATACTTGTAGGAATGTCACCGCATATATAGGAGTGAATCCTATACCTAATCAAAATCTTCGAAGTGTGGAAATCACAGGTCAACATGAGATCTTCACAGACGTGACCGGCCAGCAACACGACCTCATGTTACTGAAGCTGCCTAATCCAGAGCTAAATATCGATCCTGTACAACTTCCCAACTGTACAAATCCTCCCAACATGTGAGTTCTCATCCTTCCAGTGAACATTCGAAAATAAAAACTAGAATTAGTTAATAAACTACGTATAGTTTCAAAATATATTTTAATTTTGTTTTTTTGTTTTTTACAGCGGTGCTGTGGTTCAGGTTGCAGGTCAAGCTTCCACAACAGCTGGCCCAAATATGACAAAAGGTGAGATTAATGTTATTGGATTATTTATATGATCTTTTTTTCATTGTGTTCTTATTTTTTTAAAGACAAGTATTTCAATCCATCAGGTTTATCTTTGTCTTCATATTGTGTTGCTTAATTATACATAAATACTCATAGGTTCAATGTAATTTCTTAATAAGTATAATAATCTTCCAGTGGTGAGTTCACTGGTAAAAACTTTTCTTCTCCTCAGAACCTGGTTTTTCAAGAACTCTGCAATGTGCTGATATGGACGTCATGGTCTGTCCGGCGTACAATGGAGTATGGCGATATGAAAACTGGATCTGTACCATTAGAGCTGGCGTGGATGCATGTTGCGTGAGTACACATCTTCTAACTTTGTTTAGTTTCTTCAGCTTTAACGAGTGTCAATTGTTGGTTATAAACAGAAAAAATAAATTGAGCAAAAATTGCAATAAATCACGTATGTCTTTTACAGGGTGACTCTGGTGGAGGAGTGGTGTACCAGCACAGGATTTATGGTGTCATTAGAAGGGGTCATGCTACAGTTGTCGGTGGTTCCCCACTTAAGTCTATGAACCTCTGTCATCAGCCATACTTGGACTGGATCAATACGACTATCCACCAACCATGAGCAAATGCAGCTTCTGGTTAATGGTGAAATGTTCAGTTATTTAACAGAAATTTCATATCTAAATTTACAGTTGATGTCATTGTTTATTAAATCTTTTACCATTACTTGTTAATTCGTGAAATATTTGTTATACAATTGTAAAAACAAACAATTGTGCATTTTCCCATATGTCAATTCTAAAGATGGCTTCTGTTATCATACAGTCATTACATTGGAAACAAAACTATAACGGTAGACATAATAATAGTCTCTTCTTCTTTTACCTATATTATAAAGAAAATTATAAATTTGGCTTTCTTTTTCCAATGTTCTGTCAACTGAAATAAAATGAGTATCACTGCATTTGTGGCTTGTTGTTTTGAAGGTTTTAGTGTCAAAGTACACACATACTACAACTACACACATGAACACATTCCTGATCAGTGTAAAACTTCTTTAGTCAATGTTTTTTCTTACCTTTAGTACCAATGAATTTAAAAACTACATTAAAACATGGAAAGAGCATGTGTTATGGATTTATTTAACTTTTTCATGCATTGTTTATCTATTTAAGTTCATCTCCACGTGGAACACCTGTGGGAAGACAAAACAAATGCATCAAAATAGTTCAATCAACAACTCTGCTTTTGCTATAGCATGAGGATGTGTTTTGCATTTCACCATATTGAGAAGAAGACAGTAAAATCTCAGCCCAGGTTAAGTGCACTTTGTTGGGTGCTGTGCTGGTGATGCTGGTAGATAGAGTCTGCTTTTCCTCACAGAACTTATTTGTTGGACTTAAAAAGTAATTACAAACAGAAAAAACTCAAACCTTTAGTAAACAAGCACAACTGGGAAGTTTCAAATGTCTCACAACCTGAAAAATCTTTGCCTCACCACCCAGTGGCCCTGAAGAACCATGATAAACCACAGAGAGGTCCCCAGTGTCTGGTTTCTGTCCCTTCTGGTGTAGAAACATGATGACGTTCTCTGCCAGTGGAAACAACATCATTCTTGGTTACACTTGATTTACACACTAATGAAAACATGTGAACTTCATATTCAGTTTTGCTGATAGAGCACTGTAAACCTTTCCCACTGAACCTTTAAGTCAGTTTCACTCTCCTCCAGTTTATGGAGTGTAAGAGCAGAAACTGTTGGTAGGAATGGAAAACTCCCTTTGCATAAATGTGCACAGGTCCACAGCCAATAGGATCGTGTTGATAAGTGTTCGTGGTTTGACCGTCAGCTGCCACTGCTGAAACAGGAAGAAGGTGAATATAAGAGTCAGAACAATGAATCAACTGATGCTTCCTCTCTATCTGCTGTGGCTCAGTAGAGTATTCAAATGCTTTCTAAAAATTATACTGGTCACGCTTTGTTTTTACGATGCTGTGTTAAAGTACTTGTGTTTAAATTTCATAGTTTCACATTTGAATAGATTAAATCAGTTTCTCCATTTGTCTGTATGCAGTTCATCCTAAGTTTGGAGTCTGCATCCACTAGTAGAGCTATGAAACAATATCCTTATGTTCGTGCATGAAAATCTAATATTATCATCATCCATCCATCCATCCATCCATCCATCCATCCATCCATCCATCCATCCATCCATCCATCCGTCTCTTTACAGTGGGACTGCAGTTCTTGTTCTTACAGGCATCGTATTGATTAACCAAACTACCCTAAAACTGATATAATTACAGATATATTAAACAAGACTCCTGTTATCCAAGCAAGACTGAGGGTATTTATGCATCTCTCACGTTTAGTTTAATAGTGATTACATTTTTCTCGCAGTTTTATTTATTTTTCACATTGTCTAGCATTGTTTTCAGCCACATTCGAACTGACTGCACATTTCAGGAAGCGTGCTACGCTGGAACACATCATCAAGCATTGATCCTAACTGGAGAGCTGTCAGCCCAGCAATCAGCAAGTCAAGGATAATCTGGTTTGAAAAGGCTGCCCACCTCACTGCTGCATACCGGGATCAACACAGCACTAAGAGGAGGCTTTACGCTGCGGAGGAAGAGGAATTGATTTAATGCAGGGACATGTTTCTGTGATGAGCACTTCCCACATCCATACCCATTGTAGTCAAACTGACTGTAAACTGTCTTTGAAAGACATGTTCAGCTTATAAATACAGACCAATTACCTTGGTCTGCTGCTTGTGTCCTGCAAACCTTAAAGCACTGTATAGATCTATACAGTGCTTTAAAAAAAAGGTTTCTTTAAAATGGGCTGGACAATAGCGTGGTTTCATAAACATGCACTGGCCACGATTCTTTATAAACTAAAACCTACAATCCATCTTATTCATTCAGTAATGATTTATGAGGTTAAGATAAATGTTTGAACTCTTGTGGCCATTTACTGTTTTCTAAAAGTGTACTTATCATGATATGGTGGTGCCGTCATTGTGCATCTGATTGTGTATTCAACCCACACAGGATCATTTGTTCTCCCAGACACACACTTAAACAAATAATGAGCGATGTTGACCTTCATCTATTCCATGAATCAGTCTGTTTATCAGCCCGAACACAGAAGTCAGATTGATGCCACTGTCCCGGTGTCTCAGGCGAAGTGAGATGGATGATGTCTGTACCAGATGGTAGAAATGGGATCTGAAGCAGGGTAATGTTTGTGAGTCAGACACGTGCTGCTCATTCGTCTCACTGCTGTGGTGGTGCAGGTGATGATGATGATGATGATGATGTTGATGATGAAGATGATGAAGATGCATGTCCGACGCGGTTTTGTGGATTTGCATGTTGTGTCTCCCCGGCTGTGTCTGAAATCACTCCCTCACTATTCCCTACTTGATTTTATAGTGACTTCTACATAGAGATAACTTTACGCTGACGTCATTCTCACAGGATTTCGACGTACATCAACAAAAACAACAACGTCGGCCGGTGGAGAATCCCACAGTAAATGTTTATTTTACACTTAAACAAAAAAATCATATTGACTGATCATCTTTAAATATAGAAATAAACTTGTTTCCTGCGGTTTGTGCTGCGATGCGCTTCTCTGCTTCTATTTACATATGTACGACGTGTCACAACATTCAGAAACCACCACAACAAGGCAGACTCACTATGGTGCGCTATAGTGAGTGATTTAGGACACAGCCGCTTTGTCCTCGTAGGTTTTCTCCCACAATCCACTGGGGTTATGCTAATTAGAGTCTCTTAATTGACCTGACTGAGAAAGATAGTTGCAATACCCTGGCCTCCTGTCCCGGGTGTCCCCCACCATGATGCTTGAAAGGATAATGTTAAAGATACAGATCTTTTATTTTCATATCACAACAAAGGATACATTAGTCAATAATTGTTAATTGAAAAACATTGTTCACTTCCCTACTTATACAAAGCTATATCCTAATCCTTATTCTTAATCGTTAGCGCTCGTACCTCAACAGCTGAAAGCACATCATCAGATAATTGTACTGCAGCTCCATGTTTTCACTCGACGGTTATTCAAGAGGCACAAGACACCTTTATTTACTCTGGGCCCCAGAAGTGCTGTGTAACAAAAGCAGGAAGTGTGGATTCATCTACAATCTGTGATGTGGGTGATACACTCCAATAAAATGGTCTTATCTTACAGAGATGTGGTAAATGCTGCTGCTGAGTATATAAAATTAACCATAAGATTCAGTCTCGCTGTTCAGAAAGTATTGTACCATCTTTTTTACGACTGCAAAAGCATTTTTGTTTGTTTTTTTAACTAGTGGAAATCTAGTTGTGTTTTTTCTCTTAGAAATATTACAGACATTTCAAATGTTCTTCTTGAAACCCGGGCTCAGCAGTTTGAATCTCTTCCTCTCGTCTCCCTGGTCCTGGAAGAATCTGTAAAAACAACAAACGACCAGATGAGGTGATGATGCTGATGCATGACAGTCAGTGTATCGGTATATTGAATTATCAGCAGGGTGCAATCACGTCTGTAATTACTATATGGTAATTTGAAGAAAAAAATGAAAAAGCTCCAACTTGGATCCTTTGTTTTTAATTTGGACTTTGTTATTCAGTTGTTAATGTTCCTCCTGTGGAGAAAAGGCTTACTGGTTTGTTCCCTTTCATTTTCCACATCACTACATTAAATCTGTCCTCCACCTGACAAATTGAAAATCTGCCTTGGAGAGACAGTTAATTACCCTGTGTCTGTGATTGCAACTTTTATTTCACATGTCAAACGTGAGACTTTATTTTCAGAGGTCACTCCATCGATATCTCACTCTCTCTCTGTCTTTGTCTTGTCAATTTGTGTTACAGACATTTTCTTTCCCTTGTAAGTTGTGTAGACTTCAGATCCAGGGAAAGGAAATGAATGAATGAACCATTGCTCCCACACTTTGCTCTGGCTTTGACCTTTTCAGTTTCTCACCATTTACAGCAGTGAGCAGGGCTTCTTCTTGACCTTGGTGGGCTGGGGGCAGAGCACGGCCCGGATGGCCTCATCAAACACAGTCTTCAGGCCACGCTGGGTCAGAGCCGAGCACTCCAGGTATTTCACTGCGTCTGTACATGTAAACAAAACCAGGCAGGTGAGACTGAATGCAAGGGTATCAGGCGGAGGTGTAGAAAATAATACTAGTGCATCTAAATGTGTGTTTTAGGCGTGTTTGAAAAGAAACGCTGCGTGACCATTCATGACGACTGGGCAGCGCCTCAGAAGTGGAACCTCCACCGCCCCCTGGTGGCTGTCTTCAACCAGAGTCAGAACCTCTGCCAACTCCAGTGAAGATTAAGATTAAGATACATTTATTTGTCCCAAACACATGCACAGACATGCACAGACACACAGAGCAGTGGGCAGCCATGTGCGGCGCCCGGGGAGCAGATGTTGGGGGTGCCTTGCTCAGGGGCACTAGACAGGGTAGGGAGAATCCTCTTGGATTTTTGGACAGATCAATCCAGGTTCGTCTTTTTGTTGTTTCTCCGTGGAGTCGAACCAGAGACGAACCAGAGACCTTTTCTGCCCATAGTCCAAGTTTCTGCCACTAGTCCACCAATCTTTAGGGTCAGAGTGCACCTTCAACTGTTAAGGTTTTTGATTCAGGTTTGTTTTGGTGAAATGTCATGATGGGGTTTACAAACTAATCTTAATGGTATCAGTTGAGGCAGAACCAGGAATCAACTTCTGGAATCGTTAATTTTCTACAAACATGTGTGTGGCTCTACGTTCCCGACAAATCTTGTCTTGTCTTACTTTCTTCTGAAATATTTAGAAAATTTGTCCTCAAGATGCTTTGTTGGCATTTGATAAAATCAGTGGGGGGATATTTAATTGTTTTATATTTATTAAGAATGTTTTACATGTGTTGTATCACCAATTTGTAAAGGTCTGACCAATATAATATTTAAAAAATCTGTCATTACTTCTGTGGTCTGAAATTGGAAATCCTCTAAAGTGCAGCTGCTCAAAAAGTGTTTTTACTCTCTCACAACTTCTCAGGACGTATTGATCACCGGTGACTTTCATCTTGAAGACAGCGGGTTATCGACCACGTCCAATCCACTCACATGTGCTTACACTGTCCGTAGAGTCGATATCACCAAAGCGATGGCACCAGATCAACCAACATCAGAGGCAAAGCTAATGTGTGGACCACATTCTCTCTACATCTACAGAGGCCACAGTCAAACAAGACCTGAGAGAACCTCATCAGAGTGTGACTGACCTATATCCTTTGCCAGAGCCAGGCCGTGAGGATAGGTGATCGGTGCGAGCTTCTTCTCCTTCAGCTTCTCGATGGTGTCCTTCTCGTCCCGCAGATCCAGCTTGGTGCCCACCAGGATGATGGGTGTGGAGGGGCAGTGGTGACGGACCTCCGGGTACCACTGGAATCGGACGGAGGCAAACACAGAGGGGGAGAAGAAAGAAGACAATTGGAATGAATAGGAAGTTAGATGAGGGAGTTTTTAGGAATTGTCATTAAATAAGAACATTTTAAACATTTAAGAAGGAGAAGAATAAATGGCTGTAATTCAGTGTTTAGGCCCCAAGTTGAAGTATTTTATTTTCAGTCCTGTATCAACGTCTTTCTATCGCTCACCCAGTATCTCCCTTCTTTTTCCCTCTGATCTCTCCTTCACTTGTCCCTTTTCTCCCCTCGTACGTCCTGTCTCTCACTCTTCTCTTTGCCTCTTTCATTCTCCCACCATCCATTTCCCTCGGTGAGCAAATTAAAGATCAGTATCGGCTGGAGGAATTAAGTCGATTCTCTTTTGGCGCTCGCACACCAGCGACTGTCGTAGTTTGGGGATTTGGCAAATCCAGGCTGAGGAGTGGTGTTCACACGAGTGACATGTGGGGGATTGTGGGTAAAACCTGATGAATCATACTGCTGCTCTTTAGACTCAGTTTTCAACTGTCTCAATGTGAAGAGCTAAAAGTTTTAACCACTCTGAACTTAAACATATGTGAATTAAATTCTGACATCTCTCCTTAGTTGATATCAGTTTTTCAAGAGTGATTTACTGAGATCAGATTTGATCTCAGGTTTGGATTTTCGTTTAGATCGATATGACTTAAACACATCGCAAATAATCAGGTTGATCGTTCTAATTTGTGTTATTACTTGAGAAGGTTAACATCACTTTCCTCAGACTGTCCATTGCTGCAGCTCCTCCTTTCAGCCTCTGTCTGAAACACTTAGTTTCAGCTCCTGTCTCTTTATCTACTTTTAAATGAACCTTATATTTGACTTCTCTCAAGCCTCTGAGATTTGACTCAATAAATTAATTTAATCTGACCTTACAGCGTAAAACAAAGTCCCACTCAACAGAAGACGTAAAGAATTCCACTAATGTTCACTGTTAAATCTCTACCTCAGGTGAACAGGGATAAAAACCGAGCGGGATTGTTTGTGTAATTTATCTTCTTTCACTTTTCATGTTTTCCTGTTGTGCATCAGTCGTGAAATAAAAGATCTAATTTCCTTTTAATGACACAAAATGGTTGTTGTTGAACGCCACACCAATCTGTCTCCTCTTTTCTCTCGCTGGACCGTGCGTCATGTGATGCAGCACAGTGTGAATACAGTCTGATTGGTGAAGGATGGAGGTTGCGTGAACAGGAGGCTGCTAATCTATACTCCAGCGTGTCATTTCCCTTTGATTCGCTCGACATTTAGCTGCTCAGGCCGCTCGCTGTCGATACTCGTTAACCTCTACACACGAAAGACAAATGAGCTTTCTAAAACTGATTAAAGAAGGATTGTGAAGCTGTAAACCAGACACAGCCTCGGAATTAGAGGCCGAACAACCTGGAAATGGGATCGGATGCAGATGGCGATATGAGGAAGTGAAGACTTTCTGATATATATTGAAATTCAGCTCTGTTTTTCTGAATTAAAGGAACGGCCGAGTTCTAAATGCCAAGAGAAGCTCTCGTTGAGTTTGATCCAGTTTTATTTTGGTCTGAGACATTGAGAGATGCCAGGACTTTGGTCTCGTTAATTCAGAATCGTGTGCAATATGTTTCTGTATGGACATATACGGATGTCACTATTCAAAGGGTTTTAAAAGACCCCGAAGATGCTGTTAATAAAACATGAAAACACCCAATTAGGGAAAACAGTGGCGGTTGTTGTCATGACCACATGAGCTCATACTTCAGTCTCCTTGTGAAGCCACATTCAAATTCACTTTTATCCGGATCCACACCAAATTGCACACTCTCATAAATATCAGTCCCCTTGATGATGTCTGATTTTCAGTTTTTCATTTAGATCCACATGTTATTCCCTGAGAAATCAAGGAAAATGTGAAAAAAAAGATGATCTCATAATGATGAAGAAAGTCGGATCTGCCCTCTGATCCACATCGAAAATTCAAAGAGTCGATCGTCTCTCTCCTTCCGTCCTCTTCCCACTATATTGAAGTTTAACCAGCGTTGATTCATTTTTTTGTACCTCCTCATAACCTGCTCCTCCTTTTAAATTCCTTCCTCGGCATTTCATCTAGCAGGTCCCACTTCTCCGCTACCTCTCCAGCTCCTTGTTACCATGGCGACTTACTTGGGATTCACACTGAAGGACGCAGCCGCGGTGAATCTCACTAAAAGCAAGTCTGATCAACATTCACGACGTCACCCCCCTTTGTCTTCCTATAGGACGGACTGGGCTGAATGAAGATGTGCGACTGGTTTGGAGAGAGGTCAATGAAGGAGCTGCCGTTGAAGCTCGGCTCGTTAAAGCTCGTGCATGAAAGCGTTAACCTCGAGAGCACTTCATTAGAGAGTGGCCCGAACATGAAAGGTCTCGTCTCACGATGAAGCTGGGGTCTTCTCGTTAACCCGCATGACGCTGAATAGGAATAAGCAGGAGTGGAACATGGAGGGGGGGGGGACGGAAATCACAAGTCTATGAACCTGAGAGGACCAATCACTCATTTAGAATATCAATCTGCAACAGTTTTGATTATTGATTAACAGATGTTTTTACCATTATACATTTTAATATGTTAAATTGATGTTAAAGGTCCAGTGTGTAAGATTTAGCTGGAAGGATCTATTGGAAGAAACTGAATTTATCTAGATTTTACAAATTGTTTTTTTCTTTATCCTAGAACGGGACCTTTATATTTAAATACTTTATATTACAATACTTTTTATTTACATAAGGAGCGGGTCCTCTCTTTTTACAGTAGCCTAGACTGGACAAACTAAACCTTTTGAGTTTTTATGACAACTAAAGGGTATTCGGCTGCAACATGACACTTCACCACTAGATGTCACTAAATTCTACACCCTACACCTTTAGGTTAATGTTAACATTAAGTTGAACAGAAATAAGCTAATTTGATTGATCCCAGACAAACTGCATTTAACATTCTGACAGATTTTTGTCATCGATTAAACCAAAAATGTATAAATTGATGGATGAGTTTTCAGGACGCTGGAAGTAGTGTTGCTGAAGGGGCTGCAGCACCCCTCACTGGCAAAGGGCTGCAACTGCATGTGTTTTAGCTATAATGTAAATATAACTGTGATTTAACAAAACAAAAATAGAAGATCATAACTTGTGTGACTTCAAGTAGATGTGGTTTGTTCTTGTGAATCATTGTGTGGTTAACTCCCCCTCATTGTTCACCGGTCAGACACAGTGTTGGAGAATATCATAGATGACACATAATGTGCTGATGCACACTGGAACAAGTCCTGTCCAAAAGTCTTGATTATTAAAAACATGTGTAGGAAAATAAGCAACAATCAAGTTTCTTCCGTGTGATACCGACAGTCAGGGATATTGATCAGCTCTCCCTCGATATAGGATATATATAAATGTGTAGTTTTTAGGTTTGGAGACTCACCTTAGCTCTGACGTTCTCGTAGGAGGCCGGGCTCACCAGGGAGAAACAGATCAGGAAAACATCCTGCAGGGAAACGAGGGGAGGAGGAAGAGGAGAGACGATGAAGAGATACTGAAGATGAACAACCAGAAGGTGAAGATGAGATAGATTTGACCAAACTGAAGCAGCCTGAGCAGGAATCGGTAAAACGTATTGTTTTCATGATTTCTAATGTTTTTTTAAAAACCATTAAACTTATAGCAATGTGCTTTTACCCCTCATCACTTGTGTCTCATGAGATTGATTTATCTTATCACTTCACCCGCCAGGGAATAATAACCACTCCATCTCCATGACAACTGGGCAGGTGATGCCAATAAAGGGACACATTTCGGGACTGTAAACGTAACCGTGTGTGATTACGTTTTCACTAAATTACAGAATTCAATCAATTTTTTGGAATGAAGTACACGTCACATGATTTCCTCTTGTTTCATGGAGAAACTGGAGAATACTCTCACACTGAGAAGTATCTCTCACATATGTAGATATTGTTTATATGTACAGAATATATGTGTGTGTGTGTGTGTGTTTGTGTGTGCGTGTTTCACTCATTTCCTTTATGCTGTTGAACATATTTCAATCTGTGTATTGATCTAGAATCTTCAATTCAAACTCTTGCTGAGCACGTGATGCTGATGAGGACCACAGCCGGTGGAAAGAAAGCTCTGGACAAACCACGTAAGTCACCAATTCAAATCACTCTGGGTTTCATGGAGAAACATCTCGATTCGAATAGCATCTTTCATAATCGTGAAAAGGCCTATTGCATATTTTCACCTGTCGATAAATATGTGTGCCTTTCATTTCTGTTTCCTTCAGGTCGTTGCTTTGCTAAGCTACGGTCACATCTCCCATTACTAAGTTCCAGATGAAATTCCTATCTGTGTGTTTCCGCTTCCTCAGTAACTTCTCCTCTTTTCTTGTCTTGTCTTTCCCTGTCTTTGAATTTAATGAGACATGCGACCGGGTGCTGTATTTTTGTATTGATCAGGAACTCTGTGAAACCAGCGGGAGACAAAGTGTGTCTTATATTCTCTATTGAACTCTGACTCCCTACATCCATCCATCTATCCAGCTATGAGTGTGTATTTGTGTGTGTGTGTGTGTGTGTACCGTCTGTGGGTAGGACAGCGGGCGGAGCCTGTCGTAGTCTTCCTGTCCAGCTGTATCCCACAGGCCCAGGTTGACTGGTTTGCTGTCCACCATCACATTAGCCGAGTAGTTGTCAAACCTGTGGGGAGCCAGAAGGTCAGCGGTCGATCAATCAGCCGCCTCCAGAGTCAGACAGTCATTTAAAGGCAGATTCCAAACCATCAATCATTTGATTGGTAATACAAATGTCACGGTGGGTGTTTAGAAGTAGACGGAGAGCAGGAGCTGGTTATTAGAGAAGCTCATTAAAAACGGTGAGATTCTTTCTTACAGAAAATAACCACAGGGTCTGTGATGCTAACGCAGCACTGCCTCCATGTGGAGACACTGAAACACCATCTGCTGTGTGTGTGTGTGTTATTACCATTTCATATAAAGCTGAATTATAATTGCTATTAATATGATTATTATTGTTGTTAGCTGACGCCTACAGGTATATTACTCCCTGGCTAAGATGATTTTTTGTCTTATGTCAGGCATAAGTTGAATTATCTGTTTATATAATATATCTACATAATGTTTTTCTTTACCTAACTATATTTTATTTGTATATCTATTTCAGGACAATATAATAATGATAATTTGGATTCATATAAAAACCTTTTCATGGTACCAAGTTTCCTTCACACAGTAAAAAACAAAGACGGTCAGAAATGAAATATCTTTTCTTTTTCAAGCTTTTGTGAACAGGCAAGTTTTAAGGAGTTCTACTTTTACTCCATTTGATTCCTCACATCACCTTTATTAAATAAGTTCGGTAATTAATTCCTTCCTAAAAAGATCGAATAATTGCAAACAAAGCAGCAGCACTTTGTGGAATCATTCACTCTCTGTATTTACTGTAGCTGCAGGGGGGTTTAATCAGGCGGCTGCCAGTCCGAACCTGTCAGACATCTGCACGTGTACTGTGTGTGTGCGTGTGTGTGTGTGTGTGTGTGTGTGTGTGTGTGTGTGTGTGTGTGTGTGTGTGATATTACGACATGAGCAATGCATGTGTGTTCATAATGATAAATCCTTGTAGGTGCAGCTACATATTCAATTGTTGTAATTTTACTGTTTTTCATTTACATTCAGACAGAGAGAGAAAGAGAGAGAGCACGTGTGTGTGTGTGTGTGTGTGTGTGTGTGTGTGTGTGTGTGTGTGTGTGTGTGTGTGTGTGTGTGTGTCATACTCACACAGTAGGAATGTATTCCCCGGGGAAGGCATTGGTTGTGTAGCTGATGAGGAGACATGTTTTTCCGACAGCTCTGAATCAAACAAGTAAAAACACATTTTTTTGATGAAGACAAAAACAACGACTGAGGCCATAAAGTCTGAAGCAAGAGAGAGAGAATACAAGGGGGAGGGATACAATCGTGGTTCCACCTCCAAAATATTTATATATATAAATAACAACAGTATATAATGCGATGATACTATTTTTCACTCTGTTCTTCTTTTTGAAGCATCGAGCAGCGACAGGAAATGATGCAACACGTGAACCGACATCACTCACACTATGACTTCAAAATGCCGCTGCCGCTCAACTGTGAGCGGCTCGTCCCTTTCTCTTGGTGCAATGCATTGTGGGACAGTTTTCATCAGTCACACGCCCTGACATCTCTGAGTTTAGGCCCCGGCTGGTCCACAGGGCATCAGAGGTCAACTCTGGTTTGGATTTTAAGATTCCAGGGGCACAGCGAGGTAGAGCCGATCAAACAAGTATCGACTGGTCTCCTTCTTATTTTGTTCCAGAGCTTTGCTGTCAGCGTTTCAAGCACATCACCAGAACTCATCTTTACACACACACACACACACACACACACACACACACACACACACACACACACACACACACACACACACACACACACACACACACACACACACACACACACACACACACACACACACACACACACACACAGAGAAATGCATCTCCAGCAAGGGAAGCTCATCTCGAAAAGCTCAGGAACCCAAATCCCCAAATGTTCTGCTTTTGGTTTGTTTGTAAGGATGAAATTTACCTAAAGTATAGAGTAAAAAGTTTAAATTACAGGTTAAATCGGTTTTATAGACGAATATTTAAATTCAAGATTAAGCTCTTGGGTTTGGCTCAAGTCTTTTGTCGAACGATGACTTCTGTAGTTTTAGTTTTGCAGTTTTTTAGGATCGAGACTTTGTTCGTACGACGACAGTGAGAGGTCAAAAGTAAAGTTTTTATTATTAGGATTGGGGAGTGTGTTCTGTCACAAGTATAGACATACCATGTGTGTGTGTGTGTGTGTGTGTGTGTCTGTCTTTTTGTGGTTGTGTGTGAGCGATAAAAAGGAACTGATCTGTTTCAAAAGCTGAAAACAGGAACAAGCCAAAGTGAAGAAGAAGAAAAAAAACCGTCCACTCCTGATCTCTCTCTGTCCGCTCTCTATCTGGTTTTCCATCAAAGTTCCTCTCCTCCTCTCACACCATCCCTCGTTATCTGCTTTTATCTCAGCCATCTCTTCAGAGGAGAGTCATTCTCGCTCTGTCACTGTTTCCGTCTCATTTTCATCTCCTCTTCCTTGTTTCTGTCTTTGGGTGCAGCCTCTTGCTTCGTCAGCATCGCGTCAAAACACAACTTATCTCCATTTTGTGCATCTTTACTCGAGACACCCCCGTTTTCCTCTGCTTGGTCCAGTCCAAAAAAAAGACAGTATGCAGGAAACAAATCTGATCATGTTTGTTCACATGAAAGTAGTTTTATATCTTTTTATCTTTGGCCTTAAAGCAGCTTTGTTCAAATGAGTTTGATGGTAGATCAGTTAAAAACCAGAGTTTATCTCCAATTTTCAGGAGGAAACTTTTGAAATATGAAGAGTTCTGAACAGAGTTTGGTGGATTTGTTACAGCACCAGCTCTTCTGGTTCAGGAAGCCGGGGATTATGGGTAATATCTCCTTCATGTTTGTTGACATGACACAACTCTTTTCTTTTTCTGTATCAGCTTGATCCATCTCTTCAGATAAGCTGCCTGACGTTTACAAGGTCTGAATGTTCCAAACCAAAACTACAATTCATCCAAAAAGCCAAATAATACGACAGTGTTTCAAAACAATAAAATGTTCTTTTCCTTCTTAATTTATCGCGGAGGACACACACTAGTATTTAAAATACTGTGATGTTATTTAGCTTTTTTTGATTAATTTGAGTTTGCCAGCATGAGCTTGTTCGTGTGTTACGAGATTTTCAAATCAGGGTTTAACGTTTTTAATGAGGGCATTGTGAGTATTGTTGATCCATTAAACATGGACGTGTTACACAAGGTTTGTGTATCAGCAGCTCACTGTTGTTTCTATAGCTTCCTCCTCTGTCGCTGTTAACGGCAGCTTCACATCTCTTCAGTCTCACAGAGAGACGTCGACACGTGTTCACACACAAACAGCTGCAGGGGATGAAGCTTCTCTGCTGTCTCAACAAAATTCAACTTCTTTGTTTGGTGGAAATCCCCAAATGACACAAATAAAGTCAAAACTATTTCTATATTAATAAGCAGTGACTTGTCACGCCAACGCCAGCTACAACTGAAAAGTTTCTGGCCGATCTCAGAAGTGCTGCATGGTCGGTTCTGTGAAGCTCCTTCATGGGTTTTCAACTATATTCTGAATTTATCTTTTTGTCATCCAGCAATTTCAGAAAACAGTCAAATTACTACTTTCTGCTGTGATTGTCCAGATGTGCACAGCTGTGGATGAATAAATAAATGAGGTGTGGTGCCTCACAGACAAAAGTTCAGGTTGGACAAAGATCGATGACTTGGTCAAATTTACTTAAACATGTTGTCCCTGAATATTTAAAACCACAACAGGATTATTCCTCAAACTTAACCAGGTGCTCTGAATGTCTAAAAAACATTTATGATGCTGTTCTCACTCAAAATAGATCGGCAATTCAGATGGAAAACTAAAATATCTGTCAACAATTCACTACAACTTTAATTTGATCGCATTTACATTTCCCACCAAAACATATGTGGTGTTGTGATCATAGTTAAAAACAAAAATGTAACTTTTAGGAGATTGGATAAATTCTGAGATAAAAAGCCTTAATTTCTTCGACCACTAGAGGGATTTGTCACTTTGACGTTTGACGTTTGACTTTTTTTGGGGAACTTTGCAACTCTCTTTTAGTGTGTTCACCTAAATAAGTCATGAAAGCTTAACTTTATAGTTTTAAATCACAGTGTCACTAACAGGAAGCTCAACACACACAGTCCTGTAAAGCGTGCGCCCTGCAAGTGTCTAATTTAATTTATCGATCACGCCGCAGCAACGACTTCACCACTTCCGCTTCACAATTTCCCATCACGACAAATGACACTGCTGCTCCACCTTAAAGGACAGAGAGTGTGTAGAAGTTTGAATCTTCTGAATCTTTAGACGGTGCTGAAGGTTTTTTTAATTCTAAAGAGTTTAACAACGTCCAGCTTTAACAAAGTAGAGCCTCCATTT
Source organism: Limanda limanda (assembly GCF_963576545.1). Classification (NCBI taxonomy): domain Eukaryota; kingdom Metazoa; phylum Chordata; class Actinopteri; order Pleuronectiformes; family Pleuronectidae; genus Limanda; species Limanda limanda. Next base: position 3,896,506 of record NC_083637.1, on the reverse strand, counting down.
TCTTTTTCTTGTGTAATCTAATGGTTTCTCTTCTGGAGCTCCTCTTTCTTCTTTGGTTTTTCTATCTGCAGTGAGATTCTCTGCTCGGAGCCGGCCCAGCGTTACAGCATTTCCCTGCATGTCGTGGCCTGTCCTCCTCATCAGGCCCCATCACTGTGAATCAGCGCTGTCAAACACACGCCTACAGCTCGACACGTCTCCCCGGACACACTCTGTTCTCTCGTGAGTTTTGAAGAGTCCGGGAGTTTTGTCTTTTTAGCAAACACGTTAAAACACAAGTTGCTCAATCTATGAAGAAGAAAAGCCCCCTCAACTCTGAGGCCGAGGCCCCAAGCAGCCCCATCACACACCGGCTTGAGTTAACACCTCAAGATTCCACATCTTGAGGTCCATCTTGATTTAAGTTACAGCAAAGTAGATAAAGTTGAAGATAAATAAATGTCGTACCCATCTCCCACGACCACACACTTGATCGCCTGCATCCTGTTCCGCTCAGCTTCGTCTGTGCTCGCTGACAGAAACACAGTCGGGGGGGAAGGTGCAAACACGACAGGAAACTGTTACCTCCCTCGCTCCCCTCCCTCTGCTGCCTCTCTTTCTTCCTCCCTCTCTCTCTCTCTCTCTCTGTCTCTCTCTCTCTCCCTTCACTTCTGCACTCATCTCTCCTTCCTGTGTTGTGTTTGTGTGTCGTCTCCTAATCAGCACAACTTGTGTCATCGGCAGGTGAACGGTGTAAAGCACACTACAAGTGAGATGGAAGAGGTTGCAACAGGTCGAAGGTGTGAAAATGGACGTGAAGGGTTTCGTAAGGGGGAAGAAGCTGAAGGGCTTTTTTTGAAACTTCCTCCTTTTGCAATCATATGCACACACACTCACACGCCAACACAGTAACACACAAACACACACACACAGCAGTGTCTCCATGACTACACAGGACAGTACGTTGATTTCCTGAAGACCAACTCTAACATCAACCATAGTTTCTGCTTGTTTAAACCGAACTTTAATCAAACCGACACCTTAAAACATCATCAATCTTCAAGTTAAAAACGTACATTATGGGGACCCATACGGAAGACAAATGTGTGTGTGTGTGTATAAATAGATTTAGGTCCCCACAACATGAGTAATACCTTAAACCAATACCAATCCAAGCCACACAAATTCACACACATGTCTGATTCTGTAGTTTAGTTTATGGAGTTTAGGAGTTTAGAGTTAAAATATGAAAAACGTGTTTATTGCAATGTTAAAATCTGAATTGTCTGAATTCATATCAAAATTAAATGGGTTCTTTGACCAGAACCCCATCTCTCCACCAAGTATGTCGTTAAAAAATAAGTTGATTCACTTTTTAAAGGTATTTTTAAAGCAAAGAAATGAACAGAACGACAGAGATTAACCTTCTTCACTAAACACAAAGACATAAAGTTTGTTATAAATGGTTTAAGTTAAAGGATCCATGGAAAGTGACCTGTTGCAACACAAATGTTCACACACACACTCGTATTAACTGTGATGTCCTTCTGCTTCCACTAGAGGGCGCGTCAGCGTAATTTTTGCTTTTAAAAGTCAACGTTTGTGTCGTCACTTCTACTGGAATCGAACGTTTTCAAATGTCAAGTCCGCCCCAGTCGGTTCACCACACAGAGACGAGAGGGAGGAGGATCTCTTCTTCAAAATAAAATGATCTCAGCTGCAGTTCCAGGAGGAATTACTTGCGTCCGCTCCGTGTTTAGCTCACATGTGACGTGATGCCAGGATTTCAAAACTCACTTCCTGGCCTCCTCTGGGTTTTGCAACTGAGTTTCATCGTGCGAGCAGATTTCCAAACACTTTGTGTCACTTCCGCTCTGGACGACGTTTCAATCTGACGTCCACAGAAACTCCCGATGGTCCAAAACTAAGAATCACAAGTCTGAGTCATTTAGCTACCTGTGTTTGTTCTCATGTTACTGTGACTTCAACATTTCCTAATCCAGGATTTGTTTTAAGCGACTAGAACCAATGTCCTGTTGTCTTAAGCCTCCACCACTGATGCAGATTCAGTCCCTCCAGGTGTTTGAGATATATTTCATTCACAGAAATATAAGTTCACTTCATCCGTGAGTCTAAGTGAACATTTGTGCAAACTTTAAAAGGATTTCCTCCGGGCGTTGTCAAGATATCACATTCACAAGTCAACAAAGATGTGTTGAGGTCACAGTGACCTTCACCTTTGACAAATTCTAATCAGTTCATCTACGAGTGCAAGTAAATATCTTTGCCAGATTTGAAGAACTTTCCTCAAGTTGTTGTTTAGATATCGTGTTCACAACAATGAAATGAAGACCAGGCAACAGCTGTCTCTGGTGTGGAGAGGCAAAAAAAAAAGGTTAATCCATTTAATAACACTTTTATTTTGAAGGAGCGACTCCTTGTCATTACTTCTGGCTTTGAGCTGACGTGAGCTTGAGGTTGTGATGGAGGGGGAAGAGGTGGAGTCACATCAGAACATCTCCTTCAGACTGAGCTGTGAGCTGAGCCTCTCACCTTCTCTTCACGTTTCACTGCCTGGGAGTCGGGACTTTTATTTCATCTTATTTTCTTGGATATAAATGACTGATTGTCAAATGGGTAAGACCTGATATCCTCTTCTGGTCTTTTTATTATTGTATGTATTGTATTTTTGATTGCCACAAAAAGATTTAGCATTTAGTCTTTTTATTTTTGTTATATATATCTATGCTCTAAAAATAATGTTTGGCTTTTTATTACTCTAGTAGTAAGAGATGGTTGTTTTATGACATTATATAATTCAGGTTGTCTTTTATATTTATCCCTAGTGAGATAGTAAATTTTCCTGTCAACTTTCACCTGCTTCATAATTTAGAAACGGCTAATAGAAAATTAGAAATTAGAAATAAAGGTTAACAGCTGCTGTTTGATGATTTAGGTTTTGAATGCACAGTTCTTAGTTTTCTTCTTCTCATGGTTTGTTGCATGTTGTGGTGAAACGATGCTCGAATCACACGCCTCTGAAACAGGGAAGAGACATTCACACAGTCGCAGATCACTGATTAGATAAAAGGAGAAGTTGATGTCTTTAAACGACGTCTGTTCACCGTCCCACCGCTAAAAGTCCAACTGTCACGTAACAGCTTCGAGACAAATGATTGAAATGAGCAGTTTGACGACTTGCTGGGCGGGGGGGGTGGGGGTGGGGGTCTGTGGTCTTTAAAACCACTCAGTTCACATGTCTCTGTTGTCACACGCCCTTTTTCTCAACTTTGCATCTAAGAAAGTTGCTGTCAACACTTTCATAGACTTTGTTTTTTCTCATCATGAAAACCACTTGGAAACGGAGCCCAACAGAATGAATTACCACACATGGCTGCAGGGGGCGCTGCTACTCAGTGACACTTACGTAGTGTTGCTTTAAAATAACAGATGTGGAATTGCAGATTTTCTCACTCCAGTATTTGGAGTATTTTTCTAATATTTTCTATCATTCAACATAACTTTTTGAATCATAAGAACCAGTATTGCACACAGCGAGTATCCAAGAGCAACAGGAGAAAACAGTTTGGTAGTTTGAAGATTTTCTTTTAACCTTTTGACTTTTATGACTTTTGACCTATGGACTTGTGTGTGGACTCAGAGTTTCCTCTGGATCAGTCTTTGTCTGCACCTTGAGGTCCTCTTTCCAGTTTTATTTTGAAACTTCTGTCCTTGTGTATCTCTTACTTTACTTCCTGTCTTTTTTCCCGGTCGTCTGTGACACTTTGTCTGTTTTGTATGGATTGAGTCAGTTTGATTAGTTCTCAGTTTGCGTTTCTCGACCTCCTGACTGGTTTCACCTTCAGCAGCTTGACGCCTGTTTTGTGTTTCGTTAAATTCACCTTCACCAGCCTTTGTTTCTGTTGCTCCTGCAAGTTAAACGTAACAACAAAGTCATTGAACTGATTTGAAAAAGAATTAAGACTCAAATTAATTCTGTCACAAACGTCTGGACTTTTGAATTTGTGACTCTGACTCTGACTCTATCAGGAGACTCAGTATCTCCTGCAGCACATTGACCACATGGAAACTATGATGTTGGTGTTAGTATTATCAGTTGTGCAGATAAACCCAGAAACACTTGTATCGATATGAGTCTGTTCTCATTATGACTGTGTGAGGTCTTTTTTAATCCACTCGTCACCACTGACCTGCGTCTATTTTAATATGCACTTATGTGCTCATGTCGTAAATATGGAAACCACAACATCTTCCACAGAATCATCTCCCACCTATGATGACGCTATCTGCAAATACACATTACACTGATCCAGGATGTGTTCATATTCGCTCAGAGTCACGCACATCCTACCAGAAAAGACTTTTACTCTTTGTGAAAAGGTTTAAGACTTTGTGAGTCAGACAGTTATTAATGAGATCTCAAAGTCCAGATGTTTAAGATCCTTGTAGAATAGCAAGTGTGGCTTAAATGATGCAAAAGGAATGGGCCTTTCTTGGCCAACTTCTCTCTTGGTAAGACGTGGAAGTGACCCAAATAGCACAGAACAGATCCAAACCAGTCTTGGCCCCTCTGGTTGACCTGTGGTATTGCACTGGCTTATCTGTGGCCCAGATGTGGGATACAAACTATTTTGCTATGTGGGTTGTGACTATTGTGTTCTACAATTTCTAAATTTTAAATGTGAAATTCTCATTTTACCAACTAGGTAGGAAAATATGTTTTGGGAAATACGCAGCCAGGAGAACTTATCCGAATGTTTTAGAAACACCAAACTTTCAATATGTCAATATATCAGTTTCTCACACTTAATGTTTCATATGTTTTACACAAGAAGAAAATGTTCTGTACGTTTTTGTTCAAAAAAGTGTAAAACATTCTTGGGGGCATTTCACCATCATTGGTTGGACAGTGTTGTGAAATATGAAAAAATTGGTGAAGTTTATTGTGAAATGTATAATAATCCTGTAAGTGTGAAATAAGGGGAGACATGCAGCAAAGGTATGGGTTGGAACTGAACCTGCGGCTAATGGAGGACGACTCCAGTCTCCATACGATAGATTTAAACGATCAATCAATGTTTAATGAGGCTGTCAAAGTGCATTTCATCATTAATGTATCTGATGTTAAAAACGTTGTGTTTAACATCTGTGAGGAACTGGCTCTTACTCATTTTGAGGAAGTTGACTTCCTGACAATCTGTTTCATGATTTTGTTCCAATTTGTCTTTTTCACCAGTTTCCTCAGATTTTACAGAAGATGAGAAGATGGAGATCGAGGGCATCAAGACGCACAAGGAGGACCTTCTGGACGATATCCAGGTAACGCACGTCCACGCAAATATAGCAAAGAGTGTACGTAGAGATGTAGTGAAGCCGAAACGTCTTGATTGCCCCCTGGTGGCTGGTTGCAGTGTCAATCACAGGACATGGGCCAGACTAAAAAGTCGATGGCCTATCCTTGTCACTGAAAAAATTGTCTTGTCCTTTCTGTTGATACCTGTTTCTTCTTCTTCCCCCCCATCCAGAAGCTAAAGATGGAGATAGACAGCGTGATGGCGGACATTCTCAGCTTCGAGTCGACAGAGGAAAAGTGAGTTCTGGTCGGGAACAACCCCTGCACCTGTTTGAACATCTGCATTTATACATAGAACCCACAGTCAACCCTCCACTTACACTGGTTCGTTTTCTAATGTCCCCAAACCACAAGGCCCTGCCTCCTGGTGTATCTTCTATTAGAGGAGTTTCTTTCTTTGTCTTTTCTGAATAATTGAAACCTTTTCCTTGGATTCTCAGTTCGTCTTTTATAGAAAATACAGCGTTTGTTCTTTTAATAGCTTTCAAAGTGAGGAAACTAGAGAATAGAATTGAACATGTCACAATTTTGTAGAGATACAACTGAGGGATTGAAAAAAAAGGCAATTTAATTTAAAAAGCATCTTTTATACAAAGAGGTTGATTCAAGACCAAAAAGAAAACCAAATAGTCTGAAACAACAATAAAGCTTATTTCACAAATGTAACGAGGACGTCACCGTGGGAAACCTCCACCAAGATTCACCAGCACTGTGACAAAAAACACTTTTAAATTCACTAGGATTTTACATTATACTCCTAAATATCATTGCCCATGTTTTCATCAAGATCCATGATTTATTCTCACAATGTTTATTCTCCCAATGATCACCAAGTAGTCGTTGTGTTATCCTGCAAACAGACAGACAAATAAACCACACAATAAGCAGAGGTAAAATATTTGACAAAGGTGTTGATGCATCTTTTCAATCATTGTTTCATTTATACATAGAAGTAAGGTGAGGGGAGGTTAAAAAATAAAACTTTGTGTACGAAATCTCATTCTTATTCTTCGTTGTTACTTTTCCTGCAGCAAAACGTTGGAGAAGAGCAAACTGTTCTCAAACGGGAGGAAGAAATTCAACATGGACCCGAAAAAGGTGAGCAGGATTGTGTCTTTTTTTTTTGTGTTACCTGCTCAGCTCTCGCTCGTCACCGTGTGGACTTCCTCTCGCTCCACCGCACTGAAGGTGTCAGTCTGTGAAATGACGCTGAAACGAGCCCTTCACGCGGTTTCAGTGGTTTCAGCTCCAGCTCGTCACTGTTGTCTTTGCAACAACGCAAGCAAAGTAAAAGCACGACGGTTTTCCCTTACTGGAAACAGAAGTGCATTCTGAGCTGAGGTTGGTTTTGCTGAGGTTTACCTGACCTTTATGCATGATGCAGATGTTAACCCGTCACCTCGGAACCCTGTGGCACAGAGGAAAGAGGAAGAGACATCAGATTTAAGGAATTGGGATAAAAAAAAAAAAAAGTTGCAAATTTGCTCATTTTTACCAACCGGAGATGAGATCATTGTGAAACCGCAGCACAGAGGGCAGAGTATTTCTGAAGCACTACATCATAAAGTGAGGGCGCTACTTCCCAATGCAAGCTGCACATGAAAAGTGCATGGAGGTTTAATTTGTGTGTGTGTGTGTGTGTGTGTGCTTGCAGGGCATCAGTTACCTGGTGGAGAACAAGCTGCTGGACGGAAGAGCTCAGCCAATCGCTGAGTTCCTCTACAAGGAGGAGGGACTCAACAAGACGGCGATTGGAGAATTCCTCGGAGAGAGGTGAGGAAGAGGAGGAGGAGGAGGAGGTGGGATGTTGAGTATGTTGAAGAGGAAATAAAAAAGGTAGTGAGCACGATGAAAGGGAAGAGGATTGAAGAGGTTTTGAGACACGTTGAAGAGGGAAGAGGATGAATAAATATCAAGTAGATGAAGGAGGGAGAGATGAATGTTGAGAGGAAGGAAAAGCAAAGGGAAGGAGGATCCTCACAGAAGGAGGAATGAGAAGGGAGGGAAACAGGTTGTAGGAGGAGGGATTGTAAAGGCAGGTTCCAACAAGGTGAAACTTTCCTCTGGTTTCATGTGTCTTTTTCCTCCTCCTCCTCCTCCTCCTCCTCCTCCTCCTCCTCCTCCTCCTCCTCCTCCTCCTCCTCCTCCTCCTCCTCCTCCTCCTCCTCCTCCTCCTCCTCCTCCTCCTCCTCCTCCTCCTCCTCCCTCCTCCTCTGACCTACAGGGAGGAGCTCCACCTGCAGACCCTGAAGGCCTATGTGGAGCTGCACGAGTTCTCCGACCTCAACCTGGTCCAGGCCCTCAGGTCAGTGCTCAGATATCTAAATCTTTAGTAGCTCAATCAACAGGAAACGTCTCAAACATCTGGATGTTATCAGTCGCTTCTAACGTCAAATGACCTCAGTGATGGTCAAAGTAAAGCTGCTTCTACTTGAATTAAACAAAACAAACACAATTTACAAATCAGCAACATGGATGGCAGATAACATGTAGCAATAGACAACATTTGACAAAACACAATTTACAAGCCACAACACATTTCATTAAACAAATTCGCTCATCTTTACCAACTGGAGGTGAGATCATTGTGAAACCGCAGCAGAGAGGGCAGAGTATTTCTGAAGCATCACATCATAAAGTAGACAACATTTGACAAAACACAATTTACAAGACACAACACATTTCACTAAAACAACATGTAAGAAAACAATCTTTCACAAATACATTAAAGACATTAGAGCATTTTTACAAAATACAAAAACAACGTCACTGACACACTTTGTGTTTTGTGAAATGTTGCGTTTCATATATCTCCAGTTTGTGATGCAGGATTTCTAGTAACTCATCAGGGTCATTATGTAAAACATGAAGTATCTCCCAGGCTGAAAGAACATTTGTTCTAATTCATAAAACTTCAGGCTTCATGACATGAGTGGAAAGAAAAAGGAATTGAATTATTGGCAAAATACTGTCCAGCTGCAGCACACACACACACACACACACACACACACACACACACACACACACACACTCTCTCCAGATGAGTTGAGTAACTACACTCGTGTCAGACACCTGAATAAACAGGGTTTGTGTTGTGTTGTGCACGTGACAGACAGTTTCTGTGGAGCTTCCGTCTGCCTGGTGAAGCCCAGAAGATCGACCGCATGATGGAGGCCTTCGCCACACGCTACTGTGACTGCAACACGCACGTCTTCCAGTCGACTGGTGAGTGCACGTGTCCACTTCCTCTACCGGACCCTGTGTGTGTGTGTGTGTGTGTGTGTGTGTGTGTGTGTGTGTGTGTGTGTGTGTGTGTGTGTGACTGTAAAACGGAAACTTTGTCTTTCAGACTTTCAATTCTTCATATCGCTCCAGACTTGTTTCATCTTTACTGACTGTAATCATGTGAACTAAAGCAGAGCATCATATGTATATTTTATACATCCTCTTACTGTGTGTGTGTGTATGTGTGTGTGTGTGTGTGTGTGTGTGTGTGTGTGTGTGTGTGTGTGTGTGTGTGTGACTGAAAAACGGAAACTTTGTCTTTCAGACTTTCAATTCTTCATATCGCTCCAGACTTGTCTCATCTTTACTAATTGTATTCATGTTAACTAAAAAAGAGCATCATATGTATATTTTATACATCCTCTTACCCTTTGTGTGTGTGTGTGTGTGTGTGTGTGTGACTGAAAAACGGAATCTTTGTCTTTCAGACTTTCAATTCTTCATATCACTCCAGACTTGTCTCATCTTTACTACCTGTATTCATGTTAACTAAAGCAGAGCATCATATGTATAATTTATACATCCTCTTACTCTGTGTGTGTGTGTGTGTGTATCTTGTACAACACCAGACACGTGCTACATCCTGTCCTTTGCCATAATCATGCTGAACACCAGCCTCCACAACCCCAACGTGAAGGACAAGACCACGCTGGAGCGTTTCTTCTCCATGAACAGAGGCATCAACAACGGAGAGGATCTGCCCAACGATCTGCTCACGGTGAGAACTTCCAGCCAATCACTGGAACCTATACTAATAATAATAGTGGGAATTGATTAGCTACACCTATTGGTATAAATACTCAGTACATCCAGACTAAACTATGAATGCTAATAATGTCACGTTTATAGTATAGTTTTCAATAGAAACGAGTAAACTTTACTGATTGACTGATTGAAATGGTTTGAATCAGTCTTGTTTGGATGTATTTAGACTTTTCTTGTACTTTTTTTCCTCTGATTAATATAAAGGTCAAAACATTTCAGATATTTTACCTTTTCACCTCTTTCCTACTCAGAAACTTTACGAGAGCATTCGCACCGAACCCTTCAAAATCCCAGAGGACGACGGGAACGATCTGACTCACACTTTCTTCAACCCCGACAGAGAAGGCTGGCTTTTAAAACTCGGTAACACGGCTCTCCTGAATACGTTTTAATGGATTGTTATGAACAGTTTAGGTTGATGTGATGTAAATCCCCCATAAAACCACAACATCTTCAACCCATCAAGCTGCAAAGTCAAACCATGAACTCGACAGGTGGTTTAGATGTGGTTCTCGACACTGTGCTACATTACGTGTCAGAACAAGGTTTAAAAACAGGAAGTACTGAGAACTGACCCAACAGTGGAATGTACCCTCATGGTTGTGTATGTGAACCACGCAATGTCACGGGGTCGGCAAATACAGATGTTTGACTTGGTTCTGAGCTGTGAATATTGTTTTTGTCTGTGATAAACTGAAGCAGCTTTTTAAGTTGGTTATTTTCCACTGAAAAAAAACAATTTTTTTTTCTTTGCTGTGTCTCCAGGAGGCCGAGTGAAGACGTGGAAGAGGCGATGGTTCATCCTGACCGACAACTGCCTCTACTACTTTGAGCACACCACTGTAAGCTGCTCCTCTTTGTTCACCTTCGAGTACAGAATATCTGAAAGTCTTAATTAACTAAGATTTCTGGTTATATGCAACTTTCTTGTGAACACGATATCTCAAGAACGACTTGAGGGAATATCTTCAAATATGACACAAAACTTCCAGTTGGACTCAAAGATGAATGTGTTAAAATTAGGGCTGGGCAAGTTAACTCGTTTTAATTGAGTTAACTCAAGTGATGAGTTAACTCGATTGTTTATCCGCCAATTATTTTCTTTTTTCCTGTTCTGCAGCAGTCAGCAACAGACTTACACAAAATAAAAGCCTGACTTTCACAATAAAACAATAAATAATCAAACCTGAGTTAATGCGAGATAAAATAATTAATTGAGTTAACTCATCACTTGAGTTAACTCGATTAAAACGAGTTAACTTGCCCAGCCCTAGTTAAAATGTGGTTGTCAAAGCTCAAAGGTTAAGGTCCCTATGACCTCACAAGCTACGTGTTGCCTTGTGAACGCGATATCTCAACAACACATTGAGGGGATTTCTTTCAATTTGGTACAAAGGTTCGAATGGACTCACAGATGAACTGATAAGAATTTGGAAATCCAAGATCATGGTTCAAGGTCACTGTTACCTCACTGTTCCTCTAGAACATACGTCAAGTCTGCTTTAAGAGAATTTCCTCGTTTGGCGGAGAAATACAACCACAAGGGGGGGTTTCATTTCAAACTATTTTCACTGTTTTTTTTTCCACCGGTCAGTTGAAGGGTGTCCTCAATGAGAGTTATTTGTACAAACCAAGTTCAAAATGAGTCTTGTGGTATATAATTGAGTCGGGTGCTGCAGAACCTCTGGGGCAGAGATAGCGACGGTGCATGTTTGTCTTGTAACGTTCACTTCAACCACAGCCTGAGATAGAAGATGTGAAACCAAACCTTAACCATAAAGGGGGCTGATCACAAAATGCTCACAATCTGGTACTTGAAAGTCATAAAGGTCTTTGTGTTAATCATATGTCACAGGTACAAAAGATTATATTCGTTTAACATAATTGTGTTATTTAGGCCGTGCATAGCAAAATATTGTCTTTATTTTCAGTAAAGGTTTGACAGGTTGTTAAGTTTCAGGTTCTGCCCAATATCACAACTTAAATGTCTAAACAATCTGTCCTCAGACACGCTGGCTCTGCTGCTTCTCTTCTTTTCTTGGTGCAGATGATATTTTTACCCTCAGCTCCTCCTTCTTTTCCTCCTGACTCACTCCATCTCTTTTTAATCTGTCTGCAGGATAAAGAGCCCAGAGGCATCATCCCTCTGGAGAACCTGTGTGTGAGGGAAGTGCCATATCCTCGCAAACCGGTGAGTTCCTGCCATGGACTGTAAATAAAGATGGACGACATGACAGCTCCCCAAGAGTGAAACCATATCAGCCATATCAGCCATATCATCTAGTGGCTTGCTGCAGCATAGGTCATAAACCTGTGCAGACTCTGGCTCCAAATGATAGAGACAAAAACAAGATGGCAGCGCCCATATCTGGGATATTTTGGCTTCGAGTTCAGGAAGCTACAGACAGTCTATGGTTCCTGCCAGATGTGTTTTCTTTAGGGCTGGGCAAGTTAACTCGTTTTAATCGAGTTAACTCAAGTGATGAGTTAACTCGATTGTTTATCCGCCAATTATTTTCTTTTTTCTTGTTCTGCAGCAGTCAGCAACAGACTTTCACAAAATAAAAGCCTGACTTTCACAATAAAACAATCAATAATCAAACCTGAGTTAATGCGAGATAAAATAATTAATCGAGTTAACTCATCACTTGAGTTAACTCGATTAAAACGAGTTAACTTGCCCAGCCCTAGTTTTCTTTCATCCCAAACATGTTAAAAAAAGCTCATTCAACTTAATTGAATGTGGTCATTTTGTATGAACATAACACGTGTTTAATAGATCAACAGAGAGATGAATACATTGTGTTTCTGGTGTCGTCTAGTACTGTCTGGAGCTGTTCAACCCCAACAGTCGAGGGCAGAAGATCAAAGCCTGTAAAACAGAGACGGACGGCCGAGTGGTGGAGGGCAAACATCAGTCGTACACCATCTGTGCCCCCGGGGCCGAGGAGAGAGACTCCTGGATCGAGGCCATCAGGTCAGATCACACACATGCTGTACACAATTGTGCAAACATCAACACAAACAACAACACTAGCATAATGAGACAAATCAGAAAACATGGTTACACTCACATCTTCAGCCTTGTTTGAATGTGAGGAGCTTTCACTGAGAAGCCTCTTCCCCTTATCAGTCATTACATCTTATTGACAGCGACTCTACATGAAGAAGCAACAACTTCTCACCTCTGTGGTTTGAAAAGTCGAGTAAACATCTGTCCACACCCAACATCACAGCTGGGTGAAGTCAAGTGTGGCTTGTTCTGCTTGAGACCACATCCACTTGTTATGGATGAGTTCTCGTATTCTAGTTAAAAGTGTTCTGTGCTAATGTTGCCACTAGTTGGCAGTAAAAGCAAGATTATACATGAGTGTATAGTTACATAACAATATGGGTTTTTACACAATGGCTGTTAAGTTTTCGCAATAACAGATATTACTTCTGCTTCGAGCATAAACCTTAGTGGCTAAAACTAATTTGTTTGAATCAGTCCAGTCAGAGAGGTAGGAAAAGTTCAGATAATCAAAAAGACTGAACTTACACTTCAAGTGTGTAGTATCAGTCTATGTTCACAAGCAAGCTGTTCATTTTCCATCTGTCATTTTCTGCCATAGATAAAACAACATAAGTTATTGTCACGATATCTTTTTCATCATTAGCAATATTACAAAAGTGTGGTAGATATCGATTTGTCCCATCTAATCTAGGAGGGTCCAAAATGTCCTCACAATCCACAAGATGTTTTAAAACTGAAGCAGGTCCTAACATAGATGGAAATTCACACACACACACACACACACACACACACACACACACACACACACACACACACTCTCTCTCTCTCTCTCTCTCTCTCTCTCTCTCTCTCTCTCTCTCTCTCTCTCTCTCTCTCTCTCTCTCTCTCTCTCTCTCTCTCTCTCTCTCTCTGTCTGAATGTAAATGAAAAAATTGTAAAATTACAACAATTAAAAATATGTAGCTGCACTTACAAGGATTTATCATTATGAACACACATGCATTGCTCATGTCGTAATATCAAACACACGCACACGCACACACACACACACACACACACACACACACACACACACACACACACACAGTACACGTGCAGATGTCTGACAGACTCTCTCTCTCTCTCTCTCTCTCTCTCTCTCTCTCTCTCTCTCTCTCTCTCTCATAAACCACAAAAAGTTATTTTCTGTAGTACTGCTGCATCGGCGTTTTCTTAACAACCTTTTTCTTTTTTTGACTTCAAACAGAGCGAGTATCACCAAGGATCCGTTCTACGACTTGGTCTCAGTCCGTAAGAAGAAGGTGATAAACCAGGCGCCGCAGAACTGAGCCGCCCGCTGCCCCCCGTGGACGCTTACTGAACTGCACCCGAGTGGGATTCTGACCACTCTCAGTTGTTTTAAACACTTTGAACAGAGCTGAGCGACGGCTGGAGACACAAGGACACAGACTGAGGACATTCAGGCTAAAAGAGGGACTTCTCTTTCCACTTCCCTTTTTGTAGCCAGTGGTAGTCAGTGTCAAACGGTGAAAAACGATGACTCATTCACGTAGCGCTCATCGTCAACCAGACAGCCAAAAAGAAACTGAACAGTCTGAAGATGTTTGCTGGGATGTGTTGTGGAGTTTATATCGACTACCAGTAGAAGATGTTTTCATTTGGCTGATGTTTCACTGAGTGATTCAAGTTCTCAGCTTCTTCACGGCTCCCAGAAGATTTAAAAAAGGACAATTGTATATAAAAAAACATTATGTTGTTGTATTTTCAGAAATCTTACAGCTTTGCTTTTGTCCATGGAGTCATTTTAAGTTTCCTGACAACGTTTTATCACATTTGGTTTCATCTGAAGATACTTGTGCATGAAATGCTTCAGGTGTGCAGAAATATTTTCATGTATTTTCCAAACTTTATGATACTTTATAGCGTGCCACAGGATTTACCTTGAACTGCATACGCCTGCATTTTCTTTTATATTTCAAAGTGCAATAGGTGTAACATGCATTAAGTCGTAAGTCTTTGTAACTTCTGCAAAACTTACCTTGTAATTATTCATTTTGTCATATTCTCATGAAATAATTATTTAATAAAAACAAGGTTTTAGGTGTGTTGACATGTGTGAGTGGATGTTGTGCTTGACAGCTGTGTTTTCACTTCAACACACCTCGAAACCATGAGACCACACCTCACTTCCTCATATTCACTGCTTCTGTGTGACTGAACTACAGATGGTTCATCACTGTTTTGGGTCCCATGGAAACATTTCCGTGGTTGTTTTTGTCAATTTGCAGCATGTTTCTGTATTTGCACGTGTGCAGACTTTTTGAAGTGAATGTGTCGTAAAATTGACGAAGTTGTCTTATTTTGAACATGGGTTTTTTCTATTTGCAGTGTGTTGAGCTCCCTCAGACAATGTGGAAAATGACCTTTTTGCTAATCACCAAGTTTAAACTTTTAAAAACCACAGAACTTTTCAACATAACGTGTCCAAAACCTGTTTATTAAAACGCTGCTTCTGTAAAAATAGGTTTTCAAAGAAAAGATCCTTTAAGTTCAGCTTGTTCATCTTTGACTTTTTTGCTTTTACTTCTATTACTACTACTACTACTACTACTTATAATAATAATAATAATAACAATGATAAACTTTATTTTTATAGCACCTTTAATACAAGAAATTCAACTCAAAATGCTTTACTTACAATAAAGATATAAATAAAACCCTGTTAATTAAAATGAAATGTATTTATGCCTTACACCATGTAATTTGGTCCAATCTGTAACCCGAGGTTGGTGTTTACGTAATACTACAAAAACATAATCTCTCTGCACCGAGATCAAACCCCTAATTCCTTTATGTTTGTGACCTGAACGTGAATAATTAAAATTTACAGCTGATTTAAAATAGTGATGCTGCCTTGGAAGGAAAATGAAGATACAACTATCTGAAGTGTGTAAGTTAAACTCGACTGTTAATTTGTGCGAGGATGCTACTTCCTGCTGAAGCCCTGACTTCCTGTTTCTGTGTTGCACCACATCCCACTTGCACATCCTCTACATCACCTCCCCCTCCTCTAGCTGAGCTCACCCATGAGTTCCTCTAAGGCCTGTGGTTCCTCTCAGAACTGTTGGCAAAGACCCAGACAAGAGCAGCAGACAAGAGCGCCAGCTAGTGGTGAGTACAAGCAGTGCAAAGATTACATTCCCATCATAAATGTTGTACAATTGTAATACTGTCTGCCACCACCAGGTTGAGCTGCAGTCAAAGTAATGTTTTTGACTAGTTATGAAACAACCAGTCCAGCTCCAATCATTTTAATATTTTTAAATGTGACATGATATTATTTTACTTGACTGAACTCATTTTTCAGTCAAGAACCAACGAACAATCCAAATATTTAACACATCTTATTTTGGCCCTTATTAGGTTTTTCTTTTCTGAAACCATTTAATCCACAATTTAGTGCAGAGATAGATATTAAAATAAACTTTAATTTGCAGATAAATGACTCTACAGAAAAATAGTCAAGATTTTGCTAAAGTGTTTAATTTGTAAACTCAGACAAATCTTTACATTCCAACATCTGAAGAAGATTTGTGCAAACTTTACATTTTGTGCACTAAAAAGTGCAATGCTCACAGTGTCCACAAGGGGAAGGAGTAAAACCTAAATATCTAAAGCCCTAAAGTTTCATGAGAAACAAGAGGCAGCCAACCAGTTAACAGATATCCCATGATGCCTTGCACATTTTATTCTGTATTAGGCACTAAACATGAACCAAGCACCTGGTGAATTATCCATTTATTGGCTCTTTCCTGAAGGCACTGGGTGAAATCGATACTGCACAATCCAGGAATAGGATAGTCTCAGGGACGTCCTGTTCTGCTCCATGTTGAGACTGTGGACAAGTTCACCTCAGGAGGGTTTACACTTGTTTTTGTCTCTCTTAACACCTGGATGAAAAAAACAAAACAACAAGGACAAAATTAAAACGAGAGATTTGAGGCGTGAGACAGTTATTATGTGGAATTCATCAGGTTCCGTGGAGGATTACATCATGTTGCCATTTTTTAATAAAATGTTAATTTGCTGAGAACGTTGGATTAAATAAGTGGTTTTACTTTCTATTCCACTTTGTTTTATCAGCCATCAAGAGATTCACGGTCCCGATTTGTAGAAAACATTAAATGATTGTATTAAATTGTCTCGTCACTCATCTGATCTACGTCTCAACCCTTTAATCCGAGTTCCCAGAAACACGATTTGCCATTTACAGAAGAACAAGCAAAGGCCCTTATCAACACTCTATCAGCAGTTACCGATCGCTCTGTGCAAACTCCTCAGAGACACGATTAGAGACGCTCGCCGCGGAGAATCTAGTCAGAGTCGACATCAACTCCGGCCAATCAGGATGGGATGAAGGGGGTGGAGCTACACGGGAGATGCCCCCTGATTTTCTACACTGCACTCGTCTGTAATCAGGACAATCAGGCAATAATCATGTGTGTGAGGGACCGAGCCACAAAGACTCAGTGCAGCTACGCCCTCTGAAGCGTTTCACCTCCGCCAGCTTGACTCCCGATCACAAGACAGCGAGTTCTGCCATATGAAGGTAGTAGTGTAGCGATAAAAGGTCGCAAAACAATGGACAGTGTCCTCTGACCTCTCTCCTCTGAGGAGAGAGGACAGAGGACAGAGGACAGAGGACAGAGGACAGAGGACAGAGGAGAGAGGACAGAGGACAGAGGAGAGAGGACAGAGGAGAGAGGAGAGAGGAGAGAGGTCAGAGGACAGAGGACAGAGGAGAGAGGAGAGAGGAGAGAGGAGAGAGGAGAGAGGAGAGAGGAGAGAGGAGAGAGGAGAGAGGAGAGAGGAGAGAGGAGAGAGGTCAGAGGACAGAGGACAGAGGACAGAGGACATCAGTCAGTTTACAGGGGAACTTGTGTCAATCTTTACACAAATCCACTTTTGACTGACTTACTCTGGGTGTCCTGTGTGGAGTTGACTGTTTGCTGGGACTCTGTCCTCTGAACCTTCTTTCCCTTCGGTTTAGACGGCGTCTCACTGGTCTGACTGGTTTCTGTGGCTGAGGGGCACGTGCTGTTCGCGACGCTGTTAACTGGAGGCTTTCTGGACGATTTCTTGAATAATCTCCTCCATGTGAGCTTCCTGTCCTGCGCCACTGGCTTGAGTGCCTTGAAGATCTCACTCGGGGTCTCCGCCGGCAACGGGCTCAACCGTTCCATCCTCTCACTGCTGGTCACTCCGGTCTTCTCCTGCTCCAGCTCCTCAGGGGACTTCCTGTGAATCGTCCCCCTCTTAGTTCCCGGCTCCTGCAGAGACACAGCCGGACGTATGTGGTCCCCGAACGCCAGCGAGTACTTGGGGTTGTAGTATTTATGCGCAGGCACCTCGATTTGGTCATTCCGTGAATCCCCTAACGTGACCTGGAAGCGGGAGGTGGTGGCAGGTAGAGGTGGACGTTTGGTCCCGGCCTTGGAAGGTAACGTGCCGGTGGCGCCAGCAGCAGGCGGGCTGACGTGGAACTCCTTGTAGAGGTCCAGCTTCTCAGAGACGGCGTAAAGTTCCCGGAAGTCCTGGTCAAAGAAGTCAACCACCTGACCCGTCATCACAGTGATCATGGTCCGGTCCATACGAGCTGAAGACCAGGAGAAACTGAGACAGAGAGACAACGTTATCAACTTTAATACATCCTCACTGGTCCGTTAAACCAACATCACACCTTAAAATCATTGCTTCAACAAACATCAGACACGTGCAACAAGCAGCCAGTCTTAAAAACATAATTCAGTTTATTTAACACAACACACAACCTCAGTGTGTGTGTGTGTGTGTGTGGTGTGCACGTGTGTGTCTGTCATCATGACACAATGTGGTCCTGGAGACTCATTCACACTAGTGCAGGAATCACAGAGGAGGTTCTGACAGCTTTGGCAGTTGTTTATATGTCTGCTGTGTATGACTGAGTTTTAGGGCCATATTGAAATGTCAGATATTTTAAATGGCGTGTCATAATATTTTCAGAATAAAGAAAGAAATATATTTTGACTTTAGCAAACGTTTTCTGCAGTTTTATTTTACTAGTAGTAATCAAGATGCTTCACATTCCTCATTTTAATGCAGGCAGAAGATTGTCTGATTCCCCTTCGAACAAGATCTGTGGCCTAAAGTGGAAGTTTATTATTATTTATTATATATAATAATAAATAATTTGAGATTTATATTATATATATTATCTATATTTGAGATTTAAAAAACTAAGTTTTTTGTGTTGTCTTTCAACTCTTAAACAGAGCAACTTTTATGAAATCTCACTTTTACATACAACAAATACAACAATTCCAACACACATTCTCTCAACACACACACACACACACACAAACTCACCTGTAGGTGCCGAACACGACTTTGTCTCCGTCCACCAACATGTATTTGTTACAGAGGGAACCCGGCAATCTGCCGAACGACAAACAGAACCCGATCCCTCGCAGCGTTCTGGTTCTGATGTTCTGCCGCAGAAAGCACAGGCAGCAAAGTCAGGTCGTTGATTTGAAGTCATAAGATCTGTTTAACCCATTTGAACCAGCTCGAGTACAAAAAGGAGCATATATAAATGAGAGATCTTACAGGAATCATCTGAACACATGTTACTTCAAAGCTGATTTAATGACTATAGATTAATTTGGGGATTTTAGTCTGAAGTCAATTTCTTGTCATCTTTAGGAATAAAGCGCTGAATCACCTCTTTGATAATTACACTTAATTTGATTCATAGAGACTTTATTTGACATATTTTTTAGCTCTGTCAATTTGCATTTTAATGTTAAGATTAAAATTAGAATTATTAAAACTACAAGTTGCTTACGAGATCCTTTTCTTTCTGACTTTTTCCACAACAGTTTAAACAAAGGTCATTGAGGGAGTTGTGCTTGCTTATCTTTATCTGTAAAACAACAAATGAACCTTTGAACCTTTTATTGCACCGCGGTGGTTGTGAAACACGTTCAAAGTTTTTCCTTTGGCTCATTCATCCTCTTACCCGGAGGTGCTGTGAGCCAATCTGCAGCCTGGAGCACATGTCCAGGAAGTGCGGCACCCCCTGGTGGTCCAACAGGATGTAGACGGGCACGGAGCGTCGCGAGGACGCGTCCATCAGGTCCTGAAGGATCTGGACGTCTGTGAGCATGTCCATCACTATCGCTATCACCTGCAGGGGGGGGGGGGGGGGAGTCAATGAGCTGTGATTAAAGTGTGTTGGTGGGAAGAAGCAGGAGGAGACGTCAGCAGGATTAGAATAATCTTTGAGCACTGCTTCATTTCATTTTGCTAAATTATTAAAAAAAAAAACATAATGTCCACCACCAAGCAGGTTATGTCTTCATGTGAGTTTGTTATTAGTTTGCAGGATTATGTTAAAACTACTCAACCTCTTTCCATGAGGTGTTTGTGAAGAGTTGGGATATAGTCCAGGCAAAGTAGCCCATTTTGGAGCCAAAAATAGAAGTAATTGTAAATAATTTTTTCAGCATAGATTATTTCTATGAGGTGTCCAGAACAACATACTAAAAGTCCTAAGAAATCGTAGTTGAGGAAATATGTTTAATTCTCATCAATGTGTGCCAATAAAGCCCGGCAACAATACACCCCAAAAAGACAATTTTTTTCCTTTACTCCTATCAAAATGAAACTTTACACAATGAAAGTTACCATGAAACGTAACATTTTTTGTATTACAAGTTTCTTTGAAAATGAATTTATGTATGTTTTTGTAATACATATGAATGGTGTTTGCCTATGCAAATTAGGACATATTCAATAAGTGTGGAGCTCATGTGCTTGTCAAATTCATTTCAAAAGAAACTTGTAATACAAAAAATGTTACGTTTCATGGTTACTTTCATTGTGTAAAGTTTTATTTTGATTGGAGTAAAGGAAAAAAATAGTCTTTTTGGGGTGTATTGTTGCCGGGCCTTATTGGCACACATTGATGAGAATTAAACATATTTCCTCAACTAGGATTTCTTAGGACTTTTAGTATGTTGTTCTGGACACCCCATAGAAATGATCTATGCTGAAAAAAATTATTTTACTTTATTTTTTTTTATTTTTTACTTTTTATTTTCGGTCGGAAAACGTTACTTTGCCTGGACTAATAAGACTTGTTTGTAGTATCGACTTGAGAAGGCGTTCACATGAACTTCACGAGGCGGAACAACTTTTCCCCATTGTTCCAACTCTGCATGAACGCACAATAGCGTGGCATTGATCGATAAAGATAAAGAATCTTTGGCGGGAGATCAAGAATCTGGGAAGCCACGCCCACAGGCCAGCCGCACATGTGGTGAGGAACAGGGACTGATTGATCGCTGGCGCACACACACCAGGAAGTCAAGACTAAATAACTAAGAAGGAAAGAATCATCCTTATGAGTTTTGTTTCTCGATTTATGGGCAAAAATGTGTTTTGTGACATCAGATTGACTTTGACTTTTTGACCTTTTGAGTTCGCGGAGAACGTTTGTCCCGAGTTTGAAGAAGAGAGATCGAAATTCATATGATTTGTGAGGTCACAGGGACCTTGACCTCTGACCTCTGATCACCAAATTCCACTCAGCTCCTGTTTGACTGACAGACTGGATATAAAAATGGACGTACACTAGAACCTGTGTTCTCACAAACCACCAGCAGAGGGCGACCCCTTAAACCAAACTGAAACTTAATGAAACATCTGGAATAGATTTGGGGATTGAAAATGTTTGAATTGATTTGAATGCAGGGTTGTAACATATCCTGTGTTTGATGGGTAAAGCAAAACACTAGTTGAATGTTTAGTTCCTAAAATGTAGAATAGCAGCGAAGAGAGTTCTGTGTGGACATGTTCAGTCTGAGCCGAGCAGGCGTGGGAAACGTGAATCATTCGACTGTTCCACTGTTCCTTGGAAGAAGAAAGGGTCTCAACAAGTGTTCCTGTGTTCTGCAGAAAAAAGGCCTGTTGCTGTTTCCACTCTGTCGCTGAGCGGCCGTGGGAGGAGACGAGGAGACGAGCTGAGACGTGTGGACACAGGAGCCGCTGCTTCAGAGAGACGGCTCAGCACCGAGCAACACCACACACACATTAAATCAAAAACGAAAGAGCAAGTTGGTGCCTGGAGAACTGGTTCGTCAGTGTGTGTGGGTGCTTTTATTTTCCAGGGAAGCTCTCTATCTTCCTGGTAAGAGCTGAATGGTTTGTTACATTCCACACAAACCATAACAACCTGCTGTTTATTTATTTATCAAACGTCTTCCTTTACTTGCAGAAAAACTTTGAGAAAAACCAAAATAAATGTTCGCAGAGAGCTGACAGTCTGAAATATTCAAAAAGAGTAAGTTTGCTAGTGAATGTAAACTCAGTACCCATTGTTCCTGCTGCACGAGGAAACAACTGACCAGGGGGAGCGACCAGGAAGTAACGTGTACACGCGTAAACAAAGGCGTGAATTCTAAAAATAACTTATGTAAAAGAGAAATCCACATTTTGTCCCAAGCAACACAGTACTAATACTTCATGACTGTACTCCAGTGGATTTTCAGGTGTCTGTACTTCAAGAACTTAGATTTAAACCGAAAAGAACAACAAACAGAAATCAGAAATCTTCTCTCGCTCTAGCTCCTCTTGTGTTTATTCTATTCACATGAAAGTCTCAGTTAGAGTCTCAGTGGGTAGAACTGACCTTCAGAGGGAAACTTTGTTTACTTTGAGAACATCTCGGAGACTTTTATATCTGTACTTCTGCAGAAGTAAAGAATGTGTGAACTTCTGCCGGCTCTGCTTCTGAGGCACAGTGTGACTTAGTTTGGACACAATGAAGAAAGATAAATAGAAACATCGAGGAAGGAATGCACAGACACAAAAGAAAGAGAGTGGGGGAGGGAGAGGAGGGACAAAGCTAGGGTTATGTAATAAGGCTACTGCAGGTATTTGAAAAAGACGAATGCGTCGTCCTCCCTGACCCAAATTTAAAGGGGCAGAGACTGGGATCGGGGGGGGGGTGGTAGTCAGAGACTGGGAGCGGGCGGAACAGATGACTCAGCCAGTCAGCTGGCACCGGTGAGTAAACATTACACTGAGCAACTTTTCTCCAGGATCTCAGGAGTGAGGAGATTTAAATCACCGCACCTACAACTTGAGCAGCTGCAGAGACCGGAGAGGAAAACACACGAGAGACGACCAAACACCACAATTCTCCTGTTCCTCTGTTCTGATTAACACTCCTAGCCGAGCTCGTATCACAGACAAGTCAAACACAATCAAGCTGCATCGAACTTTACACTTTTTCAAATGTCACTCCCCTTAAGATCCACACATCTCTCCCTGGGAAATCAGTGGAAAAGTTGAAAAACGCCCTAACTCACAAAGTTACAGAAAGCGAAACAAATCCCTTTGTGCACAATCTGAATTGAACGTGTTCTTCCCTGACTCATAACTCATAACACACCCTTCCACAGAGTTTAGTGTTAATCCGTCCGGTGGTTTGATCGTAATCCTTCTTACCAACAAACAACCCGACTCAGTAAAACATTTTAAAGCTACGGAATTAAAGTGATTCCACGGAGAAGCGAGCGGAAGCATTTTGTCCATAAATCCTAAGAAAAATTGAAACGTTTGCAGCTCACATTAATCTTTAAAAGCACAATCATTTAGTTTTTGGTCTTTCCACTTATATTTTGATGTTGAATGAACTTTGACCCCTGAGGCTGACGGTTGACAAAGAGAAACAGCCTTTGGATTCGACCCTTCATATCATCCCTCCCTGTGTTGCCAGGTAAGACCAATGTGGTTAAACATGTTGTGAAAGTAAAAGCCGCTGAAGATAATTAAAAGATTCCAACATGTATTTATAAACCTTTGTGACCTGCTGGAGAGGGAGTAGAGCTTTGGACACCGTCCCACTGTGATAACAAGATATTCTAGCTGTTAATTACTCAACTATAAACATTAAACACCTGATGATTCATCATTAACATATCTGTACTCCTCTATCACAGGGATTTCCCTCTATGGCCTCACAACACCTGTGGTCATTAGAAATGACATTCAGATTTTATTTATTTTGTGTTATTATATATATTTTGTCATAATATGAAAAATGAGTAGGTTGTCGTGTAGGGAACTGAAAATAATAAACTGGGATATTATGGTTTTAATTATAAATTAGAAAATATCTGATTTTAAATAGGCCCAAATTGTGCAACTGGAAAATAAGTTCAACCTGGTCCTTTCTCTTCCTGCCTCTGACCTCTCTCTTCCTGCCCTTGACCTTTCTCTTCCTGCCCTCGTCCTCTCTCTTCCTGCCCCTGACCTTTCTCTTCCTGCCCTTGACCTCTCTCTTCCTCCCCTGGTCCTCTCTCTCACTGCCCTCGTCCTTTCTCTTCCTGCCCTTGTCCTCTATAGCCCTGCCCTTGACCTCTCTCCTCCTGCCCCTGACCTTTCTCTTCCTGCCCTCGTCCTCTGTCTTCCTGCCCCTGACCTTTCTCTTCCTGCCCCTGACCTCTTTCTTCCTGGTCCTGACCTTTCTCTTTCTCCCCCTGCTCCTCTCTCTCCCTGCCCCTGGTCCTCTCTCTTTCTGGTCCTCTCTCTCCCTGCCCCTGGTCCTCTCTCTTTCTGGTCCTCTCTCTCCCTGCCCCTGGTCCTCTCTCTTCCTGGTCCTCTCTCTCCCTGCCCCTGGTCCTCTCTCTTTCTGGTCCTCTCTCTTCCTGCTCCTCTCTCTCCCTGCCCCTGACCTCTCTCTTCCTGCCCTTGGTCCTCTCTCTTTCTGCTCCTCTCTCTCTTCCTGCCCCTGGTCCTCTCTCTCTCCCTCCCCTGGTCCTCTCTCTTCCTGCTCCTCTCTCTCTCCCCACCCTGCTCCTATCTCTCCCCACCCCTCCTCACCTTGCTGGCCCCCTGGATGAGCCTCCGCACCACCTCTTTCAGGTGGGGTCCATCCTCTCTGGGCGGGTGCGTGTGCACGGTCACGCGGGTCAGACCCTTGAACATCCCCCCGCTGGGCCAGCCGATGTCCAGGGGCGGCACCTCCGTGTCGGACTCCTGGGGCCAGTAGGTGGAGTGGACCCCGGAGTCCGCGTCCTGCTCCGGGCCGCTGCCCCCCTGTTTCTCCTCCTCAGCGGACTCGAACTGCCTGAACGTGCTAGTGAACACTTTGACTTCCCTGGCGGAGAGGAAGTCCTTCATGTTGTCATCCCTCAGTCTGGTCTTGAAGGCTCCGTCTCCGTTCCGCAGCAGCTCCTCGATGGCGGCGCGCTGCTCCTCGCTGTAGTAGAACTCGGGTTTGGACTCCGGGACGTGGACCCCCATGCGGCCGTCCTCCATGCACACCAGCTGGGACTGGGCCATGGCTGAGCCGGATGTGCTGACCTGTCGTGCAGCTCAGACCCCTCAACCCCCTGCTGTGTCACCGAGGAGTCCGGACAGGTGACGCTAACCTGGGGAAGTGTCCTCACCTGGGAGGGAGGGAGGGAGGGAGGGAGGGAGGGAGTGAGGGAGGGAGGGAGAGAGGGAGGGAGGGAGGGAGGTGCGGCTCTGTGCGTAATTACGCGCGGTGCCATCCAGCGCTGGTGGCACAAATAGCACTGGAGTGTAGACACGCCCACCACACTTTCACACAGTATAATAAAGTTTTGAAACTCTTCCTGACTCGTTTGACTCTGGAGTTGAATCAGTGTTAATCGAACGTTTTGTCAGTTTTAACTCTATTGTCCATAGAGTGGAGCATTGTCTCTGACTATACAGAAAAACATTCATAAATAATAATAATAATAATAATAATAATAATAATAATAATAATAATAATAATAATAATACTCCTACAACTACTACTACTACTACTACTAATAATAATAATCATACATTGTAATCCTTACAATTTCAATAGGGCCTCACCTGACCTTTGATCAAAAAATACTTTATTTACATTAATAACTGTACCCAATTTTAATCAAATAAAAAGAATAGATCACATGTTCTCTCCATTCTCCGGCTCCACCAGCAGCTCATTGGGTCCTTATGTGACATTTCATTTTAAAATCAATCCTTCTTTTTGTGCACCTGTAATTTATAATGATACTTTAACTTTCCAAAGTAAAATAACATGAATGAACTACAGCAGAGGTTTTCCTGGGAAGGTCTTGGCAGCTTCTCTGGAAACAATTACAGTTTCATTTTCATTTTCTGTATTACACTTGACTGTAATCAGTCAAGTGTAATAAGGGACAAATCCTCCAGGTTGAATCTGAAAGTCCTGAAATCTCCCCTCTTTTACTTTCTGGATATCTAGACTCCAACTGTGATACTTTACATTTTGAGGGTTTGTAAACAACGGCTATGAATAAATGCATTTATATTATGGGTTAGGGTTAGATACATACGTCTTTTGGATTTATTTGGATATCATAGATAATAAAAGTAATTTGTAGAAATCACCAAATGTCTTCTAAAGATACAATGTTTTAATTATTTTAAGTGAGAATGGTAAAAACAAACCCAATCAAATATTTCATCAAAATTAAAGATGTTCTTTCCTGATCCATCGAGCATCGTTCTGCCAAATTTCATGATAATCTGTCAAAACATTTAAGTGAAATGTTGCTAATTATCAAACTTAACCTCATGCCATGATCAGGAACAAAATATACATTTATTAAGATTTACATTTTATTCTCTTTCCCCTGCAGGCGTTGGTGGGAGAGGAAGGAGTAACGCAGAAAAGATGGAGGAGGTGTTTTATATGGAAATGTAACAAAGACATAAAAAAGGCAGGCAGACTAGAGGTTGTATTAAAAAAAAGAAGTAAGAAAGGACATGAGACAGGAAACCAGAAAGTGCTGGAAGATGCAGGGACGACTTCAGCGTGTCTCTCTCTCTCTCTCTGATATTCACGTCCACTCTTCATCCTCAGACCTGCCACGGATCCTCAGATGAGGAGATATGATCATGCAACTGATTTGAAAAAGGAAAAGAAACGCGAGGCAATCAGCATCCCCACCAGAGGCCTGATGAATGAACATCCATGTTAAGCGTGTGTTCTTCTTTGCCTCTTGATGCCGTTGCCAAGGTGACCTCCATCCATTGTTATGCAGCCCATTATGCGGCATCAGGAAAATCAAAATAGGTGCAGGTGTCACCAGTCAAACCAGCTGTTGCCGTCTGTGTGTGTTCTTTGTCTGTGGAACGAAGCTATTGACTGTGTTTGATGGCCCCGAGCTCGTAAGATATCCAATGGCTGAGCTCATAAAAGCGTTTTAAACAGGTGGAGAGGATTCAAATGTGTCTCGGTGCAGAGATGCAATTCTGAATTAATGGGCCCCTTAACTCAGGAGGCGTGTGCGTGACACCCTGTGACAGTTGTGTTCTTCTAGGCATCGAGAGACTTCAGACTTTGAGGGAGAGACAGAGACGTGTGATAAATATTCTGCGAGCGAACTTCACATTTCATTCTGTTTGCCTTCCTTTCCCCGAACCTCTGTCCAAGTGTGAAGAGGCGGAATGATGGAAAGTGTTTTCTACGACAAAACAACTCTTTGAACAATCTTAAAAGACACAAAAAAAAGAAAGAAATATCCAGCCTGGAATTGAAACGCAGCAAAACCAAGGATGAGATTTACTTCTAACATCGTGGATCCGGCATCGCTGTCAGCAAACACCTTCTCAGGAGGAAGCTACATCTTCAAGTAGAGATTTGACATGAAAAGAAAAAAGAAAAGCTTGACTACATCAGGGCCGGTAAATCTAAACTTCACAAATCTTTGGGTAGGATTTAAAAATGGACGTAGACTCCCGGTCTGGAAAGTGAAGCCAATGCAGAAGTAATGAAACCTGAGTACTCTTGTATGACCAGCAGAGGGCGACGCCGCTGGTTTCAAAACAAGTCTGTGAGAAAACAATTCCACTTCTATTCAATAAACACTTTCCTGAGGTGTTTCTGTCTCAGTCTCTAGTTTCAAGTCCATGATGCTCATTTTAAGTAAGTTCATGCTGGTTGTCCGGTGCTTGACCTTCACAAGCAGAGCAACACAGAAGCTCCTGATCCTCAGTCCTCAACCACAGGACTCAAACACCGGCCCTGCTGTAGCTTCCTCTATTACAGCCTGAGTTACCTTCTGCTCTGCTGATGGCCGAACACGACCTCCTTGCAATATGGGGCCTAAGTGAAACAATTTCCCCGGAGAATCAATGAAATACAGCGTGTTAGCAGAACTCTCCTTCCACTCAGTGTTCTGGCCTTGATCCGGATATATAACGATGGATATAAGAGCCCATCTGTCTCCGTCAATGAGCGTCTGTACCTCACCTCCGTCCACTGGACTCGTACCCAGTGTTTTATAAAGTACTTGAAAGCTATACTTGAGTAAAAGTACAGATATCATACCTGAAAGTGACTTCGGTAAAAGTAAAAGTCACCCGTCATAAAATGACTTGAGGAAAAGTCTTAAAGTAGCTCGTATTAAAAGTACTTAAGTATCAAAAGTATCTGGTGTTGAAATGTACTTAAGTATCAAAAGTAAAAGTACAAGTACCAAAATTAAAAATGCAAAGTGCTTTTTATAGTAGGCCTATTCAGACACAAAACAACCCAAAATGTTTCTCCTCAAGATTTATCTCAACTGACTGAAAAATTATAACAACAATATGAATATAATGTATATAATGTATAATTTTACAAATTTTGAACCCTAGATGAACAGAGAGAGAGAGAGAGAGAGAGAGAGAGAGAGAGAGAGAGAGAGAGAGAGAGGTGCGCCGTGCGTAGAGGCGTGCTGCGCCAACCTCCGCTGTTCAAGTAACGAGCCAGTTTGAGAATGTAAGAAGTAGAAAGTACACATATATTTGTTCGAATGTAACGAGTAAAAGTAAAAAGTCGTCAGGAAAATAAATAATCAAGTAAAGTACAGATATGTGAAAAATCTACTTAAGTACAGTAACGAAGTATTTCTACTTCCCAGCACTTCTGGTACCTCACCGGCTCTTATAACCATGCATTGTGCGCCTTTAGGTTCAAACGGCTGAGAGATGAATGGTTGTGTCTGTGGCTGCAGGACGAGGTGAGACCAAGAGGAACTGTCCATCACGCAAAGTGGATTTAGACGAAGATGCTGACGAGGGTTTGTCGGGATGTGTCGACTTATTGCTTTGTCTTTCTCTTCCTAAACTCTCTAACAGCTATGCCATGAATCCTTTGACTACCTATATTCCAGGTGTCCTTTTTTGTCCTTTACAGTTCAGATTCTCGGCCCAGCTTTCACTCAAAATGTGCTGCCCTTTTGAAAATGTAAAATATGTATATGTCAGTTCACTTTTGGGGGTCAGTGCGCCTACAATGCTCATCACCATGGCAACAGTTCCCATGTGTGTCCTGCTATTGTAAACAGAGCTGAGACGACCCCTCATTTCAATCCCATGCATATTCATCTGATCTGGACGACACACAGGACAGAGGATGGGTCTCAGTGGGAGGAGGTGGAGAGGAAGAGGAGCGGGAGGGATGAAGGTTCTGCACACACCCACACACAGACACACACACACAGAGACACACAAATGCACACATCTGACCTCCTGCCAAGTCTGACAGTTGAATAATTCAGTAGAACAGAGGTGTTCCAGAGGACAGTTGTGTGTGGAGCGTCCGTCTCACTCTAACATATTGTCCAGCTCACTCTTCATCCCCCACTGGACAATAAACCCGGAGGTTCCATCAGGTTGAAACATGGAATCTCTGCTGATCATAAAACAGGACTCTTCGATACAAAGGAAGGTGATGGCTGTGGATCAAATAAGAGAGGAGGAAGATTTATATCAGATATTTGTGTATGAGGGGAGAGCAGTAAGGGGGCGGGGCAGAGCTTTGAGATACTACTGATGCTGGTCAGCAGGGGTCAGTAGAGAGCTGCAGACTGTTCAGAGCAACCGCTGGAGACTTGTGAATGGAAACAGAAGCGCGTGCACACACACACACACACACACACACATTGATAGTGTGTGTTTAATCGTATTATGCTAATAGCTATAGTTTAAATTTGCAGATAAATGATCTCATTGATGATCAGAACAATCAGAGAATAATTTTCACATCAATGTTATGAATCATTATCATATTTTGTATTAGCAGCAGCAAATTGGAATTTAATATCTTTTGGCACCTCTGAATCTCTCTCTCTCTCTCTCTCTCGCTCTCGCTCTCTCTCTCTCTCTCTCTCACACACACACACACACGCACACACACACACACACACACACACACACACACACACACACACACACACAGGATAGCTTGTCCATCAATCACATCTTCGACAGAGTAAGTGAGCACGCTGCTCTGCATCTGACAGCCACCTTCCATGATGGTGTGCCCCTGTGTCACACACATACACACACACACACACACACACACACGCACACAGACACACACACACACACACACACACACACACTCACACAGTTTGGTGACTCGTGGCTCTTGATGCTCCAGCTGACGCTCCGTTGAGCAGGTCCAGAGGTTTCTCACTGAGCCAAACAACCAATCTATTAGCTGCTCAGTGGTCGGCGGTGGACCGAGACGTCTCTCACTCTCCACTGGACTCTGTTGTATTGTGTATTATTTGCTCAGCTGAATGTGAACCAGAGACGTCAACCAAGATCACACCGTGTACAAACACACAAGAGATACTTGCAGGTTTGCTAATCCTCTTCACTGGAGCTGCAAGGAGACGCCTCAGACATCTGAGCGACCCGGGCGCTCTGTAATCAGCCACATGAGCCCCAACAGAAGCTCGTCCAGCATCATTGTTCATCGATATATTTATAAGTGAAGCTTCACTTGTGTAGAATGTTAATGTCCTTGATTCTCTGATCCATCAGCCTCCTCCCTGTGTCATGTTCTGTGTTGGTCTGCTCACTGCAGGTCATACGGTTGCCCTTGTTTGCCAGAGGCACCAGATGGTTGATCCACAGGAGTTGTTCTGCACAAGGCCCCCCCCCGTCCAATCATACAGCCCCGATGGCCGCCCTGAGAACCACTCCGCTCCACCATGCAACTGCATTTCATTCAGGACACTGAGCATTATAATGATAATAGTTCATCTAGATGTACATTTCACTCTTCTCTTTAAATGTTGTATTCTGTGTGTATTTGTATGTTTTTCAGCGGATTTGGGGATTTTCTGATTTACATACACCTTTTATTCAGTCATTTAATTAACACTGACTGTGTTCTCAGTTTATTATTACTCATTATCTTCTTAGCAAAGCACGACCAATGTGGACTTTAAGGTGAAAAAAGTTTCTGACATGAATAAATCAGCCAAAATAATATATAAAAAAACAGTAATGTGATTAACTACATAAAACCTAAATAAAAAGGACCCACATATAACACAACATAACTTGAAATAATAAACTTTTTGTTGTAATATATAAGGATAAATGTAGATTTTTCAAGATTGTTTATAATGTAAAGATAAATTATTTCGTATGTCTGTGAAAGGCTCATATCGGCAGATTTATACTTTTTTTTACCGAATCTTATTTGAATTTTATGCTGTCATGTCTTCTTTTTAAAAAGCAGATATCCAGTGCTGTTACTATCAAATACCAACCGACATTAATTCATGACTCGGGCCAGACATCAAACATCTTTGGATTAAAGTTCAAAAACTGTTTTATACTCAGACGCTGTCTTTCAATGTTGCATCAGATGTTTGAGTTTATTGATTATTCCTGCATCAATACAGTGTCTGATTCAGATTGAAGTTATTTAAGGTTATCAAGTTTCTCTTCACATTCATAAACTTGTCATAGACACTAAAGTTCACATTGGTATCAGACATCATCAGAACCTTTCCCCCCCAGCCCTCCTCTCTACGCCTGAGATGCAGATCAGAGCTTAATCTGAGGTTTTACCGACCAAAGTCTTCTCAGGCGCCTGAAGCTCGTAAAAAAGATTCACACTGAGATCATTATGATTGACGGCATCACACAGAAGTGATCTGCTCACTGCCTCCTCGGGTTTAAAGCTCCGTGATATAATAACAGCTCTGATCCAAACGATCGGCTCGATTTATGAGCAGCTGAACGTGCCGGCAAATGTCACAGCCGCTCGTCTCGACCCTGATCTGTTCATTTTACCTCCCGTCCTTAACCTCTCTTTAGCTAAATTGCCAGAGATGACAAGAAATAACAGAGGAGACGACGAGTGCACACTGCTAAATGTCAAGCGACAGAGAGAGAGAGCAGGAGAGAGGGGAGGAAGGAAGAAGAGTTGGAGGGAAAAGATGACAGAAAACTAGGTGATGTGTAGAAAGGCAAAAGAATGGAGGGTATAAATTGTGAAAGTTTGTGGTGTTGGCATTTGAGAAGGGACCAGATCGGTGCTCGGAGCTCAGTCCCTTCGCTTCAGGCTTCGGCTCATTTACAGCTCGGAGACATGAGAGAATGAAAGGGCGAGACAGTAAAAGACAGATAATGGTTGGAGTAGATAAGAGTGGAGTCTTTTTATAGAGGGAGTTAACGTTGAAAAGAACAGTTGAAAATAAGGGGCTGCCAAAATAAATACAGGCAGAAACTTATTCAAAAAAACTTTCAAACAAAATTTCCTCAAGCAAACAGCAGGTTTTGGGATAAAACTGACTTTTCCTGGGACGAAAGTCGTTTGTGGCCTTTTCAGTATGAAAATGAGAAACATGGCTTTGAAGCTGCGTGGACGAAATCCACAACGTCGCTGGTTCCAAATGGCAACCGGAAGAAACTGCTTCAATCCTGTTGACGTCAGTGCTCAGAACCAGTAAACCGCCCACAGCAGGTCCAGCTGTTCTGGGATATGTTATGCTGAGTGGTGGGAGGGGTTGGAAGTAATTTGGGAAGAGCGTTGGTCCATTGTGGTCGGATGATAAAGGTTTCTTCACTGTGCTCAGACCAGCAACTGGGTCCCAAAACTGAAGCCAACATATCCAGGATGTCTGCCCAGTCGTGACATCAAAGTCCCGCCCATGCAACCTCCTGACCAATCGGGAATCAAGCTCAGCTGTCAATCATCTCAAAAGTTATTAAAAACACTTGAAAACTCGATAAGAATGAACTAAAAATGACAGAAACCATCTTTGGAAAAATTGTGTTTGACATCAACTTACATGGAGGAGGTGAGGTTTATCAACTATACTGCAGTCAGCCACCAGGGGGCGATCCAGGTGTTCAGGCTTCACACCTGTCACATCGTCCATCTTTTTATCTAACGGCTCAGACGAGGCATAATTCAAATTATTTTTTGCTGCGTGCACAGGAGTGCTGCTGCTGGACATTTTCTGGAGTATTTGGATGCTCTAGCTAAACCACGCTAAAGCTAACTTCATAGTAAAGTACAACCAAACAATAACAGAAGCATGTTTACAGAACTTTCCTTGTGATTCTATTGTTTACTCTTTTGTTCCGTCTCACACACGGACTCCTAACAAAGACCCACAAGAACAATTTTTGCCCTTTATTGGTGGAAAAAAGGTTATTAATGCATACTTCATGTTCTGTTGCAGTTCCCCCATTAGATTCCTTCATATCCACCGTGTTGATCTATTGAACCAATTCAAAAACTTTTCTATGTACCATTCACCTAACCACCCACATTTATAAACATGGGACCCAGGTTAAAAACTAATTCACCTTTTAAGTCCAGAAGTTTTATCGTCCAGCTCCGGTTGCACACGGATGAAAACAACAACACTCTCCTCCCCATCTGATTCCACAACAGGACAATCTCAAAGCTGAGAAGCTTTTTCGCGACACACAAATTGTTCCCTCATGTTGAAAAATAACTTTCAAATGGTCGTATATCCTTGTGTAGCGTCGGCACGTGGCCATTTACAGTATGTGTCCTTTCTAGAGGAGCCGACAGGGAGACATGTGAGCACAGCGAGCACGAGGCTCTGAGGAGTTGTTGGCCGCTCGCTGTCGGCTGTCGAGACGTCTCGGCAAATCAGACCAAAGCCCTGTGCGCTCGTTATAATTGGCTATTAGAGCATCATCACCAGCACAAAAGAGCGCCCGTCTCCGTGGCGTCTGATAAAGAGATAGACACTTCACTGTGCATTGTGGGGGGGGGGGGGGGGGGGGGGGGGGCTTTCCCGGAGCTCTCTGGGTGATGAGGCGGCTCTCTCTGCCACCACAGCCCAGTCAGAGGCCACTAATCTGGGCTGAGCAGCTGTGGAGGACGTCCAGCTCCTCCGAACCCGCACAAACAGAAGCAGTACGTCTCCATTCTAATGCAGCTGCTCACATGCATGTGTTTTAATATCCTGTACACGTGGCCCGATGCATTATTCATTGTGTCAATGCACAGATGTTTGACTGTCAACTCACACGTGTGCTGCACAATGTGTCAGTCGACAAATGAAACAGACACACACACACACACACACACACACGCTGGAGAAGTGCTGATCTATTGGCTGCACTCCTCAGTAAGATGCAGTGCTGCTGAGTGCAGAGCAACCTCACCACTTGGCCCGCCAGCGTTACTGCAACGGCACCATTTAACTGTGTGTGCGTTGGAGCGTGCATGTGTTTGTTAGAGTCTCCGTGCACGTTGTGTGCACGTGTCCAGGTAGGCCAAGTCTGTAGGTGTTGATGAGTCTGAAGTTGGCAGGACTTTGTAAATCTGCATGTGGTCTGTATCTGTGTGGGCAGAATGTTGTACAAGTGTCTATTTAACAAGTCTATCTAGCTATCTATCTATCTATCTATCTATCTATCTATCTATCTATCTATCTGTCTGTCTGTCTGTCTGTCTGTCTGTCTGTCTGTCTGTCTGTCTGTCTGTCTGTCTGTCTGTCTGTCTGTCTGTCTGTCTGTCTGTCTGTCTGTCTGTCTGTCTGTCTGTCTGTCTGTCTGTCTGTCTGTCTGTCTGTCTGTCTGTCTGTCTGTCTGTCTGTCTGTCTGTCTGTCTGTCTGTCTGTCTGTCTGTCTGTCTGTCTGTCTGTCTGTCTGTCTGTCTGTCTGTCCGTCCGTCCGTCCGTCCGTCCGTCCGTCCGTCCGTCCGTCCGTCCGTCCGTCCGTCCGTCCGTCCGTCCGTCCGTCCGTCCGTCCGTCCGTCCGTCCGTCCGTCCGTCCGTCCGTCCGTCCGTCCGTCCGTCCGTCCGTCCGTCCGTCCGTCCGTCCGTCCGTCCGTCCGTCCGTCCTATCTATCTATCTATCTATCTATCTATCTATCTATCTATCTATCTATCTATCTATCTATCTATCTATCTATCTATCTATCTATCTATCTATCTATCTATCTATCTATCTATCTATCTATCTATCTATCTATCTATCTATCTATCTATCTATCTATCGATCTATCTATCTATCTATCTATCTATCTATCTATCTATCTATCTATCTATCTATCTATCTATCTATCTATCTATCTATCTATCTATCTATCTATCTTTCTATCTATCTATCTATCTATCTATCTATCTATCTATCTATCTATCTATCTATCTATCTATCTATCTATCTATCTATCTATCTATCTATCTATCTATCTATCTATCTATCTATCTATCTATCTATCTATCTATCTATCTATCTATCTATCTATCTATCTATCTATCTATCTATGTAGGCTTGTCCTCTTTTCTCATAAAGACCACAACAGTAAATAAATGAGATATAAATACACAGAGGGAACGCTCACTTCAGACAAATGATTATCTGCCTCACTGAAACATTATCACATTATCATAACAGCAACAACCGAAGGAGCAAAGCACTCGTCTATCAGAACTCCCCTCCTCTGAATGAGTCTGCTTAGTTTCCCCTGAGGAACATGACACACAAGCCCAAACACACACAACTCAAATATCTTGTTTTTTAAGGCTTGAATCTCTTTGTCAATCGATTTTAAAACCTGTATTTTCCCTAAACCACATTATCTGAATCTCTGCATTATTTAGCTATGGGGCAGCAGAGGCTCCAAAAAGTTGCAGGTTTTAGTTGTGTAACTTGTTGTGATGACATGGGTGAACTGAATATTTAAAGGGAAGATCTGTCGATCAGATTAATATCAAACAAACCTCAGACACCAGTTCCCCCACACAAATAAGATGGAGATAAGAAAAGCTGGTCTTACCCTTATTGCCGTTGCCTAGAGACAGAGCAGAAGTTGGAGGAAGTTTCAGTGTCCCTGGTTTTTAGAGCGTTTCTCAGGTTTGAAAGGATGAAGTTGTTGCCTCATTTGAAGGAGCTGTTGAGACGGGGGAGTCTACTCGCGCCTCAGGGACGTGTTCGGTCTTCAAAAGCAGCTTGTGAAGGTTAAACTCTCTGAATTGAGACACAGCTGCTCTCTAGCTCTACACATTCTGATCCACATCTGAACTATGACATTTCCGTGAGGTCTTGGTGGTTTTAACATTGAAAAAAACTGAAATGATGGTTTGCAATTGGTCGATTTCTAATATCTAATTGTTCAATCAGTGACTGTCGATTGGAGACAAACGTGAAATCTCTTCAAAAGTGAAGCCAAAAAAGAATCACAAGCCCTCTGGTGGTTTTAATTTGTTATTTGACGCGATAAAAAGTTCTAAGCCACTTGTCCTCCAGTTTGCTGCAAGAAGGAGCAACTTGGCTCTGAAGGAACTCACAGACCGGCAGATGGACAAAGATCAGACACACACACACACAGACACACACACACACACACACACACACACACACACACACACACACAGACTTACCATCAGGTCCTGTAGAGCACCAGGGAGATGCACGAGTCTCACATTTAATTATCCACCTAATGGTCTCCCTGTTAGTGTCATTACAGAGGAGGGAGCAGGAGAACCATGGAGGAAGAGGGAGGTGCAGGTTTGGAGCTTCTGACTCGTTCTGACAGAGACAATCTGTAAAGTAAACAGCCCGACTGAGGGAAGAGGTGCAGTGAAGACCGAGTTAACTCTGCTCCCCTGCAGCCTCAGCTGCTTCTGTGGCTAGATTTTTTAGTTTTAATGTTGTAAAATACTTTATATGCAATGATGGCGGTGAGTAGGTAGTAAAGCAGAGAGTGTAAAACACACCCACAGGCCCGTTAACGTCTCAAATGAAAGACATTAATGATAACAGGGCTAATACATCACAAGTGATAGTGGCTGTAAGTGCTGGAGCATTAAGATAATCCACGATACCAAACGATTTCCCCGAGGGTTTATCAAGCTAACAAACTTCAGATTGAGGTTTATGAAGATCTAATGCTTTCACTTCTGTACAGTTCAGCCACCGATACTCAACGATGATCCATCAAGTGAGTTGTTTTACCTTAAACCACAAACATAGCTTCTGTGTCATGTCAGATCCACTGACTCATAACAGATGCTGAACTGGATTATTACCCTAGAGAGGAGAACAAGAAACATCTCTTCTTACAGGATTCTTATAGGAGCCATGACACGTTATTTTCAGCTGGCAGACGTTAGCATGCTAACGGTGAGCTACCTGTCCCCTGTGGCTCAAACAGGTGAGTAACATGATGGTTGGTTATTATCTCTGAAGCTACTTGTGCTGCTTCTTTTCTTTCCTCTTCCTCCCTCTGACTCTTCAGAGCTTTGTGCTGCTTGTGTCCCTTTAAAAGGACTTTACATTTCTCCCCCTCTCTGTATATATCGATGAGGGGATTAGAGATCAGAGCGATGATGACAAAGGGAGGAAATGATGAAAAATAAGAGATGACTTTCGTTACAACTAAGGACGCACCCACAGGACAGAGCTGTAAGCAATTAAAAAGAGATTATCAAGAGATAATATTACATTTCTAAGAGACCTATGTTTAATCACTGAAAACTGACTTTTCAATGGCATCGCTTCTGTGGTTTGTCACTGGGAGAGTTTCTTAAATACTCAACCTGTAAAATGTGAATAATTTCTTATAAAATGAGGAACTTGAAGGTAAAAGAAAATCCTACCGAGTCTCTGAACATAACTCAAAAGCCTTTGTCTTTTAAATATAGTCGTTTTATTCTCTCGAATTCCTTTTGCTCTTTGTGTCTAATATCCATCTGGTTTCTTTCTTCTACAGCTGTTAAATGAAACTGACATAGAAAACAGATGTTGCACTTTTTGGACGGGGGCTAAATTGTCCTGGTCACTGATCTTCGTGACCTCATCCCATTTTCTTGAATAGGTCCATATGTCGAGGACACTTCTACATCAAGTTCGCTCCGCAGAGGACCAGTGAGGTGACCTGGAGCAAGAAGCAGCTCATCTGCAAAGATACCCCCTGCTGAGGCTGGAGTGTGATGAGCGTCTCCAGTTTATAAAAAAAGTCCTTCTCTGTTCATGAGTTTGTTTTAAATAATTTAAATTATAATGCCTACGTATGTACAGATGAAAGCCAGTGGACAGAGGCGTTGGGTTTTTAAGTTGCCGCTCTGTCCATCTCTTTCTTGTAAACAAGCTTTTTCAAAGATTGCTTCAAATTTGGCTCAAATATTCATTGGACTTTGGTGGTTGGAGGTCAACAGCCAAGTTGTTTTCTTAAAAAAAAACTTTGAGTGAATCCTTTCAAGTTGGGACGAATGTTCTGATCAGATTATGGTGATCAAAGGTTAAAGGCCAAGATCCAACATGCTCTTTGCCTCTTGAATATGATATCTCAATTTGGCCGTTGACCAGTTGTCCCAAAGACCAACTGCTTAGAATTCAGTGGTAAAAGGTCAAAGGTCTTCTGGACTGCATACGCTAACATCTGCAGTGTGGTAATTCCAGTTTTAGACAATTCTGCCTGAACTGCATCTTTACCTCAGCCCAAAATCATACTTAATAAATACTTCAATCAAGAACTCGTTAGAAACAATATTGCATCTTGTGAATCCTTGCTTGCCTCCACATGACGTGATGAGGTGATAGAAGCTTTGATCTCTCAGACGGAGACGGCCCCAGTGAGGGAGTCTGACCTAGTGGAGGACAAACTGCAGCTCGTCCTCCGTCTTTGAGGACTTTTCCTCAGGGGGACTTCCTTTATGTGTAATCAGCACTTCACTCTCCGTGACTGGATCTACTTTACGTCTTCGTGCAGCGATATCCAATTTTTCCACATCATGAAATCATCTCCATAAATGACTGTGATTTGCATTTTTTATCCTACTATGGGTGAAAAGTAATGTGGGCCTGAATTAACACGCGTCTTCCCTTTAGAGTTTTAAGCGGTGAACTTGATTAATATGAAGCTCGTGTAATGAAGCTTGAATAATTCTTGGTCCAAATTAACTTGCAGGTTTTCATCAGTCGTCCTCTTTCATTCAGCCAGTTTTTGTCAGGAGCAACTCTACGAACACTCGAGTCTAGAAGCTGGAGAGCTAAAGGACTCCATGCCCCCCCCCCCCCACACACATTTCTTTCCTATTCCACTTATTTCTTCGTCACAAACCAAAGTCACGTAATACAAACTGCTGCCAAGATGATAAGTCTTCCCACACTCAGTCTTCTGATGACAAATTACCCTCTGGGGGCGATGGCCGGTGTAATATACATCTTTACTGTCTGTAGTGATTCATGTTCATGAGATTTCTTGTTTGTTATCCTGTTTTCATTTCTGTTTGTTATTTTATCTGTCTGGTAGTTAAACCGATCTTTTCAGTGGAAGGGTCGGGCATTAGCCTCGGCGGAGCTCTGCTCTCTCTGAGCGCTCTTCTAGTTGTTGTTGTTTAATGTTGTGCACTGTTTACTAGGTGTCGTTGTGTTGTTTGTTTCACTTGACATGGCTAGTGGGAGGGAAGGTGAATCTGTAGTGTTGTTGAAACTGAAGCTCCTCTTATGGGATAATGAACTAAATGTCAGTGTGATATAGAAAGAGAATATCGGAACGTATATTAAATGATGATTCTGAATATGATTCATCTCTTATTGACTTGTTTGGACACCATCCTTAAGATTTACTATCTGCTTGTCTATATTCACCGAATGTGTCAGATTGTTGATGTGCATGCATGTTTGGTTTTGAATCGATTCCAGTTTCTCAGATTTTTCTTGGATCCATGAGGTTTTTTGCAAATCTATGACTCACATATTAGTAAGAAAAACATTTGATTCCGAGACACCTGTGGCAGAAGCATTGATTTTCTTTAGAACTGGATGACGCATCTCCACTTCCTCCCAGTATCCAGAAATGAAAATACCCCGGTTATGATTGACGCCATCCTGCACATTTGCAGCCAGACTCCATCAGTTTGATAAGAAATACCCTAAAATTACATCTTTGAGAACTTCTATTTGACGTTTTTCCTTGACTTTGAGGAATGAAAATATGTCTTATTGATTTGTTTGGACACCATCCTTAAGATTTACTATCTGCTTGTCTATATTCACCGAATGTGTCAGATTATGTGCATGCATGTTTGGTTTTGAATCGATTCCAGTTTCTCAGATTTTTCTTGGATCCATGACTCACACATTAGTTAGAAAAACATTTGATTCCGAGACACCTGTGACAGAAGCATTGATTTTCTTTAGAACTGGATGACGCATCTCCACTTCCTCCCAGTATCCAGAAATGAAAATACCCCGGTTATGATTGACGCCATCCTGCACATTTGCAGCCAGACTCCATCAGTTTGATAAGAAATACCCTAAAATTACATCTTTGAGAACTTATATTTGACGTTTTTCTTTGACTTTGAGGAATGAAAATATGTCTTATTAAGTAATTGAAAAAACACAAAGTTAACTGCTCTTAACTGTTGAATGAAGAAGATTCCTGTTCCTTTGTTTTCTAACTCTATCGTCTTTCTATTCTTCTCGTGGCCTCGAGATGTTTTGTGACATGTTTTTCTTGGCCCTTGTAACTCAGACCTTCACAGCTTCACGTGCTCTTCCTGTAACTTTGTCCTGGACGAGCACGTGTGCAGAATTCTTAGGATAAGAATCAATCAGGGTGTGGTCTCCTGTATCATGCTGCATGCCTTAACTCATCGCTCCACCTTCTTCCATTCCCTGGGATCCATCCATCACTGGCATGTATGAGGACCTCACGTGAGAAAGAGACGAGTGGTCATTGGGGGGGGGGGGGACAGCGGGAACGTGACCGCGGTGCACAACCACCGCTCTGCCTCCCGGGTGGGATGGCTCACCAGCGGCTCGGAAACCGTTTGACCTTCTTTGTTCTGTCCGCGGCTGCCGGGGACAAAGTGAAATCCAATAGGATTTTGATAAATCATGCTGTCCCCCCCCCCCAAGCCGCTGTGCCTCTCTGTGTGTTTCTGTGTGAGATAAAGAAGAGGAGAGACTTGATGTACCTGAGTGAACTGATACTAAACTGTAGGTTCATCATCTGCAAAGCTGGTTCTCTTGCCGCTTGTCCGGCCATAAAATTCAACCTTGAATAGAAGCTTCACGTGGATCCTGATCAATTAAATGAGATTTATTTTTAAAAAGTAAATGTTTGGCTTTTGAGCTGCGACCTACAACTTGTACTCTTCCATGCTTACTCCATCAGATGTGTGAGAGCGATGTTATTTCACAATAGAGAGCAGAAGTTGATATTCACTTTTGTGTTGCCAAAAAAATCTGGATGAAAATCTATTTGCTCTGATATCCAATCCTCTCCTCTATTGACTTCTATTGGCAAACTAAATCTTGGCACCATCTTTGGATTTGTCATTTTCTTTCGCTGCTTTTAAGTGTAATGTGTTTTTGACTCTCTGTGTTAGCTCATAACTCACTGGCCCTGGTTGCTGAGCAGCTTCGAGCGGCAGAGGAGACGATTCAGACGGAGTTACAGTTTTTCTCAGTTGTTAACACACAAAAAGCAAAAATTCGGCACAATTTGCACAACATTCACTTCATGTACCAATAGCTTGACCCAATTTGGCACTACTTCACACTCCCTTATCTCATTAGACTCTGACTTTCCTTCTTTACACTCTGATTTCAATTACACATCACCTTGTTGTCAAAACACTACACACAATGTTCAGTTGTTGCACACACTTCTCACCCTAAAATATCAAAGCATCAACCTACAACACACAAATACTCAAATCTCTAAACATTCAGGTCTGTTGAGCAATTTGCAATCAGGACTGCAGCATAAAAGTGCCTTCAGCCTCTGTTTTGTTTGATGAACAATGGAATAGAATAGAATACAGTGTGCTCACAGTATTTATATTTTGCAGGACTGAAAGAGAACCACACCGTGGAGGAAGAACACGCATGTTCACAGCCGAAGTACCTTGTTAGTACCAAACATTCAGCAGTGACACATGCATGTATTGTACCTGTAATCCAATATTGTTCCTTTTCTACAGTGTCTCACTGTAGCCCACTGTGTTGACCTCTCTGTGTCCATACTGTAACTTGCATTCTCATGCTGTCTGTGTCAGTACTGTACTGTTCTCTGTGTGTACCGAAATAAACCTTTTTGTGTGCTGTTTTATGTTTGACTATGAAAAAAGTAGGCCTACACTGAGACAGTTTACAAAAGGAGAAATGGCTAATTCTCCAGAGTCAGTCATTCATATGGTGTGTTCCATTTTGATGATTGTGTTTTCAATTTTGCACTTCAGTGTGCTGTAAATGCTTGGAAGTGTGTAAGCAAATGCTTAGTTGTGTGTTCTCAATAAATGGCATGTGTTTGTCATTTGAAAACATGGCTGTGTGTACCAAATGAAAACACGAGTTCCATTTTGATGGCAATGAGTCATCTTGCAAAGGGAGTGTCAGGTTTAGCATTTTGTGTGTGAGGTTTTCAGTTTTCTGTGTGCAGTTTTGAGAAAGCCGTTATTGTTTTGAAAAACGTGTGTTAACAATTGTGAAAAACTGTAAAGGACGAAAAGCTGATGGAGACTTTGGAAGTATCTGTACTTTAAAACAAACCTGGTAACTCTTTCTTTGGACTGGACAACATGACGTAGATTCATGTGAGCTCATGATGTGTGAGGCCAAGGTTCTGCTGAGCAGCCGTGCACAATAGTTGCAATGATTTGAAATTAGAATGAAAGACTGAGGCATCAGTGTGAATGTGGACAAAATAAAAGGGCTTAACTACAGCCATTTTCTAGGGTGGTTTGACCATTAGGCAGAGAATGAAACTGCTGACTAGAAAGAAATCATTTTCTTTAGTGTGTTGATTACAGCCTATTTCCACCCCTGTAGCTTTTTTGAAAGAGAAAGAAATGAATACCCGAATATTACAAGGGTCACAAAGAGTAAAGTAGAAAAGGAGAGAGGACATATTGAGGTAAACATGTTTGCTGCCGCACTGTTCCCACAAAACTCAAGACGTATAACACAAGGTTCACTTATTGCAGAGCGACATCCTGCAGAGTTCACCTGTCAATTTAGAGCTCTTATATTTGTGTCGTATCTTAATATTTAAATTCTGCTTTCCGCTTGGTGTGTTGTGAATTGTTTATTTGTAGATTTTCGGTTTAATCTGCCCAGTTAAGACCCTAAGGATGCAATGATTGACATTTATTTACCGACACAAGGTCAATGAATTGATTTCAACTCTGCTTCCAGACGTGATCGCTGCACTCGCTCCTCATTCAGAACTGACCTCTGACACGACAATCTACTGCTTTAACTAATGTCTCAGCCATAACGGTGACATATACATTTCTAAAAGGTGTATTTGACCCTATATTAACTTGTGATGATATGACTGTAGCCCAGCAGTGCCTGAGGGAATCAGTCATTAAGTCACTTCCGGTCTTTTTATATGTAGTTTCAGAGCCAGGTTTAGTAATGAGATGATCCAATGTGGAAGAATCAAGAGGTGACGGATCAGTTGTTTGTCATATTCCTCATTAATAAGCTTTAATTTGGTTTTGTAGTGAATGAAACCACTTTTAAAATATGAACAACTGCACCACAGCCGTTTGTCTGGCTGGTCGCTGTCCATGGTGCTGATCAGAGGATCTGTCTCCTCCTCTCTCTCTCTCTGTCTCTCTCTCTGTCTCTCTCTCTCTCTCTCTCTCTCTCTCTCTCTCCTTCCTCTCTCTCTTTCTCTCTCTCTCTCTCTCTCTCTCTATCTCTCCCTCTCTCTCTCTCTCTCTTATCTGCTTCACTCACACGCTCTCTGTTTTTCTTTCTCTCTCTTTACAGTATTTTCTCTCGCTCACTTGTTAACATTGCCCAATTCTCTCTCATTGACTCACTTTCTCCTGCACACACACACACACACACACACACACTGCTCGCTCTCTCTCTCTCTCTCTCTCTCTCTCTCTCTCTCTCTCTCTCTCTCTCTCTCTCTCTCTCTCTCCCTCCCTCTCTCTCTCTCCTCTGCTTCACTCCTACTCTCCCTCTCCTCACTTGTCCGTTTTTCTTTTTGTTAATATTGCCTACTCTCATTCTCCTGCAAACACAGACACTGCTCATTCCCTCCCTCCCTCCCTCTCCCTCTCTCTCTTTTTCACTCAAATTCTCTATTTCTCTCTCTTTCTCTCTCTCTTTCATTCTCTCTTTTACTCTCTCTCTCTCTCTGTGTCAAACACAAGCGCACACACACCTCCTCCTGTTCGAATATTCATCTGCTCCACCTCAAAGGCCCTTCTGCCTCCCACCTGCACCCCCCAGCCTCCCACCTGCACCCCCCAGCAGAGACACGGAGCCCGTGGCTTCAGGAAATCAATGCGCACAAAAAAAACCTAAAGACAAATATCTTTATTAAACGCATCGTCTTAAATTATTTTAAAGTGGAGCAGTCAGAGCAGCGATAATAAAGGAAACACAGGAGAGCAGTCAGTGGCTCAGGCTGAAGCTCGCAGATCCACTTCACTTCTATATTCTCTCGTCGAGATGAATCCACCCGCGGATTCAGTCGATAATTCAGCTTCAGGCTCCATCGAGCGGTCCATCGAGAACCAGGCACCGCAACAGGAGACTGTAGTTTCCTGTTGCTCTCCCGAGTCTCTGCGCAGAGTCTAGATCCCAGAAAAAAAGTGGCGTTTGCGCATCAGTTGAGGAATTCCCAGAGTTTGGGAGAGAAGAGGGGACACCAGGTTTGAAAAAGAAACCCCCCACGCATGGCGGGGGGTCGTGATAACCTTCAGTTCATCCGCTGGGGCTGAAACTCATTGTTTTCTGGGGAGAGAGAGATCACCGCGGGGGGTCGTGCTGGGCATGGATTGAAAGTGGA
This sequence comes from Limanda limanda, assembly GCF_963576545.1. NCBI lineage: Eukaryota > Metazoa > Chordata > Actinopteri > Pleuronectiformes > Pleuronectidae > Limanda > Limanda limanda. The sequence goes on along the minus strand of NC_083637.1, from coordinate 3,851,944 downwards.
GGCAGAGAAAGACAGAGACACGACACCCACTCCCCCAACACACCTCCTCCACCACCCACCACCTCCACCCCACCCACTCCCTGAGGATACCTGATGCTCTCTCCGGTGCTGCGACTCCAACCTAGACCCGCCTGGAACTAGAACCTGATCCAGACTCCCGGGTCTGATGGAGAGATCACTCCCCTGGACAACTTGGATATGGTTCCTGGGCCTCTCGTCACTGTGAGTTTCCCTGATCCGGTGAACGCGAGAGGAAAGAGAAGACGGGAGGAGAGGAGGAAAGAAGAAGAGGAGAGACACGTGGATTCCTGTTCCTGATGCGCGCAGGTGTCCGGTCCGTCTCCTCTGGTTCTGTGTGTGCGAGCTGCTTGTTTGACAGATGCCTGCGTGGAGCTGGTGAAACGTGCGAGAGGAAAGACGGTGAGCAAGGGGGAGCTTCTAACAGCGGAATCCTCCTGCTCGGATATCTGCTTTTGGGTTTGAAGGGGAAAATCTCTCGGATATCAGATCCTCCTCCAGCGGAGACGCAGCAGAGGATCTGGAGTTATACTGCGAGCCAGGGCAGAGGAATCTGGAAAGTACAGATCGTGGATTTGAGGATTTAGCAGCTTTTTCTTTCTCCTGGACAACTGCGGACGCGCTCTTCTTTAATGTATGAACAGGTAAGAGGAAGCGTTTGTTCTCCTCATGATGCCAGATCTGAAATATCATAACAGGAGCATAAGTCGTGGCAATACTGGAATCGTTAAGGATTAGGCGTTAATGTGTGGTGGCGTATAAACAATATATTGTCACTTTTTTAACACCAGTTTGACTCATTGTTTTTCTATTAGCAAATGATCGTTAATCTTCATTAAGAAAGGAGGAAATTCGATTTACTCTGATATGATGCATCGCCAAAAGACGCATAAACGACGCAAACAATCAGTTTTTTTCTGAGATGGTTTAATTGAAATAGTTAATTACTCGTCATGCGGAGTGTGCGGTGAATGGGGGGTGGGGGGGTGGTGGGTTATGTGGTTATTATGGGATTTCAAGCCCCAGTTGGTTATTGAAGAGAATAAATTAAATGTGCTTTTCAATTACGTGCAGGTCGCTCCATAAGCGCAGTGGATAATGAATTTCTAATTTTCCCTGTATGGCTGCGGGTCAACAGGTCCGAGAGCCTTTCTCTCTCTCTCTCTCTCTCTCTCTCTCTCTCTCTCTCTCTCTCTCTCTCCCTCTCTCTCGGTCTCTCTCTCGGTCTCTCTCTCGGTCTCTCTCTCGGTCTCTCTCTCGGTCTCTCTCTCGGTCTCTCTCTCGGTCTCTCTCTCTCTCTCTCTCTCTCTCTCTCCCTCTGTCTCTCTCCCTCTCTCTTTCTCTCGGTCTCTCTCTATCTCTCTTTGTCTCTCTTATATTCATTCTCTCTCTCGCTCGTATTCCATTATTCTCTCTCTCTTTATTTTATTCTCTTATTCTCTCTCTCTCTCTCTCTCTCTTATTTTCTCTCCCTCTCAGTCTCTCTCTCTCTTTATCTTATTCTCTTATTCTCTCTCTCTCTCTATTTATCTTATTCTCTGTCTCTCAGTCTCTCTCTTTTTTATCTTATTCTCTTATTCTCTCCCTCTCTCTCTCTTTTTATCTTATTCTCTCCCTCTCTCTCTCTTTATCTTATTCTTTCTCTCTCAGTCTCTCTCTCTTTATCTTATTCTCTTATTCTCTCCCTCTCTCTCTCTCTCTCTATCTTATTTTCTCTCCCTCTCAGTCTCTCTCTCTCTTTATCTTATTCTCTTATTCTCTCTCTATTTATATTATTCTCTGTCTCTCAGTCTCTCTCTTTTTTATCTTATTCTCTTATTCTCTCCCTCTCTCTCTCTTTTTATCTTATTCTCTCCCTCTCTCTCTCTTTATCTTATTCTTTCTCTCTCAGTCTCTCTCTCTTTATCTTATTCTCTTATTCTCTCTCTCTCGTTCGCAGCAAATATGAAAGTACTGATCCTGATTTCTTTGGATTTGTGTAATTCTGAAATGGTTGTTTGAGTGGAACCTCGGCACTCATGTCAGAATTGATTTTCACAAGTACGATACTCAAAGAGGCAACAGGGGGCGCTCTTTGTTTTCGTTTTTTTCAAATCCAGCTGCAGGTTAGATATGGGATCAAATGCTCCAAGGTATTTTCTATGAAACTAACAGATAATGAATGGATGTGCACAGTAGACAAACTGATAATGAGTCAGAAGTCTTGTTTGATAATTTGAATATATCCAAATTTCTGTTTGGTTTGAAATGAACTTGATCTGATGAATTCATTAGTGCAGTGACAGACTCGTGTGAGAGGCGACAGGCTTGATATGGAGAGGGGGGGGGGGGTAGAGGATGTCAGACTGATTGATATTTAGGGAGCGGCAACAGTTTGCTCCTTCATAAACAAAACGCTTTGTGTATCATTGCCTCTGGAGGAAAGTGATTAAAGAGTAAAGAAGCAAGAGGAGGGAGGCAATTAAAGTCCCAGAGGACGACATCTCATCTTATCATCAAGGATGATCAGAGGGTGGGGTGGGGGGGAAATTGGCTCATTACTTGCTCCCCTGTGCATGCTTGGCCTATCAAACAATGACAAGGATGATGTTCGCGACAGCAACATGACATCTTTATCAAAACCTTGATACCACTAGAGGCCTCTTTACATCTCTCCCTGTGAACTCCTCGTCTCACTTCAGGGTTTGGAGCCTCCAGGTTAGAGGAGTGTGCTCGTGACCACAAGGCTGCTGCTGCAAACCTCCAGGGAGATTTGTGATTGGTGGAAGAAGGACTAAGACTTTCATCCTATACCTCTGCTGTGGCCGTTGCTGTTGCCTCAAGCAAAGCACTTAGTTCCCAACAGCCTCAGCGGAGCCGCTCAGCTGTGAACCACATTGTGTTGTGTGTCTTCCAGTCATTAAAATGATGAACCATATGATTTTAGGCACAATGTTAGTGGATTGACTTTTTCTGAATAAGCACACAGACATCCAGTTTCATTCATTCATACATTGGAAATCTGCTCACTGGGATTTAAGAGCCTATAGGTTTAAATCATCTTTTTAATGAGTGCTACCTGTTTCCAATTCAGACATTTAAAGCAGTGGCCTTGAGTTTGACTTTTATTTCCTAATCCTTTATTTAACCGTGCAAGTCATTAAGAAGAAGGACACTGACCATTAAGCTTTTTTCTATCTACTGTAAATCTCAAAAGATGTAGAGAACCTTCCTCAGGATTTACTGTTATCTTACCCTCAGGGCTACTTTACTGTGATGTGAGCAAACGCAACCTTGAGAAACACCAATTACACATTCCTCATTTGTTTAATGGAAATGTGGATCTTACTCAAAGAGAAGACGTGTGATATATCAGGTGACTGTAAGATGAACAGCAACTATTTAAATGGTAAACTCAAGTTTAAATTGAATTTGGTGTTTATTATCAAACAGTGTGTAATGCAGCACTAGCCCCCCCTGTCACTGGAGTCACTATCCTCTGTGTAAGGGTGGGATTTAAGAGTTTAAGAATTGGCTTAATCTGAAAGGATGTACTGGGAGCATGTCTGTGGTGAGCTAAGCCCAATGCAAACCACATGTTTTTGATAGCAAACGTGACAAATTGCCTGTCGGAGAATGACAGTTTTTTTATTTAATTTGTCGTAATGCCAGCTTAAAGGCTTTATTGTTATGGGTCTCTCTGGATCCCTGGAAGACAGAGAGAAATCTGCAGAGACGTATATGAGAATATTGGGCTGAGTTTGATTTCTGAATGAACGATGTTGTGTCACTTGTTGACTTGGCTTTAATATCTAGCAAAACATTCATCAATGTCCCAGCACAATATGAGGATGTGAGGAAACTCCCCATCAGGACAAACATGCACACACACACACACAAACACACACACACACACGCAAACACACATCAGTATCGGTAACTAGAGGTGTTTGTCTAGGGTTATAAATACGGATGCTGTAATAAACCAGATTCCCCTTCCACTGAGGTTCTGCCTCTGGGTGTTTTTCACAGAGAAATAGTCTCCTCAACATTTGGCGAGCTGAAGAACTGAAGTTGTATTAGTTCATTAACACAGTGTTCTGGGTCTTTAATGGTTGTAAACAGACATTTTGGGCAGTAAAATGTAATAATGTAAAATGTATTCATCCACAGATTAATCAGGGAGAGAGGAAACAACTGATCACATGTTTTCTCAAGTTTATTTGCTCGCTTTACAGCTACAATGCGAAAGAAACACTTGAAAGACTTGTTTACTCTTACTTCTGATTGCAGTGTTGTGAGTGACTATAGGAAATATGAATCACTTTGAATCAGCAGAACCAAATGTGATGGAAACTGTGGGTGGCGTTGTTGTGGAGACCAGAAAGCACGTTTTGCCTTCTGACAATGGGATTTGCCTGCAGCAGGAACAACCTGACTTCCCATTTTCCCTCAAGGTCAGCTGGCTCCCCCCCCCCCATCATGCACTACACCCTAATCTAATCCCACCATTCGGTTAGACCTCATCTCTCTGGCCAAGGTGGGGGTGGGGGTGGGGGTGGCGATCCCAGGCCAATGACCCGGAGCCAATCACAGTTAGTGGCTGGAGAGGGTTTTGTGACCTCCAGTGCAGAACTCATTATTGTCTTCAAAGAAGGGTTCACAGGTTTGCCTTGAGATTGTGTGCGCCCCATGCATGTGTGTTTGTTAACATTCTTTCACTGTTTCATCTTTGAAGTTGACCAGTTACGGCACAGTGGAGCAGAGATTGATGAACGGGTCTGTATTGTGTTTAGATCTTTGACCTTATAATAGCAAACATGCAGATATCAGTACAATTCCTGCCAAATGCAGAAGTCGGGAATCCCAAAAAGTTTGTCATGCAAGCCCCATAACACAAGAACAAGAAGAATGAAAATATGAAGCAGTGAATTAGAAAATAAGCTATTGGAGATTGGCAATATCAGCTAAAGAGGGAGGCCATGTCCCCACCAAGATGTTATTAGGAACAACAGAGTAACACTGGGACTTGCTTTCGCTCAATTCTTTGGAGCATGAATTGATGTAGATGTCAGAAACAATCTTTGGAGATTCGTGTTGACCTGATTGTATCACACATCATGCTACAAGTCTTTGCTCTGCCACATCCATCGGATTGAGATCTGGTGACTGGGGAGCCCATTAACGTTCACTGAACTCATTGTCATGTTTAGGAAACCAGTTGGCTAAAGTTGTGGGCATAAAGGGAAGCACATGGTCAGCAGCGATACTCAGATAGGCCGTGGCATTCAAGCAATGATTGTTATTAAAGGGCCCAACGTGTGCCGAGAAAACAGATCCCAAACCATCCCTCTGCCACCACCTGTCACAAGACAGGTTGGATCCCTGGATTCATTAGGTTTGACGCCTACTTCTGACCTCATCCATCTGCCGGCCTGGACTCACCACACAGGATATTTAGTTTTTCCAGTTTTATCTGCCGCTGTACAAGAGTCTGGACTTCCTCTGCTGACCTGTTTCATCCATGAAGCATCTACGTATACCCTCAGAATGTCAGTTCACTGGATGGTTTGCACCTTTCGTAGTAAACCTTTGTTTTGTGTCAACATCTCAGGAGATAAGTAGTTTCAGAAATCTTCAAACCTGTCCAGCAGGCACCAACATATCACAGTCAAAGTCACTGGGATTGCCTTTTCTCTCATTGTGATGGTTTGTACTGCTGCCACGTGATTGGCTGGATAATTGCTTGAGTAAGCAGGTGAGCAGTTGTTCCTAATAAAGAGCCTGAAGAGTGTATGCCATACCCGACCTGCCCAGTGGTGATTTAAAGAGCAGCAGTATTGTAGCACTAAAATTATGCCATTGATTAGATATTATTAAAAAACTGACCTTTACTAATGCTTTAGAAATACGAATGAAAGGCCACATGGTGTTAAAACCAGAATGTAAATGGAAATTTTTAAAGAAACTCCTCAGGGTAGCTCTCTAATTAAAAGCACAACTATGTGTAATGAAATTCATGGCTTTTGAGAGTGGGTTCAGGCACTTGACTTCCAATCATTAGCTTATTGACAGCTTACTTGTTATTCGTGCAATTAACCTGACAAGTGGAAAACTGCCAAACCTTTATTGTATTTGCTCAAGTAAAAACTGAGAGTCAATCAAGAGTTCTGCCTGAACGGCCGGGGACGAGGTCGGAATATTAAAAAACTAAACAAAACATTACAGACAAAATTCTGGTGACTTTCGTTTAAGATGCGAGCCAGTCAAGTATTCTATCGATTTAAATAAGTAAACTCAACGATATATAATCAATCTTTGTTCTTCTGGATTACATCTAAATGATTTTTATGGGTTTATGGATTTATTGGGGCCTGTAATAATTTCTTAAGGCAGTAACTTCAACAGGAAAAACAGCCAAATGACAAATTATCAAGCAAAGGGAATTGGAAATAAATGCTTCAAGATACCAGATATCAGAACTGTTATCCTCTGCAGTTGAGAGAAGTAAAGGCCTCTGCCACTATTTGAGGAAATATGGTAATAGAGTGTATATCAGTCCACATTCAGGTTATTATACATAACCTTTTCCCTGCCACAGATACACAATATATTGGATAAACATGCAATTATTTCTGCTGCGCCGAGTGAGATGGAAAAAGCATGAAACAGCTTCTCAGGATGAGGTCCACTCTCCTCAGAACAGTGTCACTCCTCTTTGGGAAGCTGCCATGCACTGAGCACATCCCATCCTTCCCCATGGAGGAATGGTTCCAGTTTGTCTGCATTGGAAGTCCAATGGGCTTAGTGGGACGAACTTCAAATAAAGATTGAATCAATTTAGATAATGCTGAAAGGACTGTAACATTATCGTGTTGGTCCATAAAAGCAGTGTTGAATGTGATTTCAAATGTCTGGGTGGAGCTTTATCTTGAAATATGGGGTCAGGGAATTGTTGACCGTCTACAGTGTGACTTCAATTATACATCAGCCTGCAGAGGCCTGTTCACCTCGTGCCCCCCCGGCAGCACTCGGTGGTTACAGACACAGCATTTGTTTAACAGAGTTCATCGTGGGTTGAAGACACCCTGTGGCTGAATGTAAATCTGTCCAGATAATAGAGAAGCGACTTTTCATGGACTGACACATTTTCTACTGGCCTTGGATTTTGAATGACAGCTATGCTATGGACGGCAGCTTTGAAGGAAGTCTCTTGATGTCGATTTCCAGTATCACAGAGGTGTTGATTTAGTTTTAAAACCCATTTGTCGGAGTCTCTAACTTTCACGCTTTTTAGCTATTTTGTTGATAAGCCTCTATCCGTCCCTGTGAGCGAGCTCTGACTTACGGCCCCATTTCCTCTTTGCCAAAGACTTTTTACTTCTGTTGCATTTAGCACTTTTTTGAGACAGATGCACTTTCACTTTGAGAACCCGCTGTTTGGTCTTTGTTGGGGCTTCACTCGCCTGAAGGTGTTTTAAAAGCTCTTGCAGGAAGGTGGAGATTCTCAGACCTCATTAAATGCTGACATACTCCACCACCTGTTAGTATCTCACTCACATGTGTAACAGTTTCAGGATTCAGTAACTGTCCAGCTCTTGTGTTTGGATTGTGTGTAGACGAAAAAGATATGAAAGACACAAACAAGTAAAGAACACATTATGCAGACTTCATTTTATTTGATTTAATCACTCTATGTCCAGTTCTCTTGGACTTTTACCCAAGTGGTTGGATAAAATCGGTAGTTTGAAGACATCACCTTGAATTCTGGGATATGTGAGACAGAATTTTGTTTGGTATTTCCAACAATTGGTTGACAAAAAAAGATTAAAAAAACATGTAATAATAAATTCATATTAAAAGTAATCTTTGGTTCCAGCTCTAGATCAATGAATATAGTGTTTCATGCAGACTTATCTGAGATGGATTTCCTTGTGTCAACTCCTGAACTGATCTTGTCCATTTGGTGACAATTAAACAAAGTGTAGATCCTCTTTTCTAATAAAACTTTTATCCAGTCCCTCCTGTGATTCTATTTTCCCCAAATCTCTGCCGATTTAGCTGCAGGTCGTTTACATCTAATTATGAAGAGTGTAAACGCCCCCACTCTTTCAAGGCTCATGCAGTTTACGTTGCTGAGATACTGCAAAGAAGAGAACACTGTGTACAGTTCTGCTCTTAGTGTCGCCCTCACAAAGATGGATGACACGACAGCTCATTATTCTAAAACATGTTTCTCTATCGGCGCAGACGTCAAAAGTGCAAGAGAGGAATCTGAGAAGTGTCACACGTGTGTTTGTTTGGTGACTCGGCCGAAGCAACAACAGCACCAAGTGTGTGATATATGGATCTCCAGGTTGTTCACCGAGACCCTGCTCTCCTACAGGAGATGCACTTAGGGAGGAGGGTGTGTTCCCCATCAACTGTGGGAGATGGATTGTGAGGTTTTCTCTCTTCTCGTCCAGCGAGCAGCACTCGGAGCTCGGTGATGAGGAGCTGCTGTCCCACAACAACACTCAATCACTGCAGGGCTCGCTGGGGTCGATACCTTCTCATAACTCAGAGACCCTGACCCTGACCACAGATCATTACGGCCCTCAGGAGACAAGGCTGACACACACACACACACAGACACACACAGACAGACACACACACACACACACACACACACACACACACACACACACACACACACAGGTATGTCTCTTCTATCTTGCCAACCATTCTACTAGGCTTGAAATATCCTTACAGGGAAGGTTGGAGACTCACACACACACACACATGTACACGTACACACACACACACACACACACACACACACACACACACACACACACACACACACACACACACACACACACACACACACACACACACACAGGTATGTCTCTTCTATCTTGCCAACCATTCTAAAAGGCTTGAAATATCCTTACAGGGAAGGTTGGAGACTCACACACACACACACACGTACACACACACACACACACACACACACACACACACACACACACACACACACACGTACACACACACACACACACACACACACACACACACACACACACACACTCACACTCACACGCACAGGTATGTCTCTTCTATCTTGCCAACCATTCTAAAAGGCTTGAAATATCCTCACAGGGAAGGTTTGACACACACACACACACACATACAACACACAACGCACACACCCTCATGCAGCCCAGTGGTGCAAGGAGAAGTGTGAGCCGGAGGGTCTGACAGGTAGAGAAGAGGCAGAGGGGAATACAGCTGATGAGCAAGGCACATGACAAGCAGACAGGGGGAATCCTCTTTGAACGTGTCCCTGTTATTCTTTCTGTTTTTATCACCACCGTTACATTTGATGGGTAAAATACACGTCGGGTCCAGAGTTTCATTTGACGAATAAATCCAAGATACGATGAGCCAATAACTTTGTGGCACAATAAAAATTGTAATGGGAATTATATGGATCGCTTCACCGCTCTTGCTCCTCCTGCACATTCTTTAAACGTGTGCCAGCCAAATCAAAGCAGAATAAACTCACCCTATTACACAGGTTTATGATGGGTTCTCACCGAGGTAACCAGAAATGAAAATGAATAGCGACACATTAAGAAGCCAAGAACAAAACATAGACGATATAAGACAAATTATCATTGTCGTTTAAATGAAAAGATTAGGAAATGAATCTCATCATGTGTTTGCTCTTTCTGACAAATGAAGCCATTTGTTTCTTAATTGGAAACTGAGCCGGAGTTACACGACAAATTATGATTTTCATTATCAGCTGCTTATTATTTATTCAGTTAATCAAGTGCTTTGAGAATAAGATGCACATGTCAGTTAATTGTGGGCCACTAAAAAATTCTTGCAGCTCAACACAAAGTCTTGACATTTTCCAGAGGAGATAAAACAGGGAATAGCAGCAAAATCCTCATTTTTTTTAAGAATGTTGTTCTTAAGGATAAATGTGATATTCAGAGGATTTCTCTTTACTTTCCTTTGGTTCTAAAGCAGTTTTACTTTACACATATGATAAACACAGCAGGAGGTTCTCCGGTCAGATGCATCACAACAACATAAATTATTTTTTGGAAAGCTCAGTGTTTAGATGCATCAACAATGGTGTCGCTCCAAAAGCTCTCACATCTCATCTTTCCACGGTGAATTCTTCATCTGCACATTCTTCCTGTATTTTTGGATATTTGACGATGGAGATTCCTTGAAAACGTGTGAACCTCAGTCCTTGTCTGGAACGGCTTGTGTTTTTTTTCCTCAGTGTGTGTTTGTGTAAACGGTTTATGTTCGATTTGTGCGTGCTATTCTTGTCCTGCCTGTGATCCGGCCTTAATAGTGTTTGCCGTTGAGTGTTTGTGCTTCTCTTGCTGTCATATCTATATTCAGGCGTCTGTCTGCAGTATTCATGGAGGTCGCGCTCCTCGGACACACGAGTCATTATCACGAGTTGTCACCACCCGGGCGCTGCCTCGACTCGCTGACCGCCGAGTGCTGGTCGGTCATCTGAAGTCAAAATGCAGAGCAGAGCAACAGAGCAGAGGATTAAGTGGTTTTTGTTTTTCCTCCACAGTGACTCGTTCTGCAGCTTCTGGGGGCACTTGCCGAAATATGGAATAATTACGTATAATTCCTGCTCCACCGGTTCAATAGAACACTTCATGTTTTAAGCTGTTAAGCAGCACCGGCTCACGGGCGGGCCGGTGCTGCCGATAAACCTCAAACATTCTTATTTTCAGAACTGCCTCGTACCGCTAGATACTGATGCAACATATCATTAGAAAGCTAAGATTCTTCCGATTTGACTGATGTAAACCATTTCGAGATCCGATTACTACAGCCGGTATAATTAACGTCTCAGTCAAGACACTAACACAAAAAAAACAATCACAAAGTCAACGTCACTCACCTAAGAAGCATCATATTAATCCACAGATCGATAACATTCCAACGAGAACAGTCTTGGTACAAAGGTCCAGACGATCCAATCCAGTAACATAATCAGTCCAAAACACACTATTACATCAAAGAATAGCCACAGTCAGCTGTTGCGTAATCCCAGCGCAGCCAGCATCAAGATGTAAACAACATGAAAGATGTTTATTTGTATACATTTTAAACCATATGACCGGTTTTGCCTCCTTTATATAAAAGTATGATTTTGAGTGTAAAAGTTGCCTTTTTAGCCTAGTTGGTTACCATGGTTCCAAATGGCCTTTGTGGAAAACGCCTAGACATGCCCTTAGGAAAAAATCTGTGAAATATTCATTTTCTGTGGTATTGTTATCAAATTTGAACCACGGCTAGTCAAGGCTTCATGCTCGGGTCCCAGTGTGTTTTCCAGCTCATAAGTCCCAGCTAGAGTCATCTGCAGGCATCTGTTTGCAAAAAATATTCAGGCGGAAATAAAAACCTTCTACTTCACTGTGTTCCAACTGCTATCACTCAATGTCAGTCGCACTTAGACTGATTCTGACTGTTGGGGGGGAAAGTTTAGAATGTTACCTTTCAAAGAGACCAAGATCATGCATGTACTCCAAATGGTTCAAAAACAGCTTTCAATTTACTTTCGGTTCTCCTCAGACAGGCATTTTTGGCGAATCTCACCCGCTGCTTAAGAGGCTACTCAACATTGTGAGTGTAAGGTTGCACCGGACTAGAGTTTAATTTGAATCCCAGGATATTACTATTTTTAATGCCTCTCTATTCGAACAGATTTTTTGCCGCAGTCTCAGTCCAGAGTCTGAATTACTCTTTTGTATTTGGTGTAAAAATGTCCGTCCCTTTTTTTTAAAATATAAGTTTATCAGCGACAAATGTTTTCAATGAAAAATGAATTTGTATACACATTAGAATTCCTCGTTTTAATGAGTACACAGGAGCGGGTCCTGTGTTTGTTTCTGCTATGAACAACAACATTTTTCCCCTAAAGTGAGGCCCAAACATATTGACTGCCCCCTGGTGGCTGGCATAAATTTGCCCCACCTCCTCCATGTTAGCAGATGGAAAATAGGCCAAACTAAAAAAGTTAAAACAAACATCAAATAGAGTTGTTACTATGACACAGATGAATGTTCCAGTGTTTTATGGGTAGGTTTGATTGTTATTAGTAATTATTGTTATTGTTATTATTATATCCCTCAATCGCTACTGCAAATATATTTTGGATTCATTTCTGGACAGTGGAAGCTTTGATAGACTTGATGGTACATATGTTCACTAAGCTTTCATCAAATGGTGAATTAGCCCTGATTTAGATAATACAAAACCTGTCAAAATATGAGGAACCGTATTGTACCAAGAAAATGAATCCAAATTGGATATTCCTTCTAAGCCTTCAACAGTTGGTAAGCATTGAAAAGAAAGGATTTACTCCAGGTTTGATAGATGGAGTTTTACCCTCAGATCAGACATGGTTAAGGACAAAAGAGCAGAATTGAATCTGAGGAAGATGCAAGCTCAAAATAGCGAGCGGGGGAGAAGCCACAAAGTAGGAGACATTGCTCGCAAGAGTCTCTGAAGAGCTCCTGGGAAAGTCTGCATCTGTCCTACTGGACCATGACAAGTTAATTCTATTCCTTCATCTGGTAATAAAGTGGGTTTTGTTGCTAATGTCATTATATGGACGTGAGAACAGGAAGGTGATTCTTCTCTGAACAGAGCTGGTTGATCGACCTGGGATGTAAACACAGCAGCAGCAGGTTGAACTATGTTCCTCTGAATCACACACACACACACACTGATATGAGCAGAACTGTGTGTATGGAAAGTGAAGGTGAACATCATATTTTGCAGGTGGCTGTTATGCAAAAGTGATTAAGAACCAAAGTCTGTCATTTATTTCCATAATGAAACGTTAACCATCAAACCGTGTCCCCCCCAACACACACACACACATGCACAGAGAGTTATATGCAACACATTAATGTCCTGGTGACTCACTCTAACCTGAGCTAAACCTAACCCCAACACACACACACACAGACACACACACACACACACACACACACACATTAACAACTACATTTCTCTGCACTTTCTCTTTCTCTATCTTTTCTCCCTCTCCTCCATAAAACATTTTACCATCTGCCGTCTTGTCAAGTCACCTGGATGTCTTTGTCGCTCCTCTGGTTTCTGTTATTCCTCTTACTCCCATTCTTATTTTGAAAGTAGAGCAGAGAAGAGGAAAAAAAGGCATCTGTTCATTTTCCATCAGTCTGCACGAAGCTCATGACAGAACCTGTAAACAAATCCTGAGCCGAGACAATCTACAATTCCCCCTCCTGATTGGCAGCGAGTGTGCAAGCCTATAGTTTGGATTATTAGGTTTTCGGCACATCGCAGCATCACAGACTGCAAATCATTTTATAAATTTTAGCATGAGTCATTGCTCCAGAGACACAAACCTTACTGCTCATTATTCCAATGTGGCGTAGAACGTGCCACGGATCCTTTGAAGTTTGGCACTTCCATCTGATGCAACACAATGAGAACACAATGTAACTCAGATGGGGGTTGAAATGCACCAAATCGCACACACTAATAGATATTCAGTCTTCTGAATATGCTTGATTTTATTTTCATCTACACCAGATCCATGTCAGAATGTATTGAGTTTATTCTTGGGCCCATGTTGCATTGTTCTGCCAAGTTTCACACAAATCTGTTCAGTCATTTTTTGCGTAATCCTGCTGATACACATGCAAACAAACACATGAATGTGGATGAAAACAATACGTTTGATGCTGTGAACTGTTGTTTACACAATTCACTCAATGATACATGAAAAAGAGAACATAAGGGATTTTAAATTTGGGATTTTCTTAGCAGTTCATTCTGTATTCTCTACATTTAGACTCTAAAGCAACCAGACAGTTGAAGGGAGCTCTGTTTGGAAGTTTGGAACACTTAATGTTGCTCAGTTTGTTTATTGTGTTTCATGTGTTGTGTGTAACAAAAGACACAACAATACTGACAAACTGAATATTATAAACAATATGAATGAAACAGTTTTTTCTGGGTACAAATAGAACTTGAGTGGAGAGTTTGCATTGTTCAAGACCTACTGGTATCATGTTTGTTATCGCGTTTGAAACCTGGAGACCCTTAAGGAATCTTCCAAGGTCATTTGAAGTCCTTCAACCTTAACGAGAACAAAGTTTGTTTGTCAAATCTGTCCAAAATGTCTCCAGAGTGTCCTCATCTGGCCCCTTTAGTCTGGACCACATCCCTCTGATGGTCCCGTGTCAGGGCTGGACTGGGAGAACAAAACGGCCCGGGCATTTTTTGGCTCAGACCGGCCCACATAATTAGCCGAGCACATCTGCCATTAAATTGACGTAACTTATGTCTTCTAAATGTCTTAAAGTAGCTCATATTAAAAGTACTTAAGTATCAAAAGTATCTGGTGTTGAAATGTACTTAAGTATCAAAAGTACAAGAACTAAAATTAAAAATGCAAAGTGCTTTTTATAGTAGGTCTATACAGACACAAAACAACCCAAAATGTTTCTCCTCAAGATTTATCTCAACTGACTGAAAAACTACAACAACAATATGCATATAATGTATAATTTTACCAATTTTGAACCCTAGATGCTGAGGTTCAAATAGTAATGGACCAGTGCATCTGAACTTCTATTTAACTATAAACAAGTGCCTCTTGTGTCTGCCCAAGAACATTAATAAACCACAGTATAACCACTATACTATAGGCACACAAAATAAGACACTATCTCTTATCCTATTCTAGAGGAAGTAAAAGTCGTAACAAGATTTCTGAAGGTGAACCTGCGGAGGGATAGACCAACCTCTCGCGCTGCCCCCCCCCCCCCCCCCCCGACGGCAAACACGCCACCGGGACCTGCACATCTCAGGAGGGAGGGGGCAGCGAGTGAGAGAGAGAGAGAGAGAGAGAGAGAGAGGTGCGCCGTGGGTAGAGGCGTGCGACGCCAACCTCCGCTGCTCAAGTAACGAGCCAGTTTGGAGAATGTATTGAAAATTGAAAATGCGCGCTCACATGTCTGCCTCCACTCGCTCATCATTGTCGAGTCCTCCTCGCTCGTCTCCCGGCGCACCTGCTGCTGCTGGGCTGGTGAACCCGGCACCACATAGGTCCGTCAGTTTGGCACATTTAGCAGCCTCCACCTCCAGAGACTTCAGCTTTTTTTCCCGATGCGTTTTTTACTCTTATTATCCATTTTAAGTTTCTGTTTCAGCAGCAGCCCGTCCCGTGACCCCCCCCCGCCAATGCCATGAGGTCCCGCCCCCCCCTGGTTTGTGTTGTGATTGACAGCACTGTCAGGGCTCTCTGAGCCTGTCAGCCCATGATTGATTGACAATGACAAACAATAGACCAATAATATGTGTCGATGTTGGCAACACACTGCTAGCCCTCTGTAGCCAATTGGCCGGCCCAATTGGAGGGAATTTAGAGAGGAAGAAGAGAAAAAAAACAAAACAACAACATAGCGGACCAGACCGGCCCACATTGGGTCAACGGCCCACCGGGATTATGCCCGGTATGCCAGATGGCCAGTCCACCCCTGTCCCGTGTATATCTGTGATCCATAGCTCAGACGCAGTACTTTGAGAAGTTTACAGAAAGGTCATGGTGAAAGTAGGAGACGTGATCCAAGCAGCTGTCCATTCTGTCTACGTCTGTTTCTTTGATACGTCTCACTCTCCATCACAACCTTTCTCCTCAGAGGGATTTTACTGCCGTGACTGACAGATGCTTAATATTCACATTGCTAAGAGAGGCCTCTTGTGAAGAGACCACAGTTTGAACAGTCATGGTCCAGAGCAAGGACTGAATCTGAAAATGGACGATATGAAAAAAGTGAAGCCAAATCGTCTCCATCTCCCCCTGGTGGCTGGCTGGGGTATAGGTCATTAACTCCACCTCCTCCATGTTATTTCATGGGAAATTGAACAAAGAAAAAAAATAAAGTAAACCAAATGAAATCACAAGGGCAAGATGGGGGCACCTGTATCCAAGATAGTTTGGCTTCATTTAGATTGAACAGTGGAATGAAATGGAGATCTAACGTCCATCTGCACATTCACACCGTTTCTTAATGATCTCTACCTGTTCAGCCACTAAGCACCTCCTCTTTCCTCCTCTGTCTTTTTTCACATCCTCTTTTCTCTATTTCTGTTCCCATGCACGTCCTCTTGCCTCATATTCTCCCCCTTGTCCTGGTGTTGTTCCTCTTCTCTCCATTTCCTTTGTACCTGCAATTAAACCTCGGTCGCCCCCGCTCTCGTTTCCAAACCGGCTGCAATATCGCCATCATTACTCGCTGCTCCCTCCCACCAGTTCTCTTAGAGGGACCACAGTGTGTGTGTGTGTGTGTGTGTGTGTGTGTGTGTGTGTGTGTGTGTGTGTGACAGTGAGAACCTTATTGTTTCTATCTGCCATTGTTTATGTTTAGAGAAGCACATGGTTGCCTGCCTGCTGTTAAAGCATGTGTGTGTCTGTGTGTGTGTGTGTGTGTGTGTGTGTGTGTGTGTGTGTGTGTGTGTGTGTGTGTGTGTGTGTGTGTGTGTGTGTGTGTGTGTGCAGCAGTATGTGCGCCTCCCTGTCATTCCACACCTGGCTGTCAGGAGCAGTTACTCAGTGTCGGTGGCAGCGAGCTGATAATTAAAGCCGAGCTGAGCGGAGAGAGAGACAGGCAGAAGAGAGGGATGAGCAAACGAGAGGAAACAAGGGAGCCGTGAAGCGAAGGAGACACCGGGACCTTCTGAGACAGAGAGACACTCCGTCTAAATACCTGTGCTTTTTTATTTCATTTCTCGGTTTGTATATCGGAACCATGTAATCTGTTTCCTTTTGGAACCTTTCTTTCCTGGTGTATTTGATTTCTCCCTCTCTCTCTCTCGGTCTCTCTTTGCTTTTTGAAACCGAACCGAGTCCACCCACCTCTCCTGGCTCACAGACTCCTGTTATTTTTTGCTTCTGCTTCTGAACCATCTGTAAAAGCTGTTGCATCACTTCACCTGTGCACCGTTGAAAAACCCTCACCGTCTCTAATTCAAGCTGGAGGAATTTAGTTACTGGGAGCGTTGGAACAGCTTCTGGGTTTATATGTTATAAAATATAACTTGGGTGGATTTTTGCTGGTTTCAGTCATCCTCCCTGTCAGTGACAATACATTTTTATTGAGGGATATAATAACAATAATAATAAAAGCCTGAAATCTGGAAGCACCAAAGTTCCATTAAAAATATTTTTTTTTTGCTTATTTTCTCAATAACTTAACTTTACGATATACAATCAAATTTGAGGACTTGGACCTGTTTTGTTCTTTTGCTTATAATCTTCCTTCATTTAATATTTATATATATTTTAAGAATTTTAAAGACATATAAAATAAATTGATAGTCAGTTTGAACATCTCAGTTACAATTGGATAAATACAAGCAGAAGAGGAATCCTCCACAGCTATCTATAGTTAAATCCAGGTCTTAAGTATGATATGATATATAACATATGCTCACATAGAACATTTGACTCAATCCAGATTCACAGCCTGAGCATCCTTTACCATTGCAGCTCTACTCTCAGGTTAACATACATTTGATGGTCTGTTGGCTGCAGCATTTTGTTTTACGACAATATTGGACAACTCAAGTGGATTTTTTGAATCAGTTCTGTACGGTTTGAATATTGTTTTGAACAAAGTTATGCCTTTAGGACAGTGAACAGTGGACAGTGAGCATTGTTGAGGGATATAATAACAATAATAATAAAAGCCTGAAATCTGGAAGCACCAAAGTTCCATTAAAAATATTTTTTTTTGTGCTTATTTTCTCAATTAAACAACCTGAATAACTTAACTTTACGATATACAATAAAATTTGAGGACTTGGACCTGTTTTGTTCTTTTGCTTATAATCTTCCTTCATTTAATATTTATAGATATTTTAAGAATTTTAAAGACAAAAAATAAACTGATAGTCTGGGATCAGTTTGAACATCTCAGTTGCAATTGGATAAATACAAGAAGAAGAGGAATCCTCCACAGCTATCTATAGTTAAATCCAGGTTTTAAGTATGATATGATATATAACAAATGCTCACATAGAACATTTGACTCAATCCAGATTCACAGCCTGAGCATCCTTTACCATTGCAGCTCTACTCTCAGGTTCTGAGGTTCTGTGCTGCTCCCGTTTCGTTGCTTAGCTTCACTTCGCTCGTCGGAGGACGGAGCTGACATCGTGTCCCCGGAGCAGCTGAAGAAAAAAGCATTTACAGATTGGTAGAATCAGTTTTTTTTGGAAAATAGAGTGATTCATTACTTTAACCTCACATGGAATCCCTTAGTCGCTGCTCGTCAGCCCTTCCAGTTTTTTTTCATGCCTCTACAATATCCTCTTCCATTCAGCACCTGCCACACGTCTCACTCATCCTCTCCGGCTCTGTGACTCTGTGATAACTTGTGTCACTCAGGGATCGCAGATCTTTATCACCTCTGAGTGGATGAATTGATCGGCTTAAGGGAAGTTGTGGCCAAAATCAGAATCGTAGAGAAAGTGGGGACCCCGGTGATATTAAACCGGAAGAATGTGATCCTGTGTGTTTTGTTGTCAGATCTTTATCACTGAACATTTTGATTTCTTAAGATCATTTATTTCTTTATTTCAGACCCTGATCTCTTTGTAGAATGGTGGGATTTATTTCTTTTAACCAGGTTTCACACTTAATTCCTTAGTATTTTCGGTACATTTAAAACAGTTGTGTAGGATTTACAGAGCATGAAAAACTGTGCTCAGTGACATGATGTGATCTTCTAAACAGGATCTTTGGCTCCTTTTAATTTGCAACGCCACTGGAGGTTATGTTTTCACCTCTGGTCATTTGTTTGATGGTTAGTTTGTTTACTACTGGACTGATTCCTCTATGGATCAAGAAAGAACCGAATAACTTTCGAATCTGAATCGAATGGATCCAGGAATTAGTCTTGTCACTTAGACGTTGTCACTGGTTTCCCAGGAAATAATTAATGGACCTTGATGAAAAAGATCTGACATATTTAAACTGATATCTGTAATTGTGTGAAATTTGTTGCTACTTGATTGAATTAAAGGGGAGTTTTAGGCTTTGATAATTAACCTTCAAATTGCTTTCAGTCGTCCATAAGAAATTTTTGTTAGATTCATGCACCACTTTCCCAAGAGCACCAAAAGAACCTGTAGCAACTTTTTCATGTTGTATGAATTTTATTCCTTCTAAGAAATCAAAGCTTTAGTATTATTATAACTAAGAATTTTATGAATCAAGTCCAGGGTGGGAATCTTCATCCGCCAACCTACCACCAGTCTACTGCCAGTGGGAAATGAGTCAGTGACCTATTTTCTCAGGTTTCTGCATGTTTAAAAAAAAAACAACATACACTCTGATTTAGGTGTGAAAGAAATATAAGAAAGGATTAACATACATTTGATGGTCTGTTGGCTGCAGCATTTTGTATTAAGACAATATTGGAGAACTCAAGTGGATTTTTTGAATGGGTTCTGTACGGTTTGAATATTGTTTTGAACAAAGTTAAGCCTTTAGGACAGTGAACATTTGACCCTTTGACCAACAGACAGGATCTCGACTTGTGGACAGGAACAAGAGAATCACTTATTATTTGATGAGTCTTTCTTCAGTTCTCTAATAAGCCCCCACGTTGATATTCTGGACTATAATAACGTCTTTGTGGTACAGCTATGCAAATATCAAACTTTCAAGGAGAAAAGTGGCCTCAGAAGCTTCAGACACTTCTGGAAACAGCTGGAGAGCGAAGAGGAGAGAGGGAATTGGCTCAGTGTTGAAACTGAGCGAGAACGACTGTGATCAGGATAAATGGAGTGAGGGAGAGGAGAAGAAAAGAGTTTGGGCTGAGTGAGGATGTCACACTGCAGATGGAGGAGGTCGACCCTCTTTAGCTCCTTGACGATGATCCATCCTGCATGCATCATCGTGTCGTCTTGTAAACACACACACACACACACACACACACACACACACACACACACACACACACACACACACACACGTTTGAGGAAAGGCAGATTTGAAATTCCGTTGCTTGCTCTGTGCCTCTGTTCTCTAACTTCACGTCACTTACCGTTATAATGGCTGCCAAGAGGGGGGGGGGTGGAAGATTGAAGAGGGAACATTACAGGGAAATTGGCCATGGGGCCAGACGGACACCCACACACGCGCACACACACACACACACACACACGCACACACACACACACAACCCAGGTCTCTATTGGTGTAAGAGTTTGCTATGGCTCATTGGATCCAGCTGTCATAATGGTTTTGGCCTGAAGGAGGACGAGAGGTGATTTTCTCTCTTGTTCTCTTTCCGTTGTCGCCTGTTCAAAGCTGGACAGCGCGGAGGATCATAAGACACGGCCTGTTGCATTGTGGGTATGAGTGAAGTTTGACGACCTTGTGAACCAACGTGAATGAAGTCAAGCCTCAATGTTTTTGTTTAAACTCATGAAAAGCAATTTTTAATGTTGTATTTGTGAAGCACACCCACGAGGTTATCAATGGCCCCTGTGTAGTTCCACACCCACTTAAACTGTTGCGTCATCCTCCAGCAGCTTCAGCGTCCTGATGTCCGATGGGATCCAGTATCGTCCAGTTCAGGGTCTCGTCTCTTACTGGTTCATCATAAGAGAAGAAGGGCTCAATGGTTCCCATCATGAGACAGTTTGAGTGGATAACTGTTCCAGACATTTATTAGAAATAGCTGTGATATAGAATCTGATTCCAAACACATACAGTGGATTTGTCCAGTTGTGATATGATGTTAATGTGAAATTTTGGATCATTTAATTGAAACAAAACAACATCTCACATTGTAGAAATCAGAAACTAGAAATTATTTTATATCTTTCCTTGAAAACTAACTTTTATTTTGACTTTTTCAATAGGTTTCAGTTAACTCTTCTGACTTGGATCCTCTTCGTTTTCCCGAAACAACTGAATCTCTCTATGTAAAATTACATTATAACAATAAATAAAGCAACAGTTTTTTAATCCTGTGGATCAGAACTCATCCAGTGTTCAACATTTTCCAGATTTATTTGCACCAATACAGATTTTTCATGTCGTTCTGTGATATTTTCCTATTCGTAATCAATAGGTCAGTAACACAACACCTCAGCATCCCCACTCCTCTTTCACAACCCTTCACATAATCCTGTAAGTGAGCATAAAATATCGCTGACTCATGCTCAACCAGTGCAGTTGATTTGATTGCATCATGTGCAGATCATTTGCTCGGCGGAGTTCTAAGTGACTCGTCTCTCAGTTCTCAAAAGTCTCTTAAAATCAAGATAATTTGTTTTGCAGCGAAAGGCCCACAGCTCATTACAATCACAGATTAACCTGCTGCGATCACGAACACTCACAGAACACGACAACAAGCAAACCTCCTTGCAGTCGCTGTGTGATGATCGGTGTCAGATCATTTAGTTGTTTCACAACAAAAAAGCAAAGCGAGGTTTATGCAAATGAGCGGCTCCGACAGAAGTCGGATGTATCAGGTATTTCTTTCTCTTTTCTGGTTTTACTGATTCCTGTTTCTTTTTATAAATGCTTGTTCCTGTGTCTGTGTGATCTCCATCTGTTCCTACGCCTCACGTCTACCTTCTCCCTCCCTCCTGTCATTTTCTGGCAAATTCAACAAAATTTATCTGCAGTGTCGTCCAAAATGACTAAATGTGTCCAGGGAGTTTTTTTTTTAATACACGACAACGTTCAACCGCCTTTTAAAATCAGCACAGAGTTGATTTAGCTCTGGAAGATTAACAAATGTCATATTTCTATTCGTTTTTCTGAAATTCCTGTTACACTCAAAAGTGTAAATCCTTCTTTTCACAGTAAATACCAGCGGGTCAGACCCCGTGAACAGCTTTGCAGTTATGAGGCATTGGTTTATATTTTGACCTGAGAATAGCACCGCTCACAAGCTGAGGCGAGCCACAGAATTCAATAGAAATCCTCTTCTGGAGTCGAGCGGGCACAAAGCCACTGTAAATCTAAAACGTTTCAGTTTTTTATTGAGGTGAGGAAAGACAGAGAAGTGGAACTGCAGCCAAGGACAGTGAGAGAGGGGGGGGGGGGGGGATATTGAAGCTATTACTCTTCAAGTGGATCGCTGTTAAAGACGAGTGGCCTCTGAAGTACGAGAGAAAATCAAGTTCCCCTCAAGTTCCCTCTGAGCCACAGAGGACTGATAGAAGCAACTGAACTGATGAACATGAAACTGAGGAGAATGACTCACTGTAACCTGAGTCTTAATTAATGTTTTTATCGAATGACAACGTGAGAACAACGCGATCGCTCGTCGTGATGAAAACAGCGAATAATTATCCCCCAATTCTGCAGCTGCCTCAGTTCATTGTTTTAGCTTTTCCACTTCACAACTTGTTTTGGTTCACGCTCATATTTGGATTTTTTGGAAGCATGAAGCAACGGATTTCAGAGAAGAACCTCCGCTGTACAGCCGGCAGACCCACTTAGAGACGAGCTGAAGAACAGAGAGAAGCATTTAGCTGATAAGTAGCAGCTCAATATTTCACACAGGAAATGAATGAGACCAAAAACAGTGCCTGTAGTTGAATGTATTCTCAAGACTCCTTTAAGTTCTCTATTTCTTTAACAAAACCATGAGCTGCTTTCAGACAGGCATTGAACTGGGAAACTGACTTTTTACGCAAGTTTTCCTGCCGACTCCCTCGTGAAATGTCAGTGAAATGTCCAAGTGCCATGTGAGAGTCAAGCAGGAGAATGGGGGGGCGCTGATGTTTGTTTCTGCCATTCAACAGATGCTAAACTTCATCTTTAATGCAGTAAGTAGTGCATCATATACCAGTTCAGTGTTCAGTCCCATCCCAAGTCTTTGATTAAAGGCGTTTCATTAAGTACAACCTTGCACAGATATTCTAGGAAATTCTGCAGCTTAAGGTTAATTTTTAATTAAAGTTCTCTTCAACAGTTCAGCCCCAAAGGTCAAATGTTGTTTTTATCTTCCATTGCAGGAAAGAGATGGAAGCACAAGTTAATATTGGAGCTCCACTCGCACATTTTTTTTTCATTAACATCATGGTGCTGCTAATTGCTGATTCATTGCACAACCTGACGTGTCTCAAACATTGATGTGATACAGTCTGACACAGACTGCGCTTCAGACCATTACACCATTTCTGCACAGTGTGGACAAGCAGTAAACCTGCCAGTGTAGTAGAGATGGAAAGACATTGAAATACAGAGAGCTGTAGTATACTGGAAATTGGATGGGCTCAAAGGAGACACCATCAAATGTGAAAATCAATGTGAAAATATATAAAAAAAAAGCTGTAGAGAGGTGAACAGGACAAGAGGAGGCAGAAAAACAGAGAGAGTGAAAAGGTAATGACTTGAAGAGAGAGGGTTTTTTGAAAGAGAGCAGGTGAATTACAATTAGAATGTATTTCAACCTTAAACACACACACACACATATTCATCCACAAACAAACAAACTTTCCATTTTGTCGTTGCTGGTTATGTTACCAGCCATAGGGCGTTTTATTGTATAAGCTGTTGATGCTTGGTAGATGGCTTTACCTGGGACACCCCTGTAGATAATGTAATATTGGAATGTTCCAATTGTACGGGGTGTGGCTAGGTCCATTTAAGCCGGGCTGTTCATTGAGTCGGGAGAACGGGACATGGGAGGACGTAAGTCTGAGAGAGCTGCTATGAGAAAGACATGAGTCTGAGAGTTCTCCCGAGAAGTGTTTGCTTAAACAGTATATTGTTATTGTAATTATTTGTGTGGCCATCGTGCCTATTTATTTTCTTATTTCGAAGTGTTTGTTTTTTGTTGCTCTTGTTTGCCGTTATATTTACTTTGATAAACTCTGCCTTGTAAGCTTTATATTGGGAATAATAAAATTCCTGCTTACACCGACATCTCTAAAATACTCACGTTAACTACAGTCGTTAACTAAACTCGTTCACGAACCCATTTTCACCTCCAATGGCCACATTCCATTTCCCGTGTTTACATCTGTTATATTTGCGTCTCCTGCTCGCACGATAAGAGGAATTTAGCCACAACAAAAACTGCATTTAGAGCAGCTGTCTGCGCACCCCCCCCCCCCCCCCCCGCGCTAAGTGCTTTTTATTGTTTCCTCATTGAACCTTCTGCAGTCATCAATATCACGTCTGCACGACGACAGCCCCTGGTCTGCAATTTGTGCCTGTTTACAAATTACGTACGAGCTGTGATTGAAAAGCTTTGTGTGAGATTCTCATAAACGCCGCTGTGACAAAAGCTTTCAGCCGTGATTTACAAACTGTCGGCGGATAGCGGTGGCGTGATGTGTGTAATACGACACGCTGTGTGTGAAGGCCCGGCAGCCGCCACCGTGACGGCACATAATAAAGCCTGAGCCGCCTTCCTGCTGCCTGCAGCTCGGGAAACAGAAGTCACGCTGAACACATCTGCTGGACGTCATGTGAGACCCTGACGTCCACTGGACATCAACACACAGCATGGAAAGCAACACAGAGGAGACTGATGAGGTCATTATATTAACAAAGCATTAGTGCAGGGGTGTCCAAACTTTTTGTCCTGAGGGCCTAGCAAGTCAGCAAAGCTATTCACCGCCAGACCACTAGGTGGAGTAACGTTTTTTGTTGAAGACAACCTTAGAGACACCTTCTTTGTCGACTGTTTATTACTTTTTCTCGAGGACAAATTTGTCCCTGATCTTTCTGCACAGCTTCGTACACTCGTCGACCTGCAAATCGACGTCAGCCGCGATAAAAAAATGACATGTAATCTCCTTCCAGGAATTGCAGGTCATCTGCGTGTCCTTGTATTTAGTCAGTGACGGGTTATACAAGTGGTCATACTTTCAGATCTCTTCTGCCAAGTGCTCTTCTATTTGGTCCATATCCGTTCTTCTAAATCTTCCGAGGTTTCTGCCGGTATTATGGGGCAGGAAACCGGAAATATGACTCTGGAAAGGATGTAGTTAGCGGACCAATCACTTGCGTAGCTTTGTCTTATAGTTACAAAAATTGGTGAACGCACGCAAGCACGAAAGAAGGGGCACGCAAGAAGGGGCTCTTGCGTGCCCCTTCTTGCGTGTCTCTGAAAATGCAGAAGCATGCACCGGCCTCTCTCCTGTCGACGAAGCCTGGCCCCATAAAGCAAAACAAATTCTTTAAGTAAGTGACATATGAGCGCTACTTTAGACATTATTTTTTTAGACATTGATGCGGGCCAATTAAAAATGGATGGCGGGCCGCAGTTGGCCCGCGGGCCGTAGTTTGGACACCCCTGCATTAGTGTGACATGCTGATATTTACTTTCATGCAGTTCATCAAGTGCATATCTTCATGTTGCAATATCATACAAAGGAAGAAAATCTCAGCGGGAACCTTTATTACCAAGAGTTCCCACATAATAATGCATATGTTAATACATTATAATAGTTATTTTTCATCAAATATAATCTATTCATTAACCAAACACCAAAAATAATATTTACATTTTATCCTGTACAGCTGCATCTTCCCATGAGGGGACTAACACTAAGCTGGACAGTGAACACACAGGAGGCATCTCCCTCAGGTGTCCGCCCTTTATCATTTGGTGTCAATTTAACCTCCATCATTCATAACAATAATATAAAAATAGTTGGCATCTTTGTGTGACCGAGTCCTGAAAGTTGACTATCAATTTAGCAACAAAACTCATCAATTTCATGTTGGGCTTTAGAGAACGTTCTCAAAACGATTACTTTAGTAAACGAATAGCAGAGAAAACTATTAAATTGAGATGTAGGGAAGTGTGTGTGTGTCTGTGTGTGTCTGTGTGTGTGTGTGTGTGTGTGTGTGTGTGTGTGTAGGGGGGGTTCCAGAGTCCAGGGAATTGGACAAAGTGTTCCAAGTGATTTAGTGGTTCAGAGTGTTTTCCTTGGAGTCTGCAGGGAGGAGAGCGGCTGGGGAGCTGGCTGAGCCGAACAATCAGTGCAGAGCAGATGATGCTCGGAGAAAAGTAACGAGTGAGGATACAAGAAAAAAAATTAGCTTTCCACGAGGAACTATATTTTATAGTAGGGATTTCCCCGAAGCACAGAGACCAGGAGTGAAGACGAGATTCTGGCCAAAAAGCAAACGTGTGACCACTGAACTCTCTCCTGCACTAAATACGTGGAAAATCTCAGACACACAAGGCTGCAGCTTCTGTAACATGCATCTTAAACGCTCCTTCTGTTGGACTGGGAGCATGTGTTGTATTTGTTTACACATGTTGTGTTACCTTAGACGTCTTTTCTGGGCACATCGTCGTCGCAGCGTGAGAATCTGTTGGTGACAGATGAGGGAACATCACAGATTCCACTGGGAGCAGATGGGAGGAAACCGAAACACCCTGCTTGCTGGCAAATGGATGATGCAATCGCCTTCGCATTTTCTGCTCCATCAAACTGCAGAAGAGCATTTGAATAAGGCCTGTTGGTGGTAGACGGATCACTCAGAGCTCAGAGCGTTCGTTCTTTGGGTTCTTCTGTGCTGCGGCGGATGGAAGGCAGGGAAGAACTCTTGATAGGGCAGACACATATGAAGATAGACACACACTTATGATCGCACACAACTGAAATGTAAACCCTCCAGACAATGAGAGGAAATCAAACACATCCACGAGCCAGGAAACCGGAATGAACATAAGGATAACATGAGAAGAGCCATGTTGCTGTGAGGCAGGATCACACAGTATTCTGATGCAACTATGGCAATGAACAAATAGAAATAATTGGAATTGAAAAATGAACAGTATAATTGTGTATAGCTGCAATTAATTGCTATTTTTATTGCCTTCTTTACCTTCACCAAGGAGGTTTTGATGCCGTCTGTGTTCTCAAGCAATCACATGATCAGAGTGGAAAGGTGAATTTGTTGGATCTCAACTTCTTCCCACTTTCCAGAAATGCCATCTTGCTCCGATAACTTCACCAGACTGAAAAATAAGTCTATAACAAATCTAAACCGTAAAAATAAACATTTGAGGATACCTGAGGCATAAAACATGACGTATGGTTTTAGTTTGGCTCGTGTCCAATCCACCAACATGGAGGAGGAAGGGTTCACGACCAGTGGCGGTTTGTCAATACAGGGCGCTGGGGCGCCGCCCACCCTACAATTTTGAGATGAAAAAAAAAAAAAAAAAAAAGTGACATGTCAAAAAACATTATATATCAAATAATTTAATAAGAAATGTACTGTTTTAAAGCGTTAAATTTGTGCCGGAGACCGTAAGCCCCTGTCAAAAACCACTTAATATATTATATTTGGTCACATTTAAGTTAAATGTTTAAGTTAAATGTGACCAAATATAATATATTTGCCATTCGTTATCACTGAGAGAGAAGCCACTCCTCCCTGTGACCGGGACCTCCCGGAGCTAACGCTAGCAGGGCACCTTTTTTAGTAACAGGTTATTGTTGTTGGATTGTGTTGAGCACTGTATGTTATTGAAATAAAGCTATGTTGTTTTTAATATTCTAATCAAAACCTCAGTTTTTTTTTTCTCATTGCGGTGGGCTATTTAAACCGCGCCGCCCAAGTGCGCCCCCCCAAAAAAAAATGTCACCAGCCGCCACTGTTCACGACCTTTACTGAGGAAATACGTTATATAACCAAAGCTAAAGATTCGGAAAAGTCTGCGTCAAATTCCCTTAAATCTTTTGTGTCATTCAGGTTGAGATACATTTATTTTTCAG